>NC_036867.1:25443031-25557240 GCF_002910315.2 Salvelinus sp. IW2-2015 | reverse complement strand
TTCCTGAAGTCCACGATCATCTCCTTGTTTTGTTGATGTTGAGTGAGAGGTTATTTTCCTGACACCACACTCCGAGGGCCCTCACCTCCTCCCTGTAGGCCGTCATTGTTGGTAATCAAGCCTACCACTGTAGTGTCGTCTGCAAATTTGATGATTGAGTTGGAAGCGTGCATGGCCACGCAGTCATGGGTGAAGAGGGAAGCAGGAGAGGGCTGAGAACGCACCCTTGTGGGGCCCCAGTGTTGAGGGTCAGCGGGGTGGAGATGTTGTTTCCCACCCTCACCACCTGGTGGCGGCCTGTCAAAAAGTCCAGGACCCCGCACAGGGTTGGGGTCGAGACACAGGGTCTCGAGCTTAATGACGAGTTCGGAGGGTACTATGGTGTTAAATGCTGAGCTGTAGTCGATGAACCACATTCTTACATAGGTATTCCTATTGTCCAGATGGGAAAGGGCAGTGTGATTGCGATTGCATCGTCAATGGACCTATTGGGGTGGTAAGCAAATTGGAGTGGGTCTAGGGTGTCAGGTAGGGTGGAGGTGATATGATCCTTGACTAGTCTCTCAAAGCACTTCATGACGACAGAAGTGAGTGCAATGGGGTGATATTAATTTAGTTCAGTTACCTTAGCATACTTAYYAACAGGAACAATGGTGGCCAATTTGAAGCTCGTGGGGATAGCTGCCTTGGTTAGGGTTTGATTGAATATGTCCGTAAACACACCAGCCTGCGCATGCTCTGAGGACGTGGCTAGGGATGCCGTCTGGGCCGGCAGCCTTGCGAGGCTAAAACGTTTAAATGTTTTACTCACGTTGGCCACGGAGAAGGAGAGCCCACAAGATTTGGTCGAGGGCCATGTCAGTGGCAATGTATTGTCCTCAAAGCGAGCAAAGAAGTTGTTTAATTTTTCTGGGAGCAGGACATCGATGTCCGCGACTGGGCTGGTTTTCTTTTTGTAATCCGTGATTGACTGTAGACCCTGCAACATATGTCTCGTGTTTGCGCCATTGAATTGCCACTCTACTTTCTCTCTATACTGACACTTTGCTTGTTTGATTGCCTTGCGGAGGGAATAGCTGCACTCTTTGTATTCTGTCATGTTTCCAGTCGCCTTGCCATGATTAAAAGTGGTAGTTCGCGCTGCCATCAATCCACGGTTTCTGTTTAGGAAAGGTTTTAATAGTCACTGTGGGTACGACATCTCCGATACACTTGCTAATAAACTCGCTCACCGAGTCAGCTTATACATCAATGTTGTTGTCTGAGGCTATCCGGAACATATCCCAGTCCACGTGATTGAAGCAATCTTGAAGTGTGGAATCTGATTGGCCAGCGTTGGATAGACCTGAGCATGGGCTTTTCCTGTTTTAGTTTCTGTCCATAGGCTAGGAGCAACAAAATGGAGTAATGYTCAGATTTGCCGAAGGCAGGGCTTGTATGCATCGCGGAAGGTAGAGTAGCAATGATCCAGAATGCAACCAGCTCGAGTCGCACATTCGATATGCTGATAGAATTTAGGAAGTCTTGTTCTCAGGTTAGCTTTGTTAAAATCCACAGCAACAATAAAGTCCCCCTCAGMATGTATGGTTTCCAGTTTACATATTTCTAGTGCTGATAGGTTATATCCTCTCTGGACAATGGTGTGGGTGACAGGCAGCTCTACTTTTATGTACTGTACTACCACACTACCAGGGGTGACAGTAGCGACTGAATCACTGTATATACAGTATCTAAGATGTTGAAAGGAGGTCTGTGGGATTTCAATGGCAGGAAGAAATGATAGGAATGGGTATGCGAGATGTGTGGAATCCCAGGTCCACTTTGTAAAGAGCCAGCTGCAGCAGGAGCAGGACACAGTGTTTACCACAGCAGCCTTCACACAGCATTCCGAGCGACAGGCGTTTGCATGAGAAGACTCATGTGAAGAAAAATGTTGACAATTCAATAGCAAAAATTCAACTCCGTTTGTAATACTCTACTGTAAATATATAGAGAGAGAGGAATTGGGAGATGGAACATTTGGAGGGAGGGATGGGGAGGTAAAAAAGACAGAGAAAAGGAGAGAGAGGAGTGAGAAAGAGAGATGGAGAGGGAAAGAAAGAGAGCTAGAAAAAATGAGGGAGAGAGCGAGAGACAAAGAGGATAGAGAGAGAGAGAGAAAAAGTGTGAAAAAAGAGCAGAGCTGTGCAGAGAGATGTTAATATTTACCCATTCTTGTAAAGGTAGATTGCCAAACAAAATGTGTGTGTTTGTGGCATGCAGTCTTTCATCTGAAGCAGAAAACTATAAACAGCAGATCATTTAGGGTACCCGTTCTTGGAGAAAAATAAAGTAGTTGCTGCCTGTACAAAGGAAAAGGGATTTTTTCATCCAAAAGAACCAAAACAACATGCCTCTTCTCATTCACTTCAGCAGAGCACCACCATGTTAATTACTCTTACAGTCATTCTTTGATAACATAATTTTGTTGGGAGACAGTTTCTCACCACAATCACGCTAATTTGCATTCTTTAGAAAAATGCATGAATTAATTTGAGGGAACAGGTGGGGATTTATCTTCACTTATAGCACACTAAAGAATTGCCTTGAGTCATTACATAGCCAGCTACTGTTTAATTCCGTTATTGGGATGCAATGGGCGAATCACTAAAACAGATGCCAGTGCTGCTTCTTTTGCCAAGAATCTGAAACATGGGAAAACATCAAAGTTTGATTTCATGGGTTAGTAACTTCTTGTCATGAATACCCCTATGTGAGTCCGCTATCTATCTAATGCCAATACAGCAGTCCCCCAGGGATGTGTCATTTTACTACTGCTGTCTATCGCATATACCAATGACTGTAAATTGGCCATTCTGCAAATTCTCTCAATCATCAAATCTGCACACATTTGTCTGTCTTACTCTGCCTTCTTCCCCATTTAAAACAATAACTTTCCATCTGTCATACAGCAACACTCTTCACACCAATACTGACACATCTACCCAAAACTGCAACCTGATGGAGGTAATAAATCCACATGGTTCTCCATTTCCTGCTACACATGGAATATGCCCTCCATAAGACTAATACGACACAGAATGAGAATTGTCTTTGGAGGTCAGTGTGCCAAATGAGATACCCGGCAGAGTTGAGTCACGGGAGCGCAGCAGAACACGGTTACATAATGAAGACTCTGAGGTCAAGTTGCTCAGCACACAGTAAAAACCTCTTGGCCTGGGCTGCGGAGGTTATCTAATGCTCTGCCGCCACTACCTGGTCTCACTTCCTCCAGCCAGACAMGTTCGCTAGGAAAGGAGTGCTGAATATTGATTCCTGCTTTGCTATGAGMAAGGAAGTCATTGCCCAAAGCATGACTTAAATGAAGCAGTGCTATTCATTCAGACTTAAATTCATTCAATGCTACAGACATCCTAGAATACAATGCTTTACAATGATTAATGCGACTAAACATATGTTTCATCACGACAAATGTTGCACCATATGCTTATTTGCTTTTTTGAATGGGAATTATTGACACAAATACTCTAATTTTGTCTCCCTATTGTTTGTATTCTAATACAAAAGGCAGGATGTGTTGCAGCCCCCTGCTGTTTAAATGGAAGCCAGCCCCTCACAAGCAAACAGTAACAGCTGGTCAGAAACAATTTCCACAGAAGTAATTTCCAAATGGAAAAATGCTTTCATGCTACGCGTGGAGCATAATATGCTGGAGGCCTGTTTAACAGTTGGGACTCTTCATTGGAGCAGTATATAAATAATGTAGCTAGGTCTGAAACACTAGCTAATGTTTTCTAGATTCTGCTGGGTCTTGGACTGAGCTTGACTGGGATGCTTCRGAAATGGCACCCTATTGCCTATATAGGACATTACATTTGACAAGATCCTGTTGGGCCCTGTTCAGAAATAGGTCACTACATACGGAATAGGGTGCCATTCTGGAGGCACATGGGCCTAGCCTGGGGTTTCACATGCGCCTGGCCTGGGGTATCTCCCAAGCTTCACTGCCATTCTTGGTTCAACATACAGCACCAGTCAAAAGTTTGGACACAACTACTCATTCAAGGGTTTTTCTTTTTTTTTAAACTATTTTCTACATTGCAGAATAATAGTGAAGACATTAAAACTATGAAATAACACATATGGAATCATGTAGTCACAAAAAAAACTTGTTTAACACTTTTTTGGTTACAACATGACTCCATATGTGTTATTTCATAGTTTTGATTTCTTCACTATTATTCTACAATGTAGAATAATAGTACAAATAAAGAAAAACCTTGGAATGAGTAGGTGTGTCCAAACTTTTGACTTGTATTGTAGATCTGGTGGTCAGCCAGAAGGAGAGTGATGGGAAGAGTCATAAAGCGGGGGAGAATGAAGGAGTGGAAGACAATGTGATGAATGGGTTTGGTGGAAGTCAGGGACATGGAGTGAGCTCTCCATCCCTTGCCAGATTAGTTTTTCTGTCAGGATCTTGAAATACCAATATTAAGCAGATCTTGTGTACATACCTCTTCCTTTGATTCAAATTATTTGTGCAGCTTGAGCGAGATGAAAAGGCTGTGAACTCTTGAGCATCCTTAGGATCATTGACCCCAAGTTAACTATTATGCAAGTGACTGGTTAACTGACACCAAAACTGAGCAGCTTGAGATGTCACTCTTTGACATACCAGACAGGTAGTATTCATTCAAACAGGGCCTTTGGAAAGGATCATAACAGATTTATAAAGAACCTTTCATTAAAATGCTAATCCAGTAGAAATGTGACTCAGAAAAACACAAACTTTCCAAGGAAAGAGAGTCTGCCTTGCCTTGTCAGGAATATAAATGTATATACCTAAAGAAAAATGCAGAATATTGCTGCCTTTCTCTCTCTCCCTGTTGTAATTATTCTACACCACAAACCTCATCAGCACTTTCTCTCCATTTGAAGACAGACATGAGATTATGCAAGAATGACAACATCCACAGGTTGCTTCCCAAATAGCACCCAAGTCTACATAGTGCACTATTATCCCTATAAGGAATAGGGTGCCATTTAGGACACACTCAGATAACTAGTTAACCCTCCCACTCCAACACCTCCACCGCCTCCTCTCTCTTGTCTTTAACTCTCATGGTTGCTGATTCTGAGAAACTGTGAAGGAAAGGCTGTAAAAAAAACACAACTCAACACTCAAGTCAATGGTCTGACAGGCAGAACAGCACAGTCAGCATACAGAGAACATGGTGAGTTGGRGTCAAGGTCAATGGAAAGAGAACATGTAACTGTAAGCTTGTATGTTCCTAAGAGATATGGGTGGACGTACCAATGCAAAACAGAATGGTACAAGCAAGCAAGCAGGAGAAGAATCTGAGGTTAGATTCTTAGAACAGCATCAAACCTATCAATGGTGACCCAGTTAAATGATGTCAAGTGAGTTTATTTAAAGTACATTTTACAAGGGTCAAACCACACTTTAAAGACAGTTATGAAGGTCCTGTTCTGTGAAGTTTTGTAGATAATGCATCTGTGTATTGGTGTTAGAGTAGAGAAACAGTAGTGTTAGTACTGTTGATTGACCATTTCACCCTTGGTTCTCTATATTACTTTTCTATGCTCGCCTGCTCAAAACCCTGTTTTTTCTCTCATTTCAGATTGTCTTCATCTGTGTTCAATGCATTATATTCATAGTGACAAGCAACATGAACAGTTCATTGACTTCCTACTCTCATTGCTAACTCTTCCTTAAACAAGATTAGAAAATGTCAAAAGGACGCGCAATAACAAGATTTGTCAGAAAACACTAGTGTGAAGACAGGGAAGTGTGAAGGAGGGAGTTTAGATATGGTAAAATATTGCTTTGTCTACACTATTACCCACTGAATGGGAAGTTCTGTAAACACTGTTTGCTGTGCACTTTAGTTTGTTAGAAGTATAGTAGGGTGTTTTAAATGTTAATGCTGTTGAAAATATGCTGTAACACATTTATAACACACACACAGGGTTGAGGAGTAAATGATTACATGTAATTAGTTACTTGTAATCTGATTACAAAAATCTGCAGCTGTAATCTGTTACTTTGCCAGCAATAATAGTGTAATCTGATTACAGATACTTAAAAGAAATAGATGATTACTTCAAGGATTGCTTTTAAATTCAGAACGAATGTTTATGGAAAAAAATACATTATGACACCTGTCTGTTTTCTCTATAATATTCAATTCACCATTGAAAAAAGCATTACTTTAACTATTGCACAGTTAACCTTGTGGGGACACATAATTCAGTCACATTCAAAATCCTATTTTCCCTAACCCCTAACCCATACCTTAACCCTAACCTTAACCCAAACCCTAACCTTAATAACCGTAACCCTAACCCAAAAACCTAACCCTAAACCTTAATTCTAGCTCCTAACCCTAACCCTTGCTCCTATCCCTAAACCTAATTCTAACCCTAATTTTAACCTTAACCCTAAACCCCCAAGAAATAGCATTTGGTTAGTTAAATACGTCCAAACACAACACACACACACACACCACACACACACACAACACACACACACACACACACACACACACACACACACACACACACACACACACACACAGGATGACCTGAAATATTCTGCTTTTACAAACTGTTATGCTGTTTTCAAATGAAACGCAATACCTTGCTCTTGTTAAAGCTTTTAGAATGTATTTGAACCAAAATAAATATAATATATCCAGAACAGGACAATAATCGTAAACCGCAATAATAAGTTGTCCACAAGACTTTGGTACAAAGCCTGCCCTGTAACAACCCCACAGGCTTTAATGTGGTGAAAATGACTGGACTAACATGTTTTCCGCTCTGGCATTAATGGCCATGAGTAATTTCTTGGGATAGTAAAGTTTAACAGTGTTATTAATAATGAAGCTGCCAGTTGAGGACTTGTGAGGCGTCTGTTTCTCAAACTAGACACTCACACGCATATCTGTCTACTCCTTATATTCAATAAAATGTCAGATAACCCCTGATGAAGATATCCCCTGATATTGTCCCTTTTCACCCAGTGACACTTCCTCTTCRTTTCTCTGGCCCACCACAACTTTCACCAGTTTATTAACATTTTGATTGACACATTTTACATTCCAGGAATACGTCAGGGTTACGTTGGCTGGAACTGTTTTAATACTTCAGTTGATTGGTTGCTTTCTGGTGTCGTGTCTTTAGTATCCTTAATGTGAAGACTGTTGTTTTATCAAATCAATTCTCTATGTGTAATGATTTTTACGTGATTCAACTAATCACGTAAACTTTAATTAACTACGAAGTCGGGGCACCACGGGAAAATGTTTATAGAGTCTATTTCCCAAATCGACTCTTCAGATATTTTAATATCTTATCAATTAGTCTTCCATTAATGATTATTAATTGTAACCTCATTAGTCTCATTTCAAACATTGTAAAATTATTGGTTGTCTGCACGAACCCTAGTTTCCATAATGAATCAGCAATATACAAATTGGCTTAAATCTTTATTTACTAACTAACTAAATAATCACACAGAATGACATACAGGATAGATTATACATTGATTACTAATCATGCCATGAATAGTCCCTAGTGGACTAAACCGTTATGACAGCTGGTTACACAAAGGCTGGTGAAAGAAAGAGTGGGGGAGGAGGAGAGACAAATAAATGGGACCCTCAAGGTCTATCGGACCTTGAGAAGCTATGCTCACGTAAATACAAAATCGTATGCACTCTAATAACCGCCCATTCAGAAAATAAAATGCTATATATATATATTTACGATTGAGCTGGGCTTCAATAAATGGGTCGATGATGTAAGACTCTGGTTTGCCCAGTAGAGATCAACATTGTCCTTTGTACAGTCTTTCTAGTTGTAGTGTTGATTAGAGGGGATACGTTGGAGTACCCTGTAGTTCTTAGAAGAGTCTCTGTGTCCTCGTCCTAGGCTACGTACGTTCTCAGCTGCAAACTGATAACTGCGACGACTAGGATTAAATCCCTTCTTTCATGTAGTGATCGATAGTTCAGAGTTCATACCATTTTGCCATACTCAGCTTGCCKTGTATTCTGGCTGGTCTAGTAGAAATTCACCATTTTAACTTAGGGATCGTCACCTCCACGTTATCTTGTCTCATGTAAATTTCGTTAGGTAGTATTATAGTTCAACCACCATTTGAGATTTCCGGTTTACCGTGGGTCTCTTTGGCATGACATGTACTTTTTGTCACGGGTGGTTATATACATTTCAGTAGAAAAGGGCGGTTCAAGACGCCGACATAATGTCTATGCTCTCGTGGGCGTGGCTACTGACTTGGTTAAATTGATATGAAAACTCATATTTTCTCATTTAGAAGGTTAACATTACATCTTTTCACAAATAGTTTCATGTTTACTCACATACGTTTCACAATATTTAGATGTAAACCTGATAGCTGGGAACTGTACCCTTTAAGAGATACCGTTATGTGTGTTTCCTGTCCTTCATGAGATCACCAAATGAAACACACTCGCCATAACTGTCCATTAAGTGTCCACGGACCATTCCCACATTCTCAAAAGTAGAAACATTGTTTAATTCTCTCATTTTGGGGATTAGGAGTTTGGCCAACTCTAGTGCTTTATTCTTTCTCTCTCAATACTGCATGTCCAAAGGGGGGAGGGTTCCTTCCAGGAATTTACAACCTGTCATTAAGTCATAAAACTGTGGAGAGAGAGAGAGGGCGGGGCGCCTATGATACCCCCAGGGCACATCATGACAGTCCCATCCTGGTGGGTTGAATCTTGTGATTATCCTGCAAGTTGCAAAACAACATAAAAATAATGCCAACGTGATGTCCTGGTTGTGGATCATTGTTGTGGACCCCCTCTGGTTTGTTGACCTTGGTAGGCTCTCTGAAAGCGGAGGGGTCCACCAGAAGGATGGGCAGTGGATGTCCGGTTGGTGATCGTCGGTTGTGGTCCCCCTCTAGTGGTTTACCTTGGTAGGTTTCCTGGAAGCTGAAAAGTACCACAGGAATGGCCAGGGGATGTCCTGGTTGGTGATCGCCATTGCGGTCCCCCCTCTGGTGGTTTACCTTGGTAGGCTCACTGAAAGCGGGGCAGTCCACCAGAAGGATGGGCAGTGGATGTCCGGTTGGTGATCGCCGTTGCAGTTCCCCTCTAGTGGTTGACCCGGGTAGGATTTCTGCAAGCGGAACAGGCCGCCACAAAGATGGGCAGCGGATGTCCGGATTTGGATTGCCGTTCCGGACCCGTCGTCTGGTCATCCAAACTGGAAGATCTGAGCAGTAACTTAGGCAGATGTTAACAATGCACACACACTCAAAACATATATAATTACATTTCTTCCCAAATGAGCAGCATTGTGGCACAAAGTGGTGGTTTTATGGGGAACTTGTTTATAGCTCTATCACTTCCTAAGTGTCACAGGAAATGAAATTYAAAAGAATGAAAGAAAAAAAAGATACACAAAATATAGTTATCACACCTTAAATCATCTAATTGGAATTGTCAAAATTACGGCTATCATGGCATTGTCTAATGTAATATCTACAGCGTTCCTAATTTGCTTGTTGCTTAGGGCACTATCCTAAATTGATAACTACATGATAAGTCTACAGCTGTAAGGCACCAGTTTCGGGTAGTCGACAGGGATGACCTATGGACCTCTGTGAAGAAACTGGTGAGTACTGTAGCTGTAGAATCAAAAGGCCTACGAGTAAATTTTCAACTTTCCTAAGGCTGGTATTTTGTTCGAACCCTTAAGTGATCGGAGCATAAATCCTCCTTATATGTTCCGTTGTATGTGTGCGTTTATGCTTACATAGACACACATACCAAGGGAAAGTACCAAGTATCTAAGTAGGTTGCAACCTGTTCAGAATGAGTGACGTCATCAGATCATATCCAGGTTGATGCCTGGAGGTCAGTAAGAATCGATGTCGACCTCACGGCATATTTTAAGGGGACCTGTAGTAGTTTTACTACACATCAATGTGTCTTACACCATTGTAGAGGTGATAGGTATTTCATAGCTATGTTATCCATGGAGGATCTAACTTCAAGACGGAAGAACTCTCTAAACACTAAACCAGTCGTATGCGGTGTGATCATGGTTCATGACTTCTAACTTTCCTTCTGAATGGAGGGTTATATTTATTAGTGGCATATGTGTTGACCATCAGAAGAGTGTTCTGGAGATTCCCTTCCCTCCGAGTGACTACTAACTCCTCTGTCGCTGTTATCAATAGCAATTTGACTTGTGAGGTCTCTAATCCTCTTACTGATTGTTGCTTGACAGACTGTGGTGGCATTAATACTGGCACTCAAGGGGACCAGATGTCCTACCGATTTATTCTGAAATGTTATCCTACAAGAACACATGATTAGGGCATTTTACTAGTTGTATTGTAGTTGAACCTACTGTACACATGGCAAAGCTGTCACGTTCCTGACCTATTTCTGTTAGTTTGTTGTATGTGTTAGTTGGTCAGGACGTGAGTTTGGGTGGGCATTCTATGTTGTCTGTTTCTATGTTGGTTACGGGTTGCCTGGTATGGCTCTCAATTAGAGGCAGGTGTTTGGCGTTCCTCTAATTGAGAGTCATATTTAGGTAGTGTTTCACAGTGTTCGTTGTGGGTGGTTGTCTCCTGTGTCAGTGTTTGTCGCACCATACGGGACTGTTCGGTTTGTGTTGTACATCGTCATTTATGTGTAGGCTATTTCCCTGTTCGTGCGTTCTCGGTTTATGTAAGTTCGTCGTTCAGGTCTGTCTACTCCGTTTGTTGTTTTGTTAGTTTATAGTGAAGTTCGTGTTTTCGTCTTGTCTTTAATAAATATTATGTGTTCACAACCCGCTGCGCCTTGGTCCCTCAATACTCCTCCTTTTCGGTTGAAGAGGAGGAGGACCACCGTTACAAAAGCATGACTATTTTTTCCATTTGGTCCGTGTGGCCAGTTGGTAGAGCATGGCGCTTGCAACGCCAGGGTTGTGGGTTCATTCCCACGGGGGACCAGATGAATATGTATGAACTTTCCAATTTGTAAGTCGCTCGGATAAGAGCGTCTGCTAAATGACTTAAATGTAAAATGTAAAATTTGTTTTGGAGCTGGAAGTCCACTGGACTTCTTTTATGACCAGTATCAGTGTGGTACTCCTCAGTAATATCTTAGATGTGTTCTAAGATTATCCCATTTAGGGCCTGTCTGCTCCTCACTGTTCTCATAGGGAAGTTTACAACTAGATTTTTTTCTGCTCTGCAGCCTTGTGCGCTGTTGCAAGTAGTCTCGACCCCCCCCCCGCCCCCACTCCCCACTAGCCTTGATTAGGCTCGTCATTGGTCTGGGATCAGTTTCCCCCCTTTGTGGCACGGGACCCCCCCACCAGCAGTTGGTGGTGGTATCCAAGGCACAAACGAAAATGTCGGACCCTATGTATGAGTTGTCAGCGGCCGCATTGTTATGAGAATGGCTGTAACCTTTCAACCAAATCTCCTGGTGTTTGTGCTTCAAAACGCTCAGTGGCTGTCGAGGCCTGTCAGTCACCACCGCGTCCACGTGTGGCAACCTCTTCAGTACCTGCGAACTGAGATGAGGATATTTGTCTGTGATATCGCAGAGTGTTTCACCAGTGGGAGTCATCGGGTCAGTTGCTGGACTGACGCCATTAGTGTCATTGTAAGGGGTGATAGTCCCCCACAAAGTGGAAGATGTATCATCGGAAGCAGAGTACAGTCTGCGCATCAATGCTTTTCTTGCTGAGACGGCCGCAGTGCTTGCGGAAGTMTCCGAAGGGCAAGAGAAGTTCATCTCAACTACAGTATTGCACGACTTCAAGGTGGAGGGAAGTTGCTCATTCACAGAGACTGCTCGCTCGAACTCATGAAAAGAATGGTCAATTAAGTTTGTTGATGTCGAGATATCGTAATATCTCCTTGGTTCTGATTCTGCACCAAGAGGTTTCAAAACATCTCTTTCCCAAGGGGTGTTTTCGGCAGATAACCCTCGTGGATGATTGTGTTGCAGCTAGCGTTAGGGGAAGTGTGGTCAGTGGAGAAGGCGTTGTGACCTGTGAGCATACCTGGTTTTCCAATCCATCAGTGGGAGTAACCGATCCATCAAGTCTGCTCCGAGTAGCAGGGGTTCAGATTCGAGGCTGGTAACATACACAGGGTGAACGAGCGATACATCCTGGAAGTTTAGTTTCAGCATGACTCTCAATGTGAGAGGCGAGGTAGTCTGAGGGAAACCTTGAAGTGTAGTGTCGCATCGTTCCACTTTTAACCAACGTTTAGTTGCCGTCAAAGTCCTTTTGAGATCATCGAACAATGTTTGAGAGATGAGCGATATTGTCGCACCTGTCACGGCCGTTGAAAGATGAGGACCAAGGTGCAGCGTGGTGAGCGTACATTTTCTTTATTTAATCAAAATGACGCCGAACAAAAACAATAAACACTACAAAACAAACCGTGAAGCTCAAAGGCTATGTGCCCTAAACAAAGTCAACTTCCCACAAAGACAGGTGGAAAAAAGGGGTACCTAAGTATGGTTCTCAATCAGAGACAACGATAGACAGCTGCCTCTGATTGAGAACCACACCCGGCCAAACACAAAGAAATAGAAAACATAAAAATAAAGAAACTAGAATTCCCACCCTAGTCACACCCTGGCCTAACCAAAATAGAGAATAAAAGCCTCTCTATGGCCAGTGCGTGACAGCACCCGAATCAATTAGCAGTCCCCCAGGACTGTTTCCAGGTATGACCGTTTAGAATCGTGTTTAGTGGACATATTCCCCACTAAGTGGAGTGGTCGTTCGCAACGACGTGATGTGCCATTTCTGTTCAAGGTGAAGGCAAATCGACTTTTCGGATTTTGAGTGGGCTTCACTTTAACTTCTTATGGCTGCAGGGGCAGTATTGAGTAACTTGGATGAAAGGTGCCCATTTCAAACGGCCTCGTACTCAATTCTTGCTCGTACAATATGCATATTATTATTACTATTGGATAGAAAACACTCTCAAGTTTCTAAAACCGGTTGAATTATATCTGTGACTAAAACAGAACTCATTTTGGAGCAAACTTCCTGTCAGAAAGTGAAAAATCTGAACTCGAGGCTCTGTTCCAGGGCCTACCTAATCTTTTGCTTGAAATCTATTAGTATACATGCACTTCATACGCCTTCCACTAGATGTCAATAGGCTGTGAGAGGTGAAATGGGGTCTCTAGCTCTTTCTATGGTCAAAAGAGAGCGCTTGGAATGACAGGACCCCAATTTCCTTTGTTCAGGAAGACGCGGAAAGGACTTCCGCATTGGCTCCTGAAAAGCTGTTGTTATAGACGGCTACTATCTCCGGCMTTGATTTTATTTGATAAATGTGACAATATCATCGTAAAGTATGTTTTTTCAATATAGTTTAATCAGATTATTGAATTTTRTTCGGGAGTTTTGGCGTGTTCCGTTCACTGCGTTTGTTCACGYAGGAGAGCTTAGCGCCACTTGGCTAGTTTTGCTTGCTAAATCGAGAGGGAAAAAGGACATTCTAAAACCAAACAACGATTGTTCTGGACAAAGGACCACTTGTGCAAGATTTTGATGGAAGATCATCAAAAGTAGGACCCATTTATGATGTTATTTCATATATCTGTRGAACATGTGTACTATTAGTTTGCGCCCAGATTTTGGGCGCTCTCTCGCCATAACGTAAGCTGCATGTCGTACTGAAGTTATTTTTAGAATTCTAACACGGCGATTGCATTAAGAACTAGTGTATCTATCATTTCCTATACAACATGTATTTTTTAGTAAAGTTTATGAATAGTTATTTGGTCAGAATAGGTGAGTGTCAGAAATATATCCGGACATTCTGGGAAAAAGATGCTACATGTTCACCCACGGATTTCAGCTTCAAATATGCACATTTTTGAAACAACCATATATGTTTGTGTATTGATGTTATAGACTGTCATTATGATGAAGTGAGAAATGTTAGTATTCGCTATTGCTAACGTGCCTAACGAATCAATGCTGTTGTGTGGTTGGCTATTGTAGTAAGCTAATATAATGCTATATTGTGTTTTCGCTGTAAAACACTTAAAGAATCGGAAATATTGGCTGGATTCACAAGATGTTTGTCTTTAATTTGCTGTACACCATGTATTTTTCATAAATGTTTTCGCTGTAAAACATTAACATTATCACAAGATGTGTATCTTTCATTTGCTGTATTGGACTTGTGAAAGTTAAATATTTCAAAAAAATATATTTWGAATTTCGCGCCCTGCACTTGAAGTGGCTGTTGTCATATTGTGCCCGACTTCGGGCTTGCAGCCCAAAGAAGTTAACAAAGCTTTTGACCTTTTTATTTGCAACCTTTGCATCAGAGTCTATAGACAACGCCTGTGGGCTTGTTTCTTGATCAAGCGGGCCCTGGATAGGGTCTCAAGTGAGCGCAGGAGAAATTCGATTTTTAACATCCTTGCAAAGGGTGTTAATTACTGTGGATCTGGTGTCCGGCAATTCCCCATCTAGTCCTTGTGATTTATCTTTTACCCCTTTCTTATATTGTTCCTGCTTTACTTCTTCACGTATTGGAACTTCTAGAGAACATTGGTCTACATTTTGATTGTCCTTTAACCCTTTGTTACCTGGTCAAACTTCAAACCGAGTGGTCAGGGCTCTTAGCGTTGCCAGTGTTTGATTCCTCAAAAGCTGTGCTTGCAAGCTCTTGCCCGATAGGCAAGCCAACYTGGGCTGTAGGGCCCAAGTAGGTAATGAAGTTGGTATACATGTTGAATGGTAACAGCTTTTGGTTACAACATTTGGAAACATTTGTTTGAATGGTAACAGCTCTTCCATTCCTGTTTCAGTGAGTAGGCCAAAGTAAGCTGAACGAAGCCTATGATAGTAAGCTTGTGGGTGTTCATTCCGAGCTTGTTTGACAGTGTTAGCCAGTGAGCAATTGTGTTTGCGAGTCGCAGAACCACTGAATTCTAATTTAAAATCTGTTGCAAGTTTAGCGTAGTCATTAAGCACATGTTGCTGTTGTAGACAAAATTAACCTCATCACGTGTCTATTCGACGTTCGCTRTACAGGTAAAGCCTGTCAGAACCCGTAGCGTTCGGGTAGCCATCCAATACCMAGGGACCAATCACCTAGGGACGTCTCAGTATCATTTGGCTGATACCCCCAGGGCAAGTCATGACACTGGTCAGCCTTGACAACAACAATGGGATTAAAAACACATTTTCCTATCGTCTAAGAAGCCCCATACTGAACACAGTGGTGTAGAAAATAATATAGTTGACAGGGGCAATATTTATTATCAAGGGGTACTGTAATTACTTATGATATTTTAAGTTGTTTTGAGGTAGATTGAGAATTAACTTTATCTCAAATCTATAGCTGGCACAGAGTAAGGGTCGCCTCCGCATGGTTATCACTGGCTGCAAGCAATTATGGAAAATAATGAGAATATTAATTAGAATTTCTCATTAGCAAACCCATGCTTGTTGGATTTAGTAAATGTTTTAATGATARTGAAGCCTCCAGCCTCTTACCTTCCCAACGGGCAACAAGGCACACATTTGCCCTGCGGAGCAGGAGTTGAGGCCCTAGGAAATTACAGAACAGAATGGGTATAGACAACACAGGAAGAGAGAGGAGGGAGTGATTGAGAGAGAGAGGGGAGAGAAAAAGAGACAGAGTGTATAGAGACACAGCAAGGAGAGGAGTGTGAGAACCAGGAAGAGACAAAGAGAGTGAGCAAAGGAGATAGAGGGAGGGATAGAGAGGGATGTGGGGAAATTATGACGGTGGGGTAGCATGTTTAATTGTGAACCGTGGTGATATTTACATAGTTAATGTGTAACCCAGATATGTGCGCATGCAATTATACCTATATCCTATCCCCACTGCCTTTCATCAGGAAAAAGTCACACATCTTCTGGGGATCCCAGCTGAAATCTGAATGAGAGCAGCAAGAGCTTCACTGTGTTCTGGTGATTCCCAGTAGTTAGTGCATGTGAATGTAGGCAGATATTTCATACCACACTGAGGCGTAACATGGTCTGATTAGAATATATCAAAATACTGACATTTAACCAATGTAGTTATACGGTATGTCACATGCTGACATTAGTTAGGTCACCTATGCTGACATATTACTTTGATATCATTATAATCCCTAATGTGGTTTATACTGTTGGTATAGTTGATCTATTAGTCACACTATTCTGTACTAGAGAACATTGCAGTTCAGTGCTACTCCTTTATATCTCTACTCCACCTTGTTCACAGAAAAGACACCTAGACAACCCACACAAACATGCTACTGGATTGGTTGTATGACCACAGAGTGATGCATTTTCAGATCTATTACCCTCACCCGACTGACTTGACATGTTCTTCAGCACAATAGACAGGCCTAGAGCCAAAGGCTGCTTCCCTAGTGCATAGGGAATATGGTGTCATTTGGGACACAGACAAACTGTTGTGTCAAATTCCTTTAGAGGGAGGCTGTGGCAGACAGTTCCAGAATAATGAGCTGTTGGCAGTCTGACATTGGTCTGCAATCACACTAGAGACCAGGCCAGGTGTTCTGAGTTATGTATTTACCCAGATCAGTATTGAAATGTATTCTGTTGCCACAGCTGCTGTTCCCACAAACCACTTCACCCAAAGTCCCAATGCAAGGACTGTTGCTCAGATGCAGTCTCTCTCTCTCTCTCCCAATAATCTAGTTTGTTTTATTGCTTGTAAAATATTACATTTGATCATATAAAATGACGATGATAGTCAAGGGAAGATGGGAACAGTCTAGCTTTTTTTTATCAGTTGTTTCCCATCACTGATTTTCCTCTCATACCACAAAGTTCCCATGAAGTTCTCAGCTCTATCACATCTCTAAATGTATGTAAACGGTCCATGCATACGATGAGGACACGTACTTTGATTCCACAATAAAGCAAATTGGTTCGTTTTCATCCAAAGGGCCAATTGGGCCATTTGAGAGACATGATTGTAGAATTCTGAAGGATGACATCAACACAGAAACATCTAACATCAATGAAAGCCCCACTGGCAAACCAAACAAAACCATTTCACTTCAAATCAGTCAGTGCACACACAGTCAAACAAACAGAGCATTGACTCCATGTTTGTATCTTTGAAATATATATCACAATTTTAAGCAAATAAATCCTGATTAGAATTATGGTAAGCAGGTGCATATTTTCCTTCTCCCATTGTAAAAACACTAACTGAWGCAATGTCAATTTGGAACCCAAGGAACTTAAGGAACCCATTYTAGATGGTTATTGATACTTTAGCGATGGGTAGCTTCTTTCATATATTCCATCTATTGTTTTGGCAAACAATTTACCTGGTATTATAAGGTTTCGAGCAGTTTCAGAGCAGAAGTGATGAGATGCCATTGCATKATTTTCCATCACGTTTTCATATGTACCTTACAAATTACACCACAAACCGTGAATCTTCTAAAGTGCATTAATATACTTTTCAGCAGGCCAAAATCTCTATTTTACATATCAGAGAGAGAGAGAAGACCCACAGGGAAGGGTCTTCCTGGTTCTCCAATCTCCACGGTATCACTGTACCTAATCCAAGCTATTCTGCGGCTTCAGCTAAGAAGACAAGGAGCTGAAGCCAAAGCAAGTAGCGTCCACCTGCCTTTCACAGCCTCAACAGTAATTTACATTTGGAGACCTTGTCCATGGAAAATCGCGAGGAGAAATGAAAAAGATGAAGGAGGAGAAAGGAGAGAGGGGACCTGAATTTGCCGCACACACACACACACACACACACACACACAACCACACACACACACACACACACAACACACACACACACACAACACACACACCAACCACACACACCCACACACACAACACACACATACATACAAACACATGAATGTCAGAGGCTGAAATACTTATTTTTGTTATTTTGTTGTTGGGGGGGTTACAGGTACAATATACAAATTCATATAATTTAATATCCAGTTCATATCGTTTTCAGTCATTATTTCGATTAATTATTTTCTGCATGTACAGTATGTACCACTCCAAAAAATACAAATAAAAAAAATAAAAAAAGGGTAAAGTTGGGAACCAATTCATCATAAAACTTTTCCAGGTTGTTAAATACAGTCCGTGAACAAACTTAACATGCATGAACCATACTTTTTTAATGGCTAGCTCAGAATATGAGCTTTCCAAAAATGTGTTATTATATTATAGAGATCAGTCCTTTCATGAGCCCAGATCATTTACTTATAAAATCCCATCATTCGATGGTTTTGTAGTTGGGTTTCCCAAGGGACTCCATATGCCAGCATAGCTAACCTAAGTTGTAAATATTTTAAAAAGGCTTTGCTGTAATGTGTGCCATTTTAATACCCAGTTACATTGTTTTCAATTGTGCACCGAATAGAAATTTGTGAGCAGTAATAGGACCAAAGCGTAGTTTACAGTTTTTAATGGCTATAAAAGTGAAGACCCCTCTTCATGGCAATAGAGACAACATATTGCCATATTGCCATATTGCCATTTCTGTCGGCATCGCGCCGACAGAAAACAAACATCTTTCTGGTAAGAAGGGGCGGGGGTGTATGCCTTATGATTAACGAGACGTGGTGTGATCATAACAACATACAGGAACTCAAGTCATTCTGTTCACCTGATCTAGAATTCCTCACAATCAATGTCGACCGCATTATCTACCAAGGGAATTCTCTTCGATTATAATCACAGCCGTATATATTCCCCCCCAAGCAGACACATTGATGGCCTGAACGAACTTTATTCTGACTCTTTGTAAACTGGAAACCACACACCCTGAGGCTGCATTCATCGTAGCTGGGGATTTTAACAAGGCTAATCTGAAAACAAAACTCCCTAAATTCTATCAGCATATCGATTGTGCTACCAGCGCTGGTAAAACCTTGGATCATTGTTATACTAACTTCCGCGACGCATATTAAGGCCCTCCCCCGCCCTCCTTTCGAAAGCTGACCACGATCCATTTGTTGCTCCACCTACAAACAGAAACTAAAACAACAAGCTCCCTCGCTCAGGTCTGTTCAACGCTGGTCCGACCAATGTGATTCCACGCTTCAAGACTGCTTCGATCACGTGGATTGGGATATGTTCCGCATTGCGTCCAACAACAATATTGACGAATACGCTGATTCGGTGAGCGAGTTCATTAGAAAGTGCATTGACGATGTCGTACCCACAGCAACGATTAAAACATTCCCAAACCAGAAACCGTTGGATTGATGGCAGCATTCGCGTGAAACTGAAAGCGCGAACCACTGCTTTTAACCAGGGCAAGGTGACCGGAAACATGACCGAATACAAACAGTGTAGCTATTCTCTCCGCAAGGCAATCAAACAAGCTAAGTCCCAGTATAGAGACAAAGTAGAGTCGCAATTCAACAGCTCAGACACAAGAAATATGTGGCAGGGTCTACAGTCAATCACGGATTACAAAAAGAAAACAAGCCCCGTCGCGGACCAGGATTCTTGCTCCCCAGACAGGCTAAATAACTTTTTTTGCTCGCTTGAGGACAATACAGTGCCACTGACACGGCCCGCTACCTTAACCCTGCGGGCTCTCCTTCACTGCAGCCGAGGTGAGTAAAACATTTAAACGTGTTAACCCTCGCAAGGCTGCAGGCCCAGACGGCAATTCCCAGCCGTGTCCTCAGAGCATGCGCAGACCAGCTGGCTGGTGTGTTTTAAGGACATATTCAATCAATCCTTATCCAGTCTGCTGTTCCCACATGCTTCAAGAGGGCCACCATTGTTCCTGTTCCCAAGAAAGCTAAGGTAACAACGAGCTAAACGACTACCGCCCCGTAGCACTCACATTCCGTCATCATGAAGTGCTTTGAGAGACTAGTCAAGGACCATATCACCTCCACCCTACCTGACACCCTAGACCCACTCCAATTTGCTTACCGGCCCAATAGGTCCACAGACGACGCAATCGCAACCACACTGCACACTCCCTAACCCATCTGGACAAGAGGAATACCTATGTGAGAAGCTGTTCATCGACTACAGCTCAGCATTTAACACCATAGTACCCTCCAAACTCGTCATCAAGCTCGAGACCCTGGGTCTCGACCCCGCCCTGTGCAACTGGGTCCTGGACTTCCTGACGGGCCGCCCCCAGGTGGTGAGGGTAGGTAACAACAATCTTCACCCCGCTGATCCTCAACACCGGGGCCCACAAGAGTGCGTTCTGAGCCCTCTCCTGTACTCCCTGTTCACCCACAACTGCGTGGCCACGCACGCCTCCAACTCAATCATCAAGTTTTGCGGACGACACTACAGTGGTAGGCTTGATTACCAAAACCGACGAGACGCCTACAGGGAGGAGGTGAGGGCCCTCGGAGTGTGGTGTCAGGAAAATAATCTCACACTCAACGTCAACAAAACAAAGAAGATGATGTGGACTTCAGGAAACAGCAGAGGGAGCACCCCCTATCCACATCGACGGGACAGTAGTGGAGAAGGTGGAAAGTTTTAAGTTCCTCGGTGTACACATCACGGACAAACTGAATTGGTCCACCCACACAGACAGCGTTGTGAAGAAGGCGCAGCAGCGCCTCTCAACCTCAGGAGGCTGAAGAAATTCGGCTTTGCACCAAAAGCACTCACAAACTTCTACAGATGCACAATCGAGAGCATCCTGTCGGGCTGTATCACCGCCTGGTACGGCAACTGCTCCGCCCAACCACCGTAAGGCTCCCAGAGGGTGTGAGGTCTGCACAACGCATCACCGGGAGCAAACTACCTGCCCTCCAGGACACCTACACCACCCGATGTCACAGGAAGGCCATAAGATCATCAAGGACAACAACCACCTGAGCCACTGCCTGTTCACCCCAACTATCATCCAGAAGGCGGAGGTCAGTACAAGTGCATCAAAGCAGGACCGAGAGACTGAAAAACAGCTTCTATCTCAAGGCCATCAGACTGTTAAACAGCCACCACTAACATTGAGTGGCTGCTGCCAACATACTGACTCAACTCCAGCCACTTTAACAATTGAAAAATGTATGGAAAATGTATCACTAGCCACTTAAACAATGCCACTTCAATATAATTTACATACCCTACATTACTCATCTAATATGTATATACTGTACTCTATACCATCTATGCATCTTGCCTATGCCGTTCTGTACCATCACTCATTCATATATCTTTATGTACATATTCTTTATCCCTTTACACTTGTGTGTATAAGGTAGTAGTTGTGGAATTGTTAGGTTAGATTACTTGTTGGTTATTACTGCATTGTCGGAACTAGAAGCACAAGCATTTCGCTACACTCGCATTAACATCTGCTAACCATGTGTATGTGACAAATAAAATTTGATTTGATTTGATATTTTCCCTATACTCAGCCAGGGCGTGGAAGAATAATGTCTCACCCAATCATGTCTAAACCAAAATGTGAGTTCCTGGAAATACAATTTCAATTTTGGTATGAATAGCCCTCCTCTTTGTACATTTGTTAATTTTATACGGGTTCGCTTACCTTGCCATATACCTTTTGAAATCCGCACTATGAATTGTATCCCAATAACTAGAAGGAGGAGCCATGGGAAGCATTTACAGTATGTAGAGAAATTAAGCCTTGACTATGTTCATTTTGACTATAGATATTCTGCCTTGTTAAAGCAACTGGGATATTTGTCCATCCACTGAGGTCGGGCTGAATTGATTTGATTATTCGTWAAAATTTCTGCCAATGGTTAAATATAGGCAAGGAAATATTATTCACAAATATTAAAAATGTGAAATTATTGCGATTCTGTAAGTAGAGATAGAGTCGTCTATTGGGGTCTTGAGAGGCAGTAGGGCTTGAGATGAAGCTAAGATGAAGGCAAATTTCAAATCAAATCAAACTTTGTCACATGCGCCGAATACAACCAGTTTAGARCTTACTGTGAAATGCTTACTTACAAGCCCTTAGCCAACAGTGCAGTTCAAGAAGAGTTAAGAAAATATTTACCAAATATACTAAGTAAATAAAGTAACACAATAAAATAACAATAACCAGGCTATATACAGGGGGTACCGGTACCGAGTCAGTGTGCGGGGGTACAGGTTAGTTGAGGTAATGGCGGGGTATCAATGTAAATAGTCCGGTGACCATTTGATTAATTGTTCAGTAGTCTTATGGCTTGGGGGTAGAAGCTGTTAAGGAACCTTTTGGTCCTAGACTTGGCGCTCCGGTACCACTTGCCGTGCGYTAGCAGAGAACACAGTCTGACTTGGGTGACTGGAGTCTCTAACACTTTTATGGGCTTTCCTCTGACACCGCCTATTATATAGGTCCTGGATGGCAGGAAGCTTGGCCCCAGTGATGAACTGGGCTGTATGCACTACCCTCTGTAGCACCTTATGGTCAGTTGCCGAGCAGTTGCCATACCAGGTGGTGATGCAACCGGTCAGGATGCTCTCGATGGTGCAGCTGGGGAACCCATGCCAAATCTTTTCAGTCTGTTGAGGGGGAAAAGGTTTTGTTGTGTCCTCTTCACGACTGTCTTGGTGTGTTTGGACAATGATAGTTCGTTGGTGATGTGGACACAAAGGAACTTGAAACTCTCGACCTACTCCACTACAGCCCCGTCGATGTTAATGGGGGCCTGTTCGGCCCGCCTTTTTTTTTGTAGTCCAGGATCAGCTCCTTTGTCTTGCTCATATTGAGGGAGAGGTTGTTGTCCTGGCACCACACTGCCAGTTCTCTGACGTCCTCCCTATAGGCTGTCTCATCGTTGTCGGTGATCAGGCCTACCACTGTTGTGTCAGCAGCAAACTTATGATGGTGTTGGAGTTGTGTTTGGCCACGCAGTCGTGGGTGAACAGGCAGTACAGGAGGGGACTAAGTACACACCCCTGAGGGGCCCCGTGTTGAGGATCAGCGTGGCAGACKTGTTGTTGCCAACCCTTACCACCTGGGGGTGGCCCGTCAGGAAGTCCAGGATCCAGTTGCAGAGGGAGGTGTTAAGTCCCAGGGTCCTTAGTTTAGTGATGAGCTTCGTGGGCACTATGGTGTTGAACGCTGAGCTGTCATCAATGAACAGCATTCTCACACAGGTTTTTGAATTTGAGATGAAGCTGCATTTATCTATGATCTTCAATTCATTTGGGAGCAATTGAGGAGCATTAAGTACTGCAGTGCATCTCCTCCTCATCGACTTCACTAGATTTGCCAGTTCTTGCTAAGAGATGTTACCCCACTCTTCCGCCAAGGCACCTGCAAGTTCCCGGACATTCCTGTCTTGCAGGAAATCACGCACAGAACTAGCAGTATGGCTGGTGGTATTGTCATGCTGGAGGGTCATGTCAGGATGAGCCTGCAGGAAGGGTACCACATGAGGGAGGAGGATGTCTTCCCTACAAAAGGGACGCCGATGGCATTACCCGTATGGTTGATGAGGATCTCTACATAATTTCTGTCATTTTATGAACTCACACACACACAGTCAATTGGGAGTGACACAGTGTGAGGCTTACAGACACACAGAGCCTGCAATAGTTACTTGCGTTCGAACTATCAAAGAATCGTCATACCTAGAGCTCTGAAACTTTATATACATGTTCTCGAGCTTAAGTTGATAGTGCACGGTGAGTWATGTGGCTCCAGCCATTTTCAAGTCTTGCCATAGATTTTCAAGACGATTTAAGTCAAAACTGTAACTAGGCCACTCAAGAATATTTAATGTCGTCTTGGTAAGCAACTCCAGTGTATATTTGGCCTTGTGTTTTAGGTTATTGTCCTGCCGAAAGGTAAACTTGTCTCCCAATGTCTGTTGGAAAGCAGACTGAACCGGACTTTCCTCTAGGATTTTGTCTGTGCTTAGCTCTATTCCATTTCTTTATATCCTAAAAAACTCCCTAGTCCTTGACGATGAAAAGCATACCCATAACATGATGCAGCCACCACCATGCTTGAAAATATGAAGAATGGTACTCATTGATATGTTCTGTTGGATTTGCCCCAAACATAATGCTTTGTATTCAGGACGTTAAAGTAGATTTTTTGTCAATTTTTGGCCATTATTACMTAGGTGCCTTGTCGCAAACAGGATGCATGTTTTGGAATATTTGTATTCCTTCTTTTCACTCTGTCATTTAGGCTAGATTATGGAGTAACTACAATGTTGTTGATCCATCCTCAGTTTTCTCCTATCACAGCTATTAAATTCGAACTGTTTTAAAGTCACCATTTGCCTCATCGTGAAATCCCTGAGTGGTATGCTTCCTCTCCGGCAAATGAGTTAGGAAGGACGCCTGTATCTTTGTAGTGACAGTGTATTTATACACCATCCAAAGTGCAATTAATAACTTCACCATAATCAAAAGTATATTCAATGTCTGCTTTTTTTTACACATGTAACAATACTTGCCCTTCTTTACGAGCCATTGGAAAACCTCCCTGGTCTTTGTGGTTGAATATGTGTTTGTTATTTACTTCTCGACTGAAGGACCTTACAGATAATTGTATGTGTGGGGTACAAAGATGAGTCATGTCACGTTCTGACCTTAGTTCCTTTTTTATGTCTCTATTTTGGTTTGGTCAGGGCGTGAGTTGGGGTGGGCATTCTATGTTTGTTCTATGTTTTGCATTTCTGTGTTTGGCCTGGTATGGTTCCCAATCAGAGGCAGCTGTCAATCGTTGTCTCTGATTGAGAACCATACTTAGGTAGCCTGTTCTCACTTGTGTTTGTGGGTAGTTGTTMCTTGTTTTGTCACCTGATAGGACTGTTTRGTTTTTTCACCTTTGTTATTTTGTATTCAGTGTTCAGTTTAATAAATTTAACATGGACACGTACCACGCTGCATTTTGGTCCGATCCTTCCTATTCCTCATCAGATGAGGACGACGATCGTTACAAGTCAACCATTCAAAGATCACGTTAAACACTATTGCACACAGAGTGAGTCCATGTGACTTGTTAAGCACATTTTTACTCCTGAACTTATGTAGGCTTGCCATAAGGTGTTGAATACTTAAGTCATTACGAATTAGATTTTTTAATGAATTTAAGACATTTCTAAAAACATAATTCCACTTTGACATTKTGGGGCGTAAAATKWWWTTTTTTATCCATTTCAAATTCAGACTGTAACACAACAAAATGTGGAAAAATTCAAGGGGTGTGAATACTTTCTGAAAGCACCGTAACATATACATTTAATGAAAGTGATTCTGCCTGCTTGGTTTTCGCCTTTACCAAGGCTGGTGATTTTGAGTGTCTTACATATCATAATGATTACACCTTAAGCTTGGTTTGGGGCTGATGAAAAAGCTGCCAGTTTGTAAAAATGGTTCTCAATGTTTCTTGGAACATTGCTATATCAATATGGTTTCTTGCTAGTATATCAAAACAGCTGGAACATTTGATAGGACTATTAAGGCCCTTCAAATTCCAGGAGAGAATAACCAGTGTTGCCACTGTTTTTCAAAAAATGATATTCTATTAATGATGTAATATTTACCTTTCGTGTTGATAAGCCCATAGATGTGAAATAAAAATTAGGACCCAAGGGGAAACCCAGCCATTGGTCGCGTCCCACCCAGAAAACCCTCTCTGTAAACTTTGAAACCTCACGCTCATTGTAAAACTTAAGGCAGCAGACAAAATCCRTTTGTCCCCCTCACTGTGGAGGAATGGAATGTATGATGGGTCTATGGAGAACCTACCTCAGACCTGTACATTGTCACACCCTGATCAGTTTCACCTGTCCTTTTTATTGTCTCCACCCCCTCCAGGTGTTGCTTGTTTTCCCCAGTGTATTTATCCCTGTGTTTCCTGTCTCTCTGTGCCAGTTCATCTTGTATGTTAGTCAAGTCAACCAGCGTGTTTTTCCCAATACTTCTTTTGAGATTCTCTTTTTAATAGTCCTCCCGGTTTTGACCCCTGTCTGACTCTGGACTTCTTTCCCGRCTGCCTGACCATTCTGCTGCCTTGACATCGAGCATGCCTGCCACTCTGTACCTCCTGGACTTTGAACTTGTTTTGACCTGTCCACAACCATTCTCTTGCCTACCCCTTTTTGGATCAATAAACATCTAAGACTCCAACCATCTGCCTCCTGTGTCTGCATCTGGGTCTCGCCTTGTGCCCTGATACAATATATTGTCCATTGTTAAGTAAATTGGAAGTGGTGGGCATCACGTTGAACCTTTCACGAGGCCTCTTACCCGGACCGGAGCAACCCCCCACACCCCCACACACCTAATTTAGCATACCTTAGCATAGCTTCAAAATAAAGATAGTAGCAATCTAAATATCATTAAAATCACAAGTCAAGACACCAGATTGAAAGATACACATGCCTTGATGAATAAAGCCACCATTTCAGATTTTTAAAATGTTTACAGAAGAAAATATTGTAAATCTATTAGCACAACACGTTAGCAAAAATACACCCACTATTCTAACTCCATCAGTTTCTACTCCTTCAGGTGACTATCCACCAATTCGGCGGCTCTAAACTAAGATATTGAATATCCACTAACAAAGAAAAACCTCTTCAGATGACAGTCTGATAACATATCTTTCATGGTATAGGATAGTTTTTGTTAGAAAAAAGTGCATATTTCAGTAGAAATCACAGTTTACAATTGCACCCACCATCACCAAATCGACTGAATTACTAGATAGAAGCAACCTATACTGTGCTAGGACCAATTTACTCATCATAAAAACATTTCATAAAAATAGACAAAGCCATAGCAATGGAAAGACCAGTTCGTTGCTATTTCGGACCATAATTTCAGATTTTCTAAGGTTTTTCAGCCGAAAACACAATAAAATCGATAAGTTAGCATACACATGAACAAACGTTTACCAGAGACATCGATTTCCAGCCAAAGAGCGCTATAAACGTAATCACCCGCCAAAATATATTAATTTTTTTCACTAACCCTTCTCAGAAGTCTCCAGATGACACTCCATGTAACAGGCATTTTACAATATTACATATACAGTTTGTTCGCAAAAGGGCATAATTTAGCCAGACAAAAACGTGGCTACACAATAAAAAATACTAGAAATCAAGCCTCAATATGCTCTGACGTCATCTATCAGAGTGATCTAGGTTAATTTGAAAGCGAATCATATTACTTGACTAAAAAATACAGGGTGGACAGCAATCGAAAGACAAATTAGTTCTTAATGCAACCGCGGATTTACATTTTAAAATTATGCCTTACTTTTCAATACAGGGTTTGGCCAAGTGAAGCTATACCAAACAAAATGGCGAATTATGCGTTTAAATATTTCGACAGCAAACACGGTTTAGCATATTAATATATGCTTACTTTAGCTGTTCTTCCATTCATATTCTTGGGCAATGATCCTTCTATGTTATAAACGTCTTTTGGTCGATAGATTGTCCTCTGTCCTTCGAAATGTCCACCACCAACGACCGACTCCTAAAACGTGTGTCCAAACTTTCAAACGCACAACAAAGAAATTCCCTCCAAAATCCACTAAACGATATAAATTTGATATTAAAACGGCTCAAATAACTACATTAGGGATGTTTTTAACAAACTATAACGACTGAAAACATGACCGGAGAATAATTGCGGTTAGAAAACGCATTTGGAACAGAGGCAGGTTCCGATGGCCTTACGCTTGAGGCGCACGTGAGAAAGAGGGGTCTCTGTACATTCTTTGTCATTTATAATGGCTGTGAGCGTCCATCGACTTCATTTGAAAACGTGATGACTACAGACACCCAGAAGAAGACGTGAGGCCAAGTGTCGGTTCCTTTCATAGCATTCGACTGTGGCCTTATAAACAGACCCCAGATCAGAGGTAAAAATTCTAAATCTGAACCCTGTCATGAAAAGTGCTGTTAAGAAATTTTCTGTACCACTTCAGAACAAAATTCCAACTTCTATAGAACTAGAAGGTGTTATTCTATCCAATAATAACAATAAATATGCATATTGTACGATCAAGAATTTAGCACGAGGCAGTTTTAATTGGAGACACAAATATGCTAATGCGGAACAGCACCCCCTATAGTTGCAAGAAGTTAATTTATACAATTATACAGCGAGAGCCGGGCTGCAGAGAGGACCCGTGCAATGTTAATCAACGGCATGGCACCCAGCTTCTCCTGCCTGAACAGTTCATCGAAAAGATTTCTCATGAAAGAAGTTATGTTGCCCGCTTCCACATCAGTTTCAAGTCCTATGATCCGCACATTGAATTTATGGGAATGATTTTCAAGTGATTCRGTTTTCTCTTTTAGGAGATTGATTGCACCTTCTAGCTTAGGTCGCACCGTTTCCAGGTCGTGGAGTCGCACGTCTGTCGCTTTGACCGCCTTCTCCAGACTTTCCACTTTAGTTGAATAGGTATCCGCTTTAGAAGTGAGCACTGTGAGTGATTTATATATAGATTATGCTATCTGCTGGAGAAAAATAGACCTGCTTCTAGTTTTTTTCTGGTCATACAATGAACCTTCCACACCTTAATATGGTGTTTACCATAAAAAACGTAAACAAGTCTGTTAATATGTAGAAATTTTGTAAAAGAATGCTACAATAAGGCCACAGGTTTCAATGCATGCCACCCGAACTGCACTGTCYCCCCCTTCTCATAAACTCCTTTCTTCCTCTAGTTTGTAACTGGAAGTAGCGGCCTTCATGTTGACCTTGCTYTGGTCAATTGATATTGTTACTTCAAGACCCAGGTTCTACTGTGGTTGTCTGTTTCTATAAACGCAGGGTAAGGACATGTGAGGAGCGAGGAAGTTTGAGCACACAGGTCTGACACCCAACACCGTAGTAACTCCCCCAGTGCTCTTAGGCCTTCAGCTGCAGGACTAACAGGTTTTGACAGTATCTGTGTCCCAAATGGTACCCTATTCCCTATATAGTGCACCACTATTGACCAGAGCCCTATATAGGGATGAGTGTGCCATTTGGTATGCAAACAATCTATCCTGAATGGGAAATGTTAATGAACAGAGATATTTCCATGATTGATCCAGCTGATGTTATCAAAGGGTCTGGAGATGATTTTCTCATGAAYGGAGGAATAATTCCAAGGCAGGTAGTAATTTTCCTGATATTGATGGATGAAAAATAAGGATGAATACTAACGGAGGCAAGGTGAACAGGAGAGGGACAGGAGAGAGATAATAGGAAAAAGGATATTTGAATTTGTGAAATTTGAAGAAACAGCTAGAATCATTTTAGTAAATGGTGTAATTGCCATTTATTTCAAGTTTCAGAAAAAAAATTGAATTTCAAACTAGATTTGTATTTTATCAAGACCTAATGAACACCACAGGTACATTAGCTTCCCTGTTGCATGTACTTCAAGACAGCACCATTTTCTTCATTGGCTACAACAAAGTACAACCTTAAGAGCAGAACCCAATCATTGTGGGGAACAAAATCCCTGAAATAGACTTCATTCTCTGCATCATTCCAGGTTTTAAAAGCATTTTAAAAGCATTACTTCCTGCAGAGGCCTACTACAGAGGTTTATGTTCCAGGAAGTGGAAAAAAATAAATGAGAGACAGAACCCCTCAGCACTGAGGGAGGGCATGGTGAAGGTGAACCAGTAATGATAATCCACCTGCCGGCCTGCTCCAGGGACTAGGCAGAGACCTGGACTACATCCCAAATGTCACTCTATTCCTTTTATAGTGCACTTCATCAGGGCCCATAGGGACTCATCTTGTCAGAAGTAGTGTACTATATAGGGAATAGTGTGACATTGGGGATACAAACTAGTACTACAGCAGCGTGATGGGAGGTCGGGGGTAATTTGCTCAGTGCCTCCATACTAATTTGTCTCTTTAGAAGGGAAGTACAGGAGAGGTCCAAATTATGGCCGGTGTACGTACAGAAAGCTCTTTCTCTGTCAGCATTTTTTGTCATGCCTGGTCCCACTCCTCCTCTCTGGTGTTCGAGGGCACCAGGCTGCCCATCATTACACACACCTGTCACCATCGTTACGCGCATCAGCGCTTCATTGGACTCACCTGTACTCCATCACGTTTTTGATTGCCTCCCCTATATCTGTCTATTCCTCAGTTTCATTCCTGTGTCAGCATTATTGTCGTAATGTTTCCCCTGTCCAGACGCTGTCTGTATTTCGTTTCATTTCATGTCCGTTATTCATTAAATGTTCACTCCCTGTACTTGCTTCTCGTCTCCCAGCGTCTGTCCTCACATTTTTTAAATAATTTTGATAATACTGTACACTGAATTTGTACACTCAAATGATGACAGTGAGATGCTGTTTCACAGAGTTTGGCATATGTTAAGTTCTTCATTTAGATAGGTCTGAGTGTGTGTTTGGGGGCCTTAAGTGGACACTTCATCATAAAGTCAAAATAGTGACAAAAAATGTATAACGTGTAATTTCAAGCATATCAGGAAATCCCATTAAATCCTTAAGAGTCTACTGACGCCCGTGCATCAATCTAAGTAACATAATAAATAAAAAATATGTTTAAGATATCTTTTTTTTTATGCATCTGCCATCTGCGGTTGAAGGTGGCCGAGCTACAGCGATATTTTTCAGACCACGACACATCCAGGAAATCGGTCTTGTCACAAAAACGTCTTGGCCTACAAATTAATGTGACCACTCTATGGAAAGTTGAGATTCTCATGACRAGGTTTTGCTCTATATTTTGCAACGTAGACGAGTCCCACGAGTGTCACGGGTAACCCATTCAAATGAGTGGATACAGTATATGGAGGCAGTTTTGTGCCAACAAAAATAAGGGGTTAAATATGTCCAAAAAACTGCTTTCTTATATTTCCTAGATATAGATAGCCTCGTACGAACCATCCTGATGTCGTGAGCTCGCGTTCTGTAGGACAGACACTTCAAAACCMTATTCCTTTTTTTTTGCCATTTTTTCAATGCATTTCTATGGGCTATAGTAGTAAAGGGCAAATTCTATATATTTTCTCTGATACTTAAAGGAGTCCTAAAATTCAAAATCAAATAGCTAAATGATCCATGGTATGATCATCTTAAAACAATTCCATAGTAGTCAGTCTCTCCCGCTTCCAGTTACACATGATTACTGCATGCCTCCCTCCTGCTCGCTAACACATTCTAAACATTCACTGGGCCCCACACAGGAAATCTCACTGAAATGTACTGCAGATCTTCCCTGTTCTTCTCTGCTGTAGCGGTGACTTTTGAGATATATAGTACAGCCTGTACAGTACAGTCTGCAGTAGTCTTCTCTATCCACACTGCAGTACATTATATCACAGATTTTCAATATCATTGGCTTTGGCATCAATAAACCACTTCCCCTTGCTCATGACCAACATTTTATGTAAATAAAAAGTGGTAAAAGGTTCAAAGCTGGGGATTGACAAAACGAGAATACAAGTATGTTGGAAAGATATTAAAAAGGACAACCATGATATCACCTTGACTTCATAGCCTCCGTCCTCCTCTGCTGGACCTCTTACTGTACCTGAGTTTAATATTCTGGCAGATATTGAGGAGAACTTCTGCTGTACACTGAGTGCTGTAAAATGAAGAGTGATCTTTAGAATTCAAACATACTACTCCAGAGAGAGATGGGGAGAGGGAGAAAAAGAGAAGGACTGACTTCCATTCACATGGCGTGTCTAGCGGTTGTGCTTACTCTGTGCTCACTCTGCTAAAAAGTACTTTGCCTATACACTCATCGCATTGCACAACATCCACCGCTGCCATCCACCATACTTCCAGTCCCAACCTAACAATGCCTGGATGTTAGGTTCCCTGTACTGTGTGACATGTCCTATTATTGTTTTTTTTTATCTTTATGGGAAGTTTGCATCCTAAATGGCACCCTATTCCCTATATAGTGCACCCATTTCTAACAGGGCCCATTGGGRTGTGGTCAAAAGTAGTGCACTACATAGGGAATACGGTGAACATTTAGAACGCAGACTATGACTTGCTTTCAGGTTACAGTGCGTTTGCGTCATTGTTTTCAGAGTACGTTGTCTCTAGAAAAGCTGTCCACTGGTCAAAAACTGGTTGAATCAATGTTGTTTCCACATAATTTCAACCACAAAATTCAATGTGATGACGTTGAATCAACATGCAAAACTGATTAGATTTGCAAAAAGTCATGAATTTAAGGGAATTTCATATTTTTCCCCCCAACTTTTAACCTAAATCCAATGACAGGGTGAACATTTTGGTGWTTTCACATTAGTTGACAACTCAATCAACTGACTTCTGTGCCTAGTGGGTGAGGACTTAAAGCTGAACAGAATGGTTGTGAAAATGTTGTTATGTAAAATAACAAGAACGCAATCACACATCAGACTGGTTTAATCTTCACATTAATGTATAACCCATGTCTCCCTCATTATGGTATGCAGTTTAGTGTCTGAAACCCCACAATGTTTACAATGCAAGGCTACAAAAGATACCGGAATGCATTTTTAACCTGGCCATTCGGTTTCTGTCATTTCTTTGTATCCATCTGATCAGTGGTATTACAGGGCATTTCAGTTGTCATTTTTTAATAATTAGTTCTACTCCTGATATTGACTTGACCAAAAAATATGCTATTATTGTGTTTTCCCGGATGATATGTTTTCCCTGGTGATACCCAAAGAAGGCTGCCCTAGAGACGAAACAAGGCCATTCTTAGCATTCTGTACATTCTACAGCGCAGGCGCACACACACACACAACATACAGTGATTAGGGGCGGGGCAGGGGAGGGTGGAAATAATAACATTCAAATAGCCTAAATAAACTAATCAGAGGATGAAATCATCTGTGGGCCCTATTTGAAGAGTAGCCTCTCTAGTCTCTATAGACTAGACAGACAGACAATCCYTTTGCATTAAGACTTGAGGAAAGGCAAGCCCTACTATGTGGACATGGAGGACTTGCTTTTTGTCTGCCATTACCAAGGTAACTCATTTTGTTTTACATACAAACAGKCATATTTTCAGGGACGGGGGCAGGGGGTTTTGGCAGACCTGACGCCAGGATTAAGTGACTAAGGGGGCAGTTCAAATAGGCCAGGGGGCAAACTTTTGTGGGGTTTTTGCAATCAAATTATATTATACTGTAAATGCAAACAGAACAAAACAGCGGTTTTCAAACATGAAAAATCATGTCGCTCACTCATGAGTTCAGCAACATGTTGTGATATGGCACAATACACTTCTGTGAATCAAATTCGGCCCATGTAATCAATTAAGCAATGCCAGGCTACCATAGACACATTTCCAATACATGCAGTTCTATTTACAGCACCAAAAYCCAACAGGCTACCATGTAGAAACAGAACAGAATGTGGCCTATCTGAATGAAACACACCGATATGTAGCTATACCAAGGGGCGTCATGTGGGTTCTTGCATTGGAATTATATTGAATTCCGATTATATCACTCTATACCATAATAAACATGAAAGTAAAAAAAATATGCTTTCGATCAAGAAGTGACAGGTTCAATGGCAATAAATCTCGCTGCACTCTTTTAGGTTGTTTCAATCTAACTTTTCAAAAGAGTTGCAGCTTCCTTGATGCTCTGTGGAACTTCCTGAGTAATCTTCTTGTGAGATCCCCCCCCAAATGCCAGTTGGATTAGTTGAGCTTTCCTCGGGTGTAGCATGCTTCTTCTGTGCTGACTGAACACGTTTGTCAAAGTGAAAAATGAGTACTCGCACGGAGCTGTGGACYCCACAAAAACTCAGTCCATGTTTCAGTGCAGTAAGCACGGTTGGCATAGCGGAGAGAGGCCCAGAGAATCATTGCGGGATATCAATTGGGGTCCATTTGTCTTCATTGGAGCCAGAGCTTCTGATTTCAGTCTGCAAAAACTGACCAAAACTGTTTTGCTTAAACCCACTTGTGGTTTAACCTTTTTCACATCTAGAAAGGCATGGCTCTTTGGGTCAAGGGCACACAGGGCCTCCACCTGTTGGCCTTTGTGTTTGCTGAAAAGTTCTGACATTTCACCAATGACAGCATACAACGTGCAGAAGAACTTTTATACTCAGTCTCTTCTCCTCTGTCCTACTGTACTGTCCACCACATATTGCTGCACATTTGTACTTACAAAAAGGTGTAATGGGTCTGCACTCAAAAAGATGTTGCATAAAGCTTACTTCATTATTCGATTTTTTTAAATGATTTTCACTGCATCAGGGATAGCGTACACAGACGTTTCGGCTTTACAGCCTTTTTCAGTGTGTAGGTACAATTTTATTTCATTCAAAACAGCAAAACAGTGAGTAAAGCACATTAGTATACAGTACAGTAAAMAAAAGTAGAGTACATTATATTGTACTGTACTCTTCTGTACTGTACCAAACTATATTCTACTTTACTGTGCTGTATTGTTCTGTACTGTACTCTTCTGTGCTCTGCTGGGCTGCACTATGATGTCCAAACATGAGGATAATGACATTCATATCCATAATTATGCATTTCTGTGTAGTACAGATAAGGGACCCATAATGTAATTCAGTTACCATAATTCCGTTACCGGTTGTAAATCCACTTCACTTACTGTAGTTCAATAACCAAGGAGCCATATCATAGCTACATTCTTTCTGCAGACATCTTTGAATCTTAATTCAGAGCAGTTTTGGAAAACATGGTACCATATATCCCTGAGGGAGATTGTACCGTAATTCCGTTACCAAAATTCGCATCTGCACAGTTCTTCCACTAAATTATATATTTTTAATGTTGTGGTGGAAATTCTTAAAAGTAATCCTTGTCCATATGGTTTGTTAAACTTTGAAAATAAAGGTTATTATTTGGCATACATTTTAAAGTGAAAAAAAATGTGTCATAACTTAATTCCGTTGCCGTGGAATTGCCCACACCTACTTGGCCAAAAAGTTTCAGATGCCTTCTGAAGTCTGTCAATGGTTTCCCTCTTAAATGTCTGTAATTTATATGGCCCGAAAGCTACAGTATGCAGGTTTGGATAGGAGACCGTTAGCCTTGGACATTCATTCAAACAATTTGCCTGTTTCCCCTTTTTAGTGATTTAGTTAATTTCGTCTCTCTCTACAGACTTGCCAACACTCTTCTATTAGTCAAAGCTATACAGTATTTCCTGTTTTTGCAGGCAGTAGTACTGTATGTGTTCCATTTTGTTAAACATTTTCTTGTTTTCCCTTTGTCTCTCACTGGTAAATGCATTGACAGGAGTGTGATGGGCTATTATAGGGAAAGGATCATTACATTGTTGTCTCTTTACTTTGGGGCCAGAGAGAGAGCTAGAGAGAGAGCGAGAGAGAGGCAGGGAAGGAGTGAGGGAGGGAGGGGGAGACACAGAGAGTACAATTATCCCAGTATCCCATACCTACCAACTTGTCTAGCGTCTCTCCTCCTCTCCTCTTTGGTGGGTGTTAGGGAGACTGATCCTTCCACCCGTGTCTTGTCCTACATTTGAACATGACTCCACTCACTCAATTACCACAGGGTTGAGAATGTTGCCGAAAGCCATCTGGCGGAAGAGAGAAATTAAGAGAGAGAAAGAGAGACAGAGAGAGAGAGAGAGAGAGAGAGAGAGATATTCTCTGTTCCTTTGCCATCAGGGGATCTGAGGTTACAGGACTGTAAAATAAAGAACGCTGTTCATGTTCAATACGTTTTTAAGTGATCCTGTCAAGAGCTGTGATACATGCTGAAAAGGGGAGAAAATAATTACTTTAAGTGGGTATCAATCAAAAGCTAAATTGTGAGCGGTTCATTCAAAACTGTGGAACAGCTGTGTCGGGTCAGGTCAAAGTACAGAGGAGACAGGTGCTGGCTAACATGAGAAATGAACAGCTTGCCAAAATGATTGAGAGGCTTTGTTTCATGTGCGGGTTTGCTATGGGAATTAATGAATGGCAGCAACTATTTGTGATTAATCTCTGCTAACCTCTGTCTGTGTCCTCCAAGAAGATTATACTGAACTACAGAACTCAGTGTTTGTGTCCCAAATGGCACCCTACTCCCTATATAGTGCACTACTTTTTAACAGGGCCCATAGGTGTGTGTAGGACCATGTAGGGAATTGGGTTCCATTTCCCAGTAAGTATTGTATTCGGCGCATGTGACAAATACAATTTGAATGCAGACTGTATGAAATAGATAGATGCCCTCTCCCCTCCAGTCTTGTTTCATGCAATTCTCAATATTCAAGCAACACGTAATGAGTGTGAAACCCAATAGAGCGAGGGAATGTGAAGCGTTTTTTTCTTCATCCATGCTGTTGGCTGCTGCTGTCAACAGCCAAACTAATGATGAACCCTTTAGCATTTTAAACAGCTCTTCAATCAAATTGCGACCATGTTTTTCAAACATGCGTTCGGAGTCTGTGACAGCCCCCCCCCCCCTTAAAACTATTTCAATATGAAAGTAGGCTTTTGACATGATAAGCACATGAGAGATCCTGAATTGGTCACACTTAAATGGTTGTGATCCAGGGGGCTTGGTAGCTAGTTTAGTCTCTCTCTTCCTCTGTGGTGTGTGTGTGTGTGTGTTGTGTGTGTGTGTGTTGTGTTGTGTGTGTTTGTGTGTGTGTGTGTGTGTTGTGTGTGTGTGGTGTGTGTGTTGTGTGTGTGTGTGTGTGTGTGTGTGTGTGTGTGTGTGTGTGTGTGTGTTGGTGTGGTGTTAATGCTGGGAGTTTGGGTGTGTGAGAAAGTGCTGCGTGGGGTTAGAGGACTTTTGCTTTCTTTTTCCCAGTGATGGGAAACCGAGACTTTCCGAAGGCTTCAGAGCTTTCACGAAATTGTGCCGAAAGAGTTCATTATCGGTTTCAAATGCACGTCATTAGTGACAGCTGCTGTTCGACAATAATTAGCAGCGTCTGATTATCAGAAATACATAAAAAACAGTGTGCCTTCACCTGGATTTAACCTCATACCCTCACATCCCTGAAAGTTCCATAGTTCCTTTCCCTACCTATTACCGGTCAGGTGAAACTACATGCATAAAATCCTAACTATATTTGTAAATACGGTGTCCAATAGTGGTTGTTGTTTGAAAGCAGCTTGGAGTCAAAAGAAAGCACCGGAACCACGGTGAAATCAGTGTGATCTTGCATTTTGCAACACACGGTTTGAAAAAGCATGTGATCAAATGAAGCTTCAGACACCATGGATCACATGCTTCTGATAAAGTGATAGAGGCATTGGCACACTGCCCCGAAGTAAACTGCTTTTCGATTTCGACTTATGCCACGGAGCTGCGGTATCCTTCAGGCGACAGGTGTTTGTTTCTGGACTCACTGGAGCGGACTTCAGAGTTGCCTAGTGCTGAATGATTAGTGCTTTTTGAGGTCGGTTCGGTTTCGGTTCGAATATATAAAAAAAATCTAGGTTTTTGATTTAAACATTTAAACATTAAATGCACTATGCATTATGTGGTTTGAATGCTGTAACAACACTGAATAAAACAATTATTACAAGTCTGCCAATTACTGCTTATCACAAAAAATGTATACAAGACCAATTACTGCTTATTAACCATCACTTATTCACATTACTTTATAATCTTATCTCTATAAAGCTGCTGCCTATCTTCTCTGACAAAATCACTATTTTAATTGGGTCTTCAGAGTAAATAAGGCATACTTTTATGACTGCTGAATACAAACTATCAATCACTTACTGTAGACTCAATTGCATGTTCTCTCTTCTCACAGTCTCCATGTCTACTCSGCATAGACCAGACAAGTTTGAGCGAACGCGCAATGGATTATGGTTGCTGTAGTTAATTACCTCATTTTCTGCTCTAAATTATGTAGAATATTGCCCTGCTGGAAACTACAACTCCCTACCTCATCGCACACTTCAGACTTGATCTGATTTATCTCCACAAAAACTGCACATCAAGCTCACAGAAAAAAAATACAAAATGGAATTCAAATAATTGAACTGATGTCAGTCAATTAGTTGTTTAAAAAATGAAAAAGAACCACACTAAAGCTGTCATTTAAAGTATGATAATAGGCTATACAGTGCCTTCGGAAAGAATTTTGACCACTTGACTTTTTCCACATTTTGTTACGTTACAGCCTTATTCTGTCACGTTCTGACCTTAGTTCCTTTGTTTTGTCTTTTGTTTTAATATGGTCAGGGTGTGAGTTGGGTGGGTTGTCTATGTTAGTTTTTCTATGATTTTCTATTTCTGTGTTTGGCCTGATATGGTTCTCAATCAGAGGCAGCTGTCAATCGTTGTCCCTGATTGGGAACCATATTTAGGTAGCCTGTTTTCTGTTGGGTTTTGTGGGTGGCTATTTTCAGTCTTTGTGTGTCTGCACCAGATAGAACTGTTTCGGTTGTTTCTTTGTTGTTTTGTTATTCAGTGTTCAGTTTTGATTATTATTAAATATCATGAACACTTACCACGCTGCACCTTGGTCCTCACCTTCTTCCACCAACGACAGCCGTTACATATTCTAAAATTTATTAAATAGTTTTTTTCACTCATCAAATCTACACACAATACCTCATAATGACAAAGCAAAAATAAATATTAATGCTAATTTATATATGTTTTTTAAACTTAAATATCACAACATAAGCATTCAGAGCCTTTACTCAGTACTTTGTTGAAGCACCGTTGAAAGCGATTACAGCATCGAGTCTTCTTGGATATGACTCTACAAGAATGGCACACCAAGTTTCTCCCATTCTTCTCTGCAGATCCTCTCAAGCTCTGTCAGGTTGGATGGGGAGTGTTGCTGCACAGCTATTTTCAGGTCCCTCCAGAGATGTTTAATCAAGTTCAAGTCCGGGTTCTGGCTGGGCCACTCAAGGACATTCAAATTGTGCTTAGGGTCGTTGTCCTGTTGGAAGGTGAACCTTCAACCCCGTCTGAGTGCTCTGGAGCAGGTTTTCATAAAGAATCTAATATTTTCCTCGATCCTGACTTGTCTCCCAGTCCCTTCCGCAGAAAAACATTCCCACGGCATGATGCTGCCACCACCATGCTTCACCGTAGGGATGGTGCCATGTTTCCTCCAGACATGACGCTTGGCATTCAGGCCAATCTTGGTTTCGTCAGACCAGAGAATCTTGTTTCTCATTGTCAGTCTTTAGGTGCCTTTTGGCAAACTCCAAGTGGGCTGTCATGTGTCTTTTACTGAGGAGTGGCTTCAGTCTGGCGATTCTACCATAAAGGCCTGATTGGCGGAGTGCTGCGTAGATGGTTGTCCTTCTGGAAGGTTCTCCCATCTCCACAGAGGAACTCTAGAGCTCTGTCAGAGTGACCATCAGGTTCTTTTCATCTCCCTGACAAAGGCCTTTCTCCCCAGATTGCTCAGTTTGGCCGGGCGGCCAGCTATAGAAAGAGTCTTGGTGGTTCCAAACTTCTTCCATTTAAGAATGATGGAGGCCACTTTTTTTCATGGGGACCTTCAATGCTGAAGACATTTTTTGGTACCCTTTCCAACAAGCCTCGACACAATCCTGTCTCGGAGTTCTACGGACCTTTGACCTGTTTTTGCTCTGACATGCACTGTCAACTGTGGGACTTTACATAGACGGGTGTGTACCTTTCCAAATCTTGTCCAATTCATTTAATTGACCACAGGTGGACTCCAATCAAGTTGTAGAAACATCTCAAGGAGGATTAATGGAAACAGGATGCACCTGAGATAATTTCCGAGTCTCATAGCAAAGAGGTCTGAATGCTTTTGTAAATAATAATTTCAAAAAAACAGTTTTTGCTTTGTCATTATGGGATATTATGTGTAGATTGCTGAGGATTTTTTAAATYAATTAATCAATTTTAGAATAAGGCAACATTTTGACTAACAACATTTTGAAAAAGTCAAGGGGTCTGAATACTTTCCGAATGCGCTATATATGGCTTATGCGAGTACAGGCAGCATACAGTGTTTTGAGTGTAGGATGCTTGTCCACACATTGATGCGCCCTCCCACAACCCCTGGGTCCACTGATGCAGGGAGAGGCGGGCAGGCAGCGGCAAAACAGCCCCAGTCAAGGGGAACACTACTGATACCCAGTCTACACGCTTAGAGAGTACTGAGCAACAACCCGTCCACGAGGGAGTAGTGTAGTGTCTCCTGAGTCACAGACACCAGTTGTCACAAGCAATGAGGATGAATCCGGGGAACTGGTTTCCCTTATAGAGGAGGAGGTGGTGATTAGTGCGAGTGGTGGGGTGCAGGGAGAGAGTCGTGAAAGTGATGTGACTGGGGCCGAGGCGGCTGCGACCACTGTTGAAGAAGAGGAGGAAATAGGAGACGTTTCCAACATCTCCGTCATRATGTCGGAGCCGGCTGGTGATAACTCGCTGTATACAGTAGACTAGATCAGACTTTTGGATAGTCAGATAAAAGCTCGTTTTTTTTGATGAAGGTAAGTTTGTAAGGTCAGCTGAAATTTTGCAAAAGACTGTGGGGATAGATTAATTGAGTGAGAAAAGGTGAAAAATATTAGAAAGCATGGTAAAATAAAAAGGAAAACCAATACTTAATGATGATCATGCCTCACAGGATGTCTCCTGTTTCTTGTCTGTTTAATTTGTTCTGGTTGTCCTATACAATTTCTATTTGGAGGCACTAAGGGTGGGCTCTTAAGATAAATGGGTAGAGGCATAGGATTAAGAGGGCTTTGGTTTCAAAAGTAATAAGACAAAATATTAATGTAGTGTTCCTACAGGAGATGAGGCTAATGAGGTTGACTGTGGGGTGACAATTGTGTTTTCATCAAGCTTAGGGGCTACTGTGTTATCTACAGCAGAGGTTGTTAAGGGGCGAGTTGTGTTGGTCAAAGCAGAGGTCATGGGAAGTTTGTTTTATTTTCTGAATTGTTATGCTCTGAATGGAGGTACAGAGCGTATTGCTGTATTTGATAAAATAAAGGAAACATTAAAGACAGCGTGACCAGGAGGGGTGTATGGTTTTGGGAGGGGAGGGGACTGGAACTGTACTGTGGATTTAATTGTTTATTGCACTGGTGAGGAGCCGCACCTGCGGTCAGTCACCAGTCTATCTAGTGTACTAATGGAGTTTGAGCTGTCGGATGTGTGGAGTGTCAAACACACACACATTATGCAGTATACATGGGTAAAGGTCTGGAAGGGTGACCACGGACAATGTGACTCTGTGTGCACCGCACAGATGCTTCAAGGACTTCTTAATTAAACCAGGCCCTGTGCAGAGAGAGCTGTTTTGGACTCTGACATTACTCTTCAGGAACTGTTCACTGCAGTTACGCAGCTCTCCTCAGGCCGAGCCCCTGGTAATGATGGTTTGCCATCAGACTTCTACAAACATTTCTGGGGATGTATTGGGAGGATCCTTTCAGGAGTGTTCTCTTCCAGTGTCTTTCAAAGCAGGGGGATTTTGAAAAACTGCCTACCTGTAGCATTGTTGTGTTCAGAATATAAGATCATATCTAAGTGTCTCTCTAACAGGTTAAAGGAATATCTGGGGCTGTTGGTCCACAAGGACTACTCGTATTGCATACCTGATATATCTATTGTGTATGATTTATTTTTGTTAAGCGATGTTATGTATGTTTGTAAACTGTCAGATGTGAATGTTGGTCTGCTTTCTCTTGACCAGGAGAAGGCTTTTGATTGTGTAGACCACCAGTATTTATTTGGAACGATGAATGTTTTTTTTGTCTTCGGTGGGTTTACTGTACGCCGGGGCCTCATGTATGGTGAAGGTGGGTTGAGTTGCCTTATCACAGTCCAGAGGTATTAGGCAGGGTTGCCAAATCTTGTGCCAGCTAAACTGTCTCGCAATTGAGCCATTGAATTGTTTACTACGAGTTAAGCTTACTGGTTCCTCCATGCCAGGGATGACTCAGCATCCAGGGACAGCTTTGTCTGCGTATGCAGATGATGTGACAGTGTTCATTACAGGAAACAAGGACGTTCAGGTTCTTTCAGGTGCTCGAAAAGCTAGGGTGAATTGGGCCAAAAGTGAAGCTCAATGTCAGGCAGGTCAATGTCAGACAGGGACCACTTCACAGCTACTGTGGGGGGGGGGGTTACAGTGCATAGCAGATATCCAGGACAAAGGTACTATCAAACTTATCTCTTTGCCTGATTCGCCCAGTCCTTGTAATGCAATTGTACCCCGCTGCTTGCTGGATGACTCCTCGTTCCTTTCATCTGGTAACACTGATGATCGCCTCCAGACACTGATGATACAGCATAATTCCTTGAGGCACTGATGATACGACTGTACTGTCTTCCTCCGAGTCCATGTCATCAAGATCTTCTGCATGGCCAGATGTCTTTTGTGTATCCTGTTTCTCCTATAACGCAGAGATATAGCTTGACCAGGGCTAATGAGACAGTTCCTTGTGGGCGCTATCTTTTACTTTATTAACTCAGAAGTGTGCACTTGTTCACTCCCCCTGTTGCTAGGAGTCTTTTATTGAAGCACCATTTTATGCATTTTCAATCCATGTTTGTGTGTGTATGCATGTGTGTCAGAGATTATGCAATTCTTTACTTTAAAAATGCAAATGTCATTTTGCTACATAAATGTGTATTTTTTCTGATTCTTTATTCCTAAATTCCCAGACACCATACCTACAGAAACCGACCAAAAGCATTAGGCTGATGAAAACAAAAGTAATTGAATTATGATTTACATAAGCAGATTGAGTAGGACGAACATACAGTACCAGTTAAAAGTTTGGACACACATACTCATTCAAGGGTTTTTCTTTATTTGTACTATTTTCTACATTGTAGAATAATAGCGAAGGCATCAAAACTATGAAATAAATATATTTAAGATTTTAGATTCTTCAAAGTAGCCACACTTTGCCTTGATGACAGCTTTGCACACTCTTGGCATTTTCTCAACTAGCTCCACCTGGAATGCTTTTCCAACAGTCTTCAAAGAGTTCCCGCATATGCTGAGTTCTTTTTGGCTGCTTTTCCTTCACTCTGTGGTCCAACACATCCCAAACCATCTCAATTGGGTTGAGGTCGGGTGATAGGGGAGGCCAYGTCATCTGATGCAGCACTCCGTCACTCTCCTTCTTGGTCAAATAGCCCTTACACAGCCTGAAGGTGTGTTGGGTCATTGTCCTGTTGAAAAAATATATATAGTCCCACTAAGCGCAAACCTGATGGTGTAAAGCTGCAGAATGCTGTGGTAGCCATGCTGGTTAAGTGTGCCTTGAATTCCAAATAAATCACAGACAGTGTCACCAGTAAAGCACCCCCACACCATCAGACCTCCTCCTCCATGCTTCACAGAGGGAGCCACACATGCGGAGATCATCCGTTTACCTACTCTGCGTCTCACAAAGACACGTCGGTTGGAACAGAAAATCTCAAATTTGGACTCCTAGAGCAAAGGACATATTTACACCTGTCTAATGCCGATTGCTCGTGTTTCTTGGCCCAAGCGAGTCTCTTCTTGTTATTGGTGTCCTTTGGTAGTGGTTTCTTTGCAGCAATTCGACCARGAAGGCCTGATTCACCCAGTCGCCGCTGAACAGTTGATGTTGAGATGAGTCTGTTACTTGAACTCTTGTTAAGCATTTATTTGGGCTGCAATTTCTGAGGTTAGTAACTCTAATGAACTTATCATCTGCAGCAGAGGTATCTATGCGTCTTCCTTTTCTGTGGAGGTCCTCATAAGAGCCAGTTTCATCATTGCACGTGATGGTTTTTGCGACTGCACTTAAAAGTTATTGAAATGTTCCTGTTTGATTGATCTTCACGTCTTAAAGTAATGATGAACTTTTAACAAGGCGCCTGTTCATTGAAATGCATTCCAGGTGACTACCACATGAAGCTGGTTGAGAGAATGTCAAGAGTGTGCTAAGCTGTTATCAAGGCAAAGGGTGGCTACTTTAAAGAATCTCAAAATTAAATGTGTTTAACACTTTTCGGTTACTACATGATTCAATATTTGTTATTTCATAGTTTGATATCTTCACTATTATTCTACAATGTAGATAGAAAAACACTTGAATGAGTAGGTGTGTCCATACTTTTGACTGGTACTTTAAGTCAAATAGCTAGAACTGACATAATTTATTCATTTTTTTATTCATTTGATTCAGTTGTATTTGATAAACATTAATACATTTTGTCAATCTGACAATTATTTAGAATTATTATTTCTCAATCCAATACTGTTTGAATGAAACTAGTAAATTAATTAAATCTGTAATAATCAATATGTAAAAAAAAAAAAAAACTTTTTCCATTATTGATTTCAAAATTGATACAGGAGCTTCAAAGGGCATTTCTTCTGGTCTTTGCTGGTCTTAGCTTGATGGATACAGCGTACACACTGCTGATGAGGGCGTGTTGGCTGTGCCTGGACAATAGCTGTTCCTATAGTAAACGGCTGGAGGGGGTTGATTTGACTGGGATCCAATAATCTTGCCTGCAGGTGGTAACGGATCTGATCATCTTGCCAGCAACTTATCGGGCATATGTGTCCAATAAGGCACACACTGACCTGTTGGGGCGGTGTAGGAGGGTGAGGGGATGCTGCTGTCTTTCAAGACCCCAGAACTGGGGGAGTTCACGGGCAATGAGAAGAAAGTCGATGTACATGATATGTGTGAAGGTGTCGCATGTGTCCTCCTTGGAAGGGGTTAGAACAACGAGGAAGGCCAGTTTGTTTGAACTAGGCGCTTCCCTTCTCCGAAAGGCTTCTGGCGGTCTTTAAACAAACTGCCAAATGATAAACGGACAGCTGACCTCTAATGGGGGATACTACARGGGGCGATAGACACCACCTGGATCCTAGCGTTGGGGAGGGGAGTCCATTCTGTGCCTTCTCTGAGTCGCTAGCTCAGACATCCTTTTGTACAATGTCCAAAACTGGCTGGGCTGTTTGCGCTGTTAACCAGAGGTTTTCTCTTCCTGCCTTTTTGTTTTTGGACCAAAGTATAGATTTAGGGGAGTGGTAGTCCTACTTCATTTCATATCAGGAGCAGCCAAGCTAGTGATCTGGAAGACCAGGAGAAATTGCATACAGGGACATGGGTCTGTGGATGTGCTGGCAATGCTCAGGGGGATTACAGGCTGGTGGGGAACCTTAGGCTTTGTAACCTTAGGTTGCATTGTGCTCTGTCAATGAGGAGGGAGATCTGGAGTTGTGTTTGTAAATCCTGTTTACTATGTTTTCTCTTACAGGCTGGTATTTTTATTTGCATGACATCTGAGGGCTAAGTGGGGATGTGATGTYCTGTGGTGTGGGGTCTTGATCCAATAAAGGGGATTAAAATGATCTCCCTCTCTCTCTCTGCTCAAGCGGTGCATATTGGACTGTATGTTTTCTATATATTACACAGGGAGAAGTATTAATACATGAAGGTTAGCTATACACCAATGGCACAACAGAGGCATGATAACATACAGGTTCTTGTGTTGCTGGTGTAAATAACGGTAAATCGTGCACCCTGCAAAGCACAGGAGTGTTTGCAACACTCACAGAAGATAAACATAATTGTATGAAATGCAATATGGGGACGGTGTCTGCTTCTGTGGGTTTCTAAGACACACATACAGTGTTTGCTCCATATTTCACCACACAGTTTAATTATGTTTGGTGTGTGGATCAAGTGCACTGTGCCAGGTCATGGTCTCACAACAGTGGTCATTTTCAGTTGGGTCAATTTGATCCAGTTAGAGGAAGATATTCAAAAACAAACTAAACTTTTCCCTATATTATAGTGCACTACTTTTGATCAGGGCCCATAGGGGATAAACAGGTAACTGCCAAAATAAAGGAAACACCTTAGAAAATGAGGGATATAAAGTATATTGAAAGCAGGTGCTTCCACAAAGGTGTGGTTCCTGGGTTAATTAAGCAATTAATATACCATGTGTGTGTGTGTGTGTGTGTCTCAGTCACCAGATCTCTACCCAATTGAGGACATATTGGAGATTTTGGAGTGGCGCCTGAGACAGCGTTTTCCACCACCATTAACAAAACACCAAATTATAGAATGTATTGTGGGAAAATGGTGTCGCTTCCCTCCAATAGATTTCCAGACACTTGTGGAATCTATGCCAATGCACATTGCATCTGTTCTGGTGGCTTGTGGTGGCCCAACGCCCTATTAAGACACGCTGTTGGTGTTTCCTTTATTTTCACAGTAACCTGTACAAATGTAAGGGATTGTGTACCATTTGGTCAGTCAGAAATCAAAATAACACATCTGGAGACCATCTCCTCATCTCTGCCCTCCTTTCTATGCTTGGTGCTCTGAAAGGGTGTGATCCCCAGTCTATTGTGTGTCTATCCAAGTTAACCGTCTTTCTGTGACTTTAAAACTTCAAATCTCGGGGAACAGCAGTTGTGGGAACTGAAGATATATTTCTTTGGACAGATGACTGACATTATTCCAGCTATACAGAGGTAAAATACAGTGTGCATTTTAGAACACCCTCAACCTCAAGCCTCAGGTCGTACCCTCATAACTTAGGTGTCCTAAAATGGACACCATAGTAGAGTAGATTCCTGAYTCCCGCTAACTTCATGTTGCTGTGTTATGAGGTTAGCTAGCAGGTTGGTACTTGACACACATATCATGCCAATAGATATAGCTGCCTAATTCTGTCTTGGCATTGGATTGACACTGGGCTGGGGCGTGTATGGAGGTGCACACACTGTCCTCTACCATTTAACACGGTGTGCCTCTACTCATAAGTGATAGTCGCTGGCATTCTATCATAGCCACTGTATATGAGGTGCTGACATGCACTATGCCACAAATGTATATATTCAACAGACAAGGAATATGGCTGGTATGGCACTGGCATAATGTAGCTGGCACTCGGCTTATACAATCATGATGGCTTAATACATAGCTGGCTATCAGTGTCTGGGGGGAGACGTGGGGCATTTCACACATACTGTACAGTGGACTAGATACTGGAGAGGACAATGGTCATATTCTTGTTATAGGTCATCATTTGGTACTGATCTAGAGAAATGAGCTACCACACGCTACAGAAACAACAGATAGGCTCCTGTGGGCCATTCTGGCTCGGTCAAGGCGTACTTTAGGACACAGAGATGTGTCTGGAATGGGTATGTGCTATGTGTTTGAGTTCATGAATGTGTACTAATGGTAGCTCTCTACAATGAGGACTCCTTGGGGTACTACTGGGTTGAGTGTGTTCTGCCAATTAAGTAACACTTCAATTGTAAATTAGAGAATATTTTGGAGTGTTTCCTCCATCTAATTGTTTGATAATTGCAAACCAGACCAGCACATTAAACATACATTCTTCATGGCACTGGAAAGATAGATTATATGAGATGATAGACTATACCCTTTGTGTTGCTATGATACCTAAGCCAATATATGGGTTGTAAGATGGCAGTCTAATGGCACCCCTCCAAGCCAGATTAACGCCTTCCAAATGCCTTCCAAATGTCACAAACTTTATTTCCTGGGGTCTCTGAGACTGGACCCTGACTCACGCCCCACAACCCCCCTACACCCAACGGGCTAATCAGAGTCATTACCGTCCCCAGTCGTCAACGACAACAGCCTGTCATGAAAGGTTTGTTCCTAAAACTAGCCTGTAATTGGATGATTGGATTAGGAAGTGGACAGGAGGGTAATGGGATACTGCCCATAATGATGTGTGGCCATGGCAGCAGATACAAATGTATTTTTAATTTAACCTTTATTTAACTAGGCAAGTCAGCTTAGCCTAGTCTGTGATGAATCTGAAGATTTGGCATCATAAATTAAAATGATTTGCGCTAGAATGGATTGAGTGATCCACTTAGCATCTATCAGTCTGCCCATATGGCACAGAGATTAACTACAGACATTTTTTCTCCTCCTCGCTTGCCCGCCACTCCTCGGAAAGTGTCATTAGGGGGATAGGGAGATAGAAAGAGTGAGAGAAAGAGATAGAGAGAGAAAGGAAAAACAGGGTGATGTGGTTAAAAACTGTCCCATTTTTTCAGMTTTCGTCTAAAATGACATACCCAAATCTAGCTGCCTGTAGCTCAGGCCCTGAAGCAAGGATATGCATATTCTTGGTTCAATTTGAAAGGAAACACTTTGAAGTTTGTGGAAATGTGAAAGGAATGTAGGAGAATATAACACAATAGATCAGGTGAAGATAATACAAAGAAAAAACCAACCGTTCTTTTACGCAAAAGAAAGGCCATCATCTATTATTCCAGCCCAGGTGCAATTTAGATTTTGGCCACTAGATAGCAGCAGTGTATGTGCAAAGTTTCAGACTGAGCCAATGAACCATTGCATTTCTGTTCAAAATTGTGCATCAAGACTGCCCAAATGTGCCTAATTTGTTTATTAATAACTTTTCATGTTCAACATTGTGCACGCTCCTCAAACAATAGCATGGTATTATTTCACTGTAATAGCTACTGTAAATTGGACAGTGCAGTTAGATTAACACAGATTTAAATGTTCTGCCAATATCAGATATGTCTATGTCCTGGGAAATTGTCTTGTTACTTACAACCTCATGCTAATCCCTTTAGCCTACGTTAGCTCAACCGTCCCGTGGAAGGGACACCGATCCTGAAGAAGTTTTAAGGAAGTGAGGTAGCTGCCATCACTTTAACATTTGGCTGGTGTTTCACAAAAGGTTACGCTGAACTGAATTTCTGTTAAAAACCAGAACTGTATGCCAAATGGCACCTCACAATTATACGCTGTACAGTGCACTACTTTTGAAGAGAGCCCTATGGACCCTGGTCAAAAGTAGTGCACCATATAAGGAATAGGCTGCCATTTGGGACACAAAATGGTACAGCTGATGTTTGTTTCTTCAAGGATGAAGGCTGCAGGAAACTCAGAGTGTGTTTTATACGGTACTGTATGTCAAGTCTATTCAGGTGCGGAAGGTGCTTTTGGAGGGTCTCCTTGCTAAGCCAAAGCAAGCTGCATGGTTGACTTGGGAATGTGAGAAAACATTACAGACCAACAACCACAAAAATAATTAATTACAACTGAATAAGGACACACAGGCACTGCCTATGAGTGTATCAGTACACAATACATGACAGCAATCAGAACATTTTCCTTAAACTAATGTTTTGATTTAGTCTCTCTCTCTCTCTCTCTCTCTCTCTCTCTCTCTCTCTCTCTCTCTCTCTCTCTCTCCTCTCTCTCTCTCTCTCTCTCTCTCTCTCTCTCTCTCTCTCTCTCTCCTCTCTCCTCTCTCTCTCTCTCTCTCTCTCTCTCTCTCTCTCTCTCTCTCTCTCTCTCTCTCTCTCTCTCTCTCTCTCTCTCTTTCCATCTCTCTCGCTGTCTCTCTCTCTCTGATGGGTTGAGTGGAGACAGGTGTGCTGGAAACAGGGGAGCAGATTCCCACCAGCTGCAACCTGTTCCATAAGCAAGAACCCTACAAAAACTCAGCCCTGACACCTTCACACTGCCAGATCGTAGCGTCAGTCTGCATTTCTACCTGTTTGTTCCTGCATAGATTTTGTTATCCTGTTGTGCCTGTTTTCCCTAGCTTCACACTGCTTTTTCTCTCTGCTACAGTCCCGTCTGCTCTGACTCTGGTACCTGTCTCCTCAGTCCTGCTTCCCTGCCCTGGATCCCTGCTCTACTGCTTCATTGGATTCTGCTCCAGACCTGCTTACCTGGTTCCCAATCTCCTTGCCCCCAGGATCAGTCCGGACTGCACCCCATCTCCTCTCCTGCTTTTCAATAAATACTTTGGTTACCTATCCTTGTCTCCTTGTCTGAGTCTGCATTTGGGTTCACCTGCTCCGCCCCGCATAACACCACTGTTCTTTCTGGCACTCTGACATTGTACTCAGTCCAGACTAAAATAACATTCTATGTTCATCAAGTTACATGGAGATCCCCAAATGAATATCACATACTGTACAGTCCAATGACATTAGATTACACTTGTATGTAATATTCAGAACTTGTGTGTAAATGTGCACGCATGTCTTTGCGCGTGTGTCTGTGTGTGTCACATTCCCAATGTCACGTTCTACATTCCAATCAATTGTGAAAGAGGCCTGGCTGTGTTTCTCTTATATGCATAATCAGAAATGAAAAATCCTGAGGCTGCTTGTGAAATTCCACTTGAGAACAGCGACACGTGCTCGGCAGCCAGCACTCGTACCCAGGTTTTGTAATTTCCAATTAATGTGCAATTCCAAATCCCTAATTTGATCCCAGCTTAAGACATTTGCCAATTCATATTGCCAGCTGAGTTCCAGCTATAAATAGCTTATTTTAGACATCCATTAACTGAGTCTGCTTCCCAAATGGCATCCTGTTCTCTATTTACCACACTACTTTGACCAGAGCCTTATGGGTCCTGTTCGAAAGTAGTGCACTTTAAAGGAAATAGGGTGTCATTTGGGAAGCAGTTTGAATGATCTACATTCAGGCTCTCTGATAAAATCACACATTGCTGTCAGATCTGGTCTCCAATTGAAAACATCAGTAGGCTGTAGTGAAGTAGTGGACGAGGAAGGAAACCACAAAAGCCACTGGGGTTTCGTCTTAGGTAAGGAATGAGAAGGCTTTTTTTTTTCTGTCGCATGTCCAGAAGCTCATCTGTCTAGTGTTGTGTACACACAAACATACACACAGAGCACACATATTACGTCTCTTTTAGAGATCCACATGGCAGGACATTTCAGCCTTGCTCTCCCTACCGATCCACTACCTGAAGGAGAATCTACAGTTGAAGTCAGAAGTTTACATACACCTTAGCCAAATACATTTAAACTCAGTTTTTCACAATTCCTGACACTTTATCCTAGTAAAAATGCCTGTCTTAGGTCAGTTAGGATSACCACATTATTTTAAGAATATGAAATGTCAGAATAATAGTTAAGAATTATTTAATTCAGCTTTTATTTCTTACATCACATTCCCAGTGGGTCACACTTTTACATACACTCAATTCATATTTGGTAGCATTGCCTTTAAAATTGTTTTTCTTGGGTAAAACATTTTGGGTAGCCTTCCACAAGCTTCCCACAATAAGTTGGGTGAATTTTGGCCCAATCCTCCTGACAGAGCTGGTGTAACTGAGTCAGGTTTGTATGCCTCCTTGCTCGCACACGCTTTTTCAGTTCTGCCCAAAAATGTGCTTATGGTATTAGCATGATTGCTGAAAAGGAAATCCGAGAGAGACAATGGTGAAGGGAAATCATAGAAGAGGCATAAATGTGAAGGGGATGAGGAGAAAATTGAAAATCCCAGCGACTTAAATAAGAATTGCCCCTACTTTATGCTGATGGTTGACAGAATGGCACTACTTAAAGCTGTGGATAAGGTGACAGCTCAGAGTCTGTGATGGGGGAAAGGGAGGGTGTAATTACCCTGGGAGGGGGCAGTGGGGGGGGGGGGGGGGGGGGGGACGGGGGGGGGGGGGGGGGCGGGAGGGGGGGGGGAGTATTTGGGCAGGGGAAAAGGGGGGCGGAGATGGGGGTTGGCGGGGGATACAACACCTCCCTCTCAACTTTCAACTATTACGGTTCTGGTTCTGGTTCCGACACGTATGCATTTCCTGCTCCTACCCTGCCTGGCTAATGGAATGGAGCAGTAGAGCATATTTCAGACAGAATGGCACTGGAGTATATTTCAGTGGGTGACAGATAAAAAGCCTTTGATCAGCAGCCCCTTGTGACATCAATTAACCATTATGTGCTGCAATAGGCGGAGGATGATGGAGAGCATAGTGAGGGTCACTATCTACTATAGCACTGATGATGACTATTTAACCCAATGTATGAGTGTGAATCAGATTTGTTTTACCTATCACAATGCCTGCTAGCCTGCCTGACTCTCTAGCCATCTGACTGGGAGACAAAGACACAGTCCTGCATTATCAGAGACAAACAAACAATCATGACATTTTCCATTTGACACCCCCCTCTCCCCTGCTCACTGATGTGAGCCTGCGGCTCCCCTGCCTCCCTACTGCCTACCCTGTCAGCTTACTGCACATGTGAGTGACATAAAATGGGTCACCATGGCATGTTTCGTAATGTGGCCAAAATCAAAGAATAAGTAATTTCCCTTGTGCACATTGTAAGCTAGTTATACAGCATTTAAATTACTGTTCTGGTCTAAGGAGCATACCCTGTTTTCTCTTTTCCATTCCCTGGGATGTCCGTCTGTCTGTCTCGGTAACGTGTAGCCAACTACAGACATCCCCCAGCTGATGACCAATGTCCTCCATAACTAGGATATATTGTTCCATTACCCGGTGGCTTAATGAAAATTATTATTTAATCATTTTTTAGATGGATTTAATTGAAACTGCATGATGAATGGTGGAGAGGTTCCTCCTGTACAGAGGGGGGTAATGAGGACCCTGTCCTGAGTTTTTCACCTTGGCCCACTGGTGGAGCTGGGGGTCAGAGCTGTGAGTGAGTGAGTGAGTGAGTGAGTGAGTGAGTGAGTGGAGTAGAGTGAGGAGAGTGAGTAGAGTGAGTAGAGTGAGTGAGAGTGAGAGTGAGTGAGGTGATGAGTGGAGTGAGTAGAGTGAGGTGTGAGTGAGGTGAGTGGAGTGAGGTGAGTGAGGTGAGTGAGGTGAGTGAGGTGAGGTGAGGTGAGTGAGTAGAGTGAGTAGAGTGAGTAGAGTGAGTAGAGTGAGTAGAGTGAGTAGAGTGAGTAGAGTGAGTAGAGTGAGTAGAGTGAGGTGAGTGAGGTGAGTGAGGTGAGTGAGAGGCACAGGTGCCAAAGGACTAGACACACTGCACTGCTAGGATACTCTGCTCTGTCATCCAATGAGATCATTGTCTAAATTCTGCCTTTAACACATTGCATTTTGGAGCATAATAAAACCATACACACTTGTGTACAGAGTCATGATGGGAAGTAGCATGGTAGATGTAGAAGCCATGAGGATGCTGACACCTCCATCAGTATATAATGTAAACAACCTAATTGAAAAAGAAATTGTGCAATTTATCAAGATTGAATTCTAGTCTTGTAGTTCCATCAAGCTCTCAGATACATATGGGAGTGAAAAGTAATGTGAAATGAGCACACCTGGAAAACAACAGACATTTTCCCTTTGCTCCCTCCTTTATGACCTACATTAGAGAGAAGAGTGATTACTGTGTGAGAGCAGTAAAGAGTAATGCATGGAGTAATGCATGGAGGCCCATATGTTAGGGATATGGCTGACTGTCAGAGTTTTTCAATTCTGTGTAGCTCTGCTTTCTCAGTTGAATAAGATTAGCTGCGTGCCCTAATCCATTGATCCCGTGGGAATGTTTTTTCTATAAGTCTCCCAACGGCTTCCTACTTAAACCTTCATCAAAGGGAAGAGGGAATGTGCCTCGCCTCTCACGCTGTTTATGTCAAGACGGTTAATGTGATGCACTTCACTGCACACCCTCAGAGAATATAAATGAAATAAATATATAAATATATATTTTTTAAAACATATGTCTCATGAGACCCAAGTAAAATTAAATAAATAGAAAATAAATTCATTTTTTACTCTGAGACGATAAGGGGGATAGCTCAGGGATGAGATCAGGGAAATGTAAGACAAATCCACACTGCTGATCCTCAATTCTGTTGCTGTCATTTAATTTTTAAAAAATCTTGCTTTACTCGTTTTTTTTCTAATAACAAATTACCATCTAACTGGTGAGACAACCTTTCCCTGTCTTTTTCGCCGGCTGTCTGTGAGTTTGTCATTATTGATATGGATAACCTATTGTGGCATTGTGTTTCTGATGCTAACTGACAGTCAAAAGCATAAATGCTGACGTATGACCGTTGCGTTGAGAGGGAAGAGTCATTCACACCGTAGAAGACCAATTAGTGGTGCAGTGATGGCCCCGCTGATCCTTTCCTCGCAGGTGGACATATCCCCTTTTTTTCCACCAGGATGGTGCAGCCAGTCTAGGAATGGTGTGTGTGTGTGTGCGCGCGTGTGTGTTTGGGAAGGTTTGATGGATGGTGCTAGTGTGTGGGCCAGAAGAGGAAAAAGAGAGGTCTTCTGCCATGGGATTTGGCAGCAGGGTGGTCGTGTTGTAGTTGGCATCACTAATCTACAGGGGGATGAGGGTTGTTTGCTGTCAATTCCTATGCCTTGCGACCGTGATATATAGGCCTAAAGGCCGAGACAATAAGACACAGTGGCAGAATAATTCAACCACACCTTTGTTTTATCACAAAACCGGATAGCAACCTCTGTCCGGTGAAGTCCAGGAAGCATATTGCATGTAAGAGACAGTTACATTACGTACAGCATGGTTAGGCAAGTTAATGTTTCCGACATTTTMGGCTACTAAACATCTATTGATTTAGAATCACAGAGAGTTACCGCAAGTCGCAAAGAAAACAGGAGCTGCCTCCACTATTCCAGCACCATTTCAACTTCAACATCAGCAAATCACCTCTGCTTAGTCTAATACAGTGACAATGAAAATATACCAAAAACAGTTTTGTCCAATCAACATAAGCTAAATATGATGTGGGTGTCCATGGTTCTGATCTCTGTTGCGTGCTTGGTCGTGCAAGTAGAAAAACATGTTGACTCACCCTACTTGTAGAGTCACCCAATGCCATCCTCCTCTCTTTCATGTTGACGAAACAGTCTATCACTCTGTCATACAGTAAACACTTTTTTTTWACCTGGTTAAAATGCTTGCTTGCTAGCCTAACTTCCATTTATGGTAACGTTAGCTAGATAACGTTAGCCTTCTACATCTAGCTACAGTACATATTGAACTTCCATCCTCTCAGGCCAGGGGCACAACAATGTATGAATAAATGGTTGGATCAGAATAGATGTTATAATTCTCAGTACAGAGAATTAAGTAAAACCACAAGTCCAAATCCCTACCTCCATCCATGGCTAGCTAGCTACCGGAGAACAACAACACAACGACATGCAACAATTCAAGTTGTTTCTGTTATCGACGTATGCTCTCAAAGCGATTTGATAGGAGAGACGTCAAATTCAAGATGGCTTCCCTTGACACTTTTTTTCCCCGCCAGGATCATTCACAGTTTAGCTCAAAGCTGATTTCCAAATTTGTTATACTTTTTTTGTCAAGGGAGGCCAAATGCTCACTGGCTTCCCTTGCATTCAAGAGAGACAGAGGGGCGCTGTTTTGCTCGCTCAGATGCTTTTTTCCTATCAGATACAGTCAGCCTCTTGCGAATTGAAGGAACATTTTGAAACACAGAGCGACAAAATATTTAAAAATATATATATATTATATATGTTTTTGTCAATTCTTTGGGGAAGCCTGGCTTCACTTTGCGACATTGAATACATGCCGCTGGTGAGAGAGAGAGAGAGATTCAGCTTTAGGAAGAAGTGTGAGGTGTCCCTTTAGGATTCTATCAAGACATTGCAGTGCATGTAACAAACAGAGCAGAGCCTGGTGTTAGATCAACTATACCAGTCCTCAAGAAGTTGTCCGAAACGCCATCCAATTCCTTATATGGATATCAGAATGTAATCACGCTTTGTTTTGTACAATATAAAGATTGCACACTGTCTGGGTCAATGTCCCCAGAGCGTATATGCTTATAATGTTGTCTTAAAATCACATTGTTATTGAAAGTTCAATTGTTTCTCCACTGTGATGTACAGTAGATTCATATACAAGAACAAACTGTGTGTGATGTATACTGAACAAAAATAAAAATGCAACATGCAACAATTTCAAAGATTTGACTGAGTTACAGTTCATGAGCAAATAAGTCAATTGAAACATATTCATTAGGCTCTAATCTATTGATTTCACATGACTGGGAATGCAGATATGTATCTGCTGGTCACAGATTACTTTTTTTAAGTAGCGGCGTGGATCAGAAAACCAGTCAGTATTAGGTGTGACCACCATTTGCCTCATGCAGTGTGACACATCTCCTTAGCATAGAGTTGATCAGGCTGTTGATTGTGGCCTGTGGAATGCTGTCCCACTCCTCTTCAATGGCTGTGCAAAGTTGCAGAATATTGTGAGAACTGGAACATGCTGTCGTACACGTCAATCCAGAGCATCCCACACATGCTCAATGGGTGACAGTTCTGGTGAGTATGCAGGGCATGGAAGAATTGGGAAATTTTCAGCTTCCAGGAATTGTGTACAGATCTTTGCGACATGGGGCCGTGCATTATCATGCTGAAACATGAGGTGATGGCGGCAGTTGAATGGCACGACAATGGGCCTCAGGATCTCGTCACGGTATCTCTGTGCATTCAAATTGCCATCGATAAACTGCAATTGTATTTGTTGTCCGTTGCTTATGCCTGCCCAAACCATAACCCCACCGCCACCATGGGGCACTCTGATCACAACATTGACATCAGCAAACCACTCGCCCACAGGACGCCATGCGGTTGTGAGGCCGGTTGGATGTACTGCCAAATTCTCTTAAATTACGTTGTAGGTGGCTTATGGTAAAGAAATAAACATTCAATTATCTGGCAACAGCTCTGGTGGACATTCCTCCAGTCAGCTTGACAATTGCATGCTTCTTCAAAAGGTGAGACATCTGTGGCATTGGGTTGTGTGACAAAACTGTGGAATGATCACGCTGTTTAATCAGCTTCTTGGTATGCCACACCGGTCAGGTGGATGGATTATCTTGGCATTGGAGACATGCTCATTAACAGGGATGTAAACACATTTGTGCACAAAATGTGAGAGAAGTAAACTTTTTGTGCTTATGGAACATTTCTGGGATCTTTTATTTCACCTCATGAAACATGGGACCAACACATGCCGTGTTCCGTTTACATTTTTGTTCAGTGTTTAATCCAGAATTCCTTATATTTGCTATTTAGTGCATTACTTTTAACCAGGGCCCATAGGGCTCTGTTCAAAAATACTTCACTATGTAGGGAATAGCGTGCCATTTGGGATGCAGACAGAAGCAGTCACTCCTGTTGCTGCTTCACATCTTTGGGTAGAGTCAGTGATGTGTGGTGCTCTCCCTGTCTCCCAGGTGGTTCATATAGAGACAAGGGGAAAGGCTAGACAGGCTATCAGGCGTATCGGAGAGATAGCAAGTCTCATATGTGCATGACATTGGACACAATGAGAGAAAACAGACCAAGACACTTGGACAATTCAAATGGTGGTTGGTCACTATTTGTTCAGATACAATTCCTCATGTTTTGTCATATCAACAGGGTGAAATGAGTCTGAAAAATGAACGATTTGTTAGATAGCTACTATAAGTGGCCTCAAGCCTAATGACTTACGCCTATTTCAATGGGTGCATGTCTTTTATGTTTGAATGGTAGTCTGTCAGGAACAGAGATAATGGCTGTGTTTACCGCAACGTCAGAAAGAAAACAGGAAAAAAACGTCAAATTGGTTGGCTTGTGAATCAGGCACTAAGCCCTGAGATGGAGGCAAAGAACAATTTAAGATGTTCGGTCGAGTGGAAAATTCAAAGTTCAGAAAAATCTTGGGCAATATTGCTCTGGATCGTCGTATATGTTTGTACAAACATGAACAGTGTGTTTCCCTTCAAACAAGTTTACTTGGTTTAGCTTTAGGCAACAACAGAAAAGCTTTATCAACACTGGGTTTTGGCCTGTTGATTAATATAAGGAGAGTCAATGATGAAGTTTGATGAAGTTCATCCCTGCAGGTGCTCTGAATGTGTTGATCTGGTACTGTATGAGTGCCATTGTATGTTCATTACCTTTCTAAAATGCCTGGAATTTGTATTATAAATCACACAGTTTATTTGTTTATATACATCTACATCACATTGGAGAAACAATTAAACTTTCAATAACAACTCGTGTTTTTAAGACAACATAATAAGCATATAGCCTTTGGGGAACATTGACCCAGACAGTGTACACTCTTTATATTGAACACAATTAAGCGTGATTACATTCCGATAAACATCTGAAAAGGCATTGGGGCGTTGTTATATTAACTGATAGGGGTTTACACCTCATTACTCAGTGTGTTAGGTGGCTGTAGGTTATTGCTCAGGGATGAATTAGCTCAATCGAAACGCACAAAGTCGCACACGCACACACAGACACACACACACACACACACACAAACACAGAGCTATCATTCATTCGTTTTGTTGTTCTTGTGGATTTAGATCAAAAAACTGCGTGAGGCTTCGGTTTAGTTGTTACACTGGGAGGCCTCTCTGGACATAGCTTTTCTTCTCTCGTGTTCTCTGACATTTTGTGATTTTTGCGTCAGGAGCAGATTTTTCTTTTCATTTTCCTGGCCGAATGGAGATCCGGGAGTCTGGACGGCTATCCTATCATTAATCTAACTAGTCAATGGGCGCTGCGGACGTGTACCGAGAATCACGCCACGGCATACAACAACACATGTTGTCTTCTACCAACATACATACTGTAGATGCGTGCATCTAGGTAGGCGTGCATTCACGTGTGTGAATATGTGTCTCCAGAAATTGTAAACACTAAAAGAACATGGGTGCTTGCTACAAAACTTGCTACGGGGGTGATACGGAATAAGGTGTTTGTAATATAAATGGCTATAGGTTGCACATTAAACCTGTTGCTATGGTTACTCTTTCCCCATTGCTTTACATAAACGAGTAACAATTAATTAGAAATCCAATTTGTATTGTTTGCCATGATCAAAATAGATTACAAATGTATCATCATGCTAATTCCTTTGGCAGACACAGTTATTTCTAGTGAGAAAGAAGAGTAGTGAGGGGGCCGTTCATACCATTAGGTTATATTGCATCCCTAATGGAACCCTATTCCCTATATAGTGCACTACTTTTGACCTGGGCCTACAGGGATAATGGTGCCATTGGAGATGCATATACAGTATAGCTAGACCCTTTATTAACCTTGCAGCCTAACCACTTAACATATGGCATTATGATTATCAGCCTGGGCCCATATTGAGCCTCTTACACACCCTGACTCATTGTAACAAGTTCTCCAGCAAATTATCAAACGAAGCAATATGTGTATGTGTTACACATTTGTCTTCTCCACTCCCACGTCACCTTCAGATATAGTCATGTTGCCAGACATAAAAGCTGTCGGTTTCACAGCTCACGAGCCCAGGGCCAGATATATGCATCATTTCATTTAGAGGTTTTTCTCTCATCTTTTCCTCCCAAAACCACAGAGTCCTTACGCAGGGAGGGAATTATGTACACACTGTTTGTAGTGTCAATTTTTCTTCGCTATGGATTATGCTTTTTTCATTATTGTACCTTTATTTAACTAGGCAAACCAGTTATGAACAAATTCTTATTTACAATGACGGTCTACCCCGGGCCAAACCCTAACCCGGACGACACTAGGCCAATTGTGCGCCGCCCTATGGGACTCCCAATCACAGCCGGTTGTGATACAGCTTGAAATCGAACCAGGGTCTGTAGCTACGCCTCTATCACTGAGATGCAGTGCCTTAGACCGCTGTGCCACTCGGGAGCTACATCATGGACTCCTACCAAAGTATTGATGGAGCTGGAGTTTTTAACGATTGTGTGATACATATTAACCATACAGTGTATGTTTCTCCGAATACAGATCAAAGCAGCTTGTTAGGGAAAAACTGGAAAAAAGGAGACATGTGTAACAACATGGTTTTCCCATACAATCTTAGGACAGAGAATGAAGGAGGATCTATCTGATCAAAAGGTTAATTCTTCAATCCGGAGTGGAAGACAACAGCTAAAAACTATTAGCTAATCTACGTTTAGAATGAAACCACATTTCCAATGGATGTATCTATCCTTTTAGAACCCATTCCTGAAAAGGGTCTTGGTCTTTAGAGAGAGAAGAAAGAGAAGTAGCTAAGCAGCAGCAGCACTAATGGGGGAAAGTAAAGGAGAGCCTCAGTCTCTCTCCACACGGCTACTGAGATCTCTGAGGGTWAACAAATAGATGCCAAATTTATAATTGGTGATCCTCTACAGAATTCCCTGTACAACAGAGTGGGCTCATCACAGTATGAAGACTGCAAACTACAGTTGAAGTCGGAAGTTTACATACACTTAGGTTGGAGTCAAAACAATTTTCTTCAACCACTCCACACATTTCTATGGCTGGGGGCAGTATTGAGTAGCTTGGATGAATAAAGTGCKCAGAGGTGGCCAGAGTAAACAGCCTGCTACTCAGTCCCAGTTGCTAATATATGCATATTATGAGTATATTTGGATAGAAAACACTCTGAAGTTTCTAAAACTGTTTGAATGATGTCTGTGAGTATAACAGAACTCATATGGKYGGCAAAAACCTGAGAAAAATCCAACCAGGAAGTGGGTAATCTGAGGTTGGTCGTTTTTCAACTCATTCCCTATTGAAGATACAGTGGGATATTGGTCATGTTGCACTTCGTAAGTCTTCCACTAGATGTCAACAGTCTTTAGAAACTTGTTTGAAGCTTCTACTGTAAAGGAGGGGCTCATAAGGGCTCTTTGAGTCAGTGGTCTTGCAGAGTGCCACAGGCTCGTGACGCTCGTTCACGTGAGAGGTAGCTCGCGTTCCATTGCTTTTTCTACAGACAAAGGAATTGTCCCGGTTGGAACATTATTGAAGATCTATGTTAAAAACATCCTAAAGATTGATTCTATACATCGTTTGACATGTTTCTACGGACTGTAACGGAACGTTTTTACATTTCGTCTGCTCCTAGTGAACGCGCTTCGTGACTTTGGATTTGTTTACAAAACGCGCTAACAAAAGTAGCTATTTGGACATAAATGATGGACATTATCAAACAAAACWAAAATTTATTGTGGAACTAGGATTCCTGGGAGTGCATTCTGATGAAGATCATCAAAGGTAAGTGAATATTTATCATGTTATTTCTGACTTCTGTTGACTGCACAATATGGTGGATATCTTTTTGGCTGGTTTGGGCTCTGAACGCCGTACTCAGATTATTGCATGGTTTGCTTTTTCCGTAAAGCTTTTTTGAAATCTGACACAGCGGTTGCATTAAGGGGAAGTGGATCTAAAATTCAATGTCTAACACTTGTATCTTTGATCAACGTTTATTATGGATATTTCTGAAAATTGATGTGGCTCTCTGCAAAATCACCGGATGTTTTTGGAACTACTGAACATAATGCGCCAATGTATAATGAGATATTTTGATATAAATATGAACTTTACCGAACAAAACATACATATATTGTGTAACATGAAGTCCTATGAGTGTCATCTGATGAAGATCATCAACGGTTAGTGATTACTTTTATCTCTATTTCTGCTTTTTGTGACTCCTGTCTTTGGCTGGAAAAATGGCTGTGTTTTTCTGTGACTTGGCGGTGACCTAACATAATCGTTTGTGGTGCTTTCGCTGTAAAGCCTTTTTGAAATCGGACACTGTGGTGGGATTAACAGCACGACTACCTTTAAAAATGGTATAAGATACTTGTATGTTTGAGGAATTTTAATTATGAGATTTCTGTTGTTTGAATTTGGCGCCCTGCACTTTCACTGGCTGTTGTCATATTGATCACGTTAACGGGATCTCAGCCATAAGAAGTTAACAAACTAGTTTTGGCAAGTCGGTTAGGACATCTACTTTGTGCATGACACAAGTAATTTTTCCAACAATTGTTTACAGACAGATTATTTCCCTTATAATTCACTGTATCACAATTCCAGTGAGTCAGAAGTTTACATACACTAAGTTGACTGTGCCTTTATAACGCTTGGAAAATTCCAGAAAATTATGTGGTGGCTTAAGAAGCTTCTGATAGGCTAATTGACATATTTTGAGTCAATTGGAGGTGTACCTGTGGATGTATTTCAAGGCCTACCTTCAAACTCAATGCCTCTTTGCTTGACATCATGAGAAAATCTAAAGAAATCAGCCAAGACCTCAGAAAAAAAAACTGTAGACCTCCACAGGTACAAAAGTATCTATATCCACAGTAATACGAGTCCTATATTGACATAACCTGAAAGGCCGCTCAGCAAGGATGAAGCCACTGCTCCAAAACCGCCATAAAAAAAGCCAGACTACGGTTTGCAACTGCACATGGGGACATGGATTGTACTTTCTAGAGAAATGTCCTCTGGTCTGATGAAACAAAAATAGAACTGTTTGGCCATAATGACCATCATTATTTTTGGAGGAAAAAGGGGGAGGCTTGCAAACCGAAGAACACCATCCCAACCGTGAAGCACGGGGGTGGCAGCATCATGTTGTGGGGGTGCTTTGCTGCAGGAGGGACTGGTGCACTTCACAAAATAGTGAGGCAGGAAAAGTATGTGGATATATTGAAGCAACATCTCAAGACATCAGTCAGGAAGTTAAGGCTTAATCGCAAATGTGTCTTCCAAATGGACATTGACCCCAAGCATACTTCCAAAGTTGTGGCAAAATGGCTTAAGGACAACAAAGTCATGGTATTGGAGCGGCCATCACAAAGCCCTGACCTCATCCTATAGAACATTTGTGGGCAGAACTGAAAAAGCATGTGCGAGCAAGGAGGCATACAAACCTGACTCAGTTACACCAGCTCTGTCAGGAGGAATGGGCCAAAATTCACCCAACTTATTGTGGGAAGCTTGTGGAAGGCTACCCAACATGTTTTACCCAAGAAAAACAATTTAAAGGCAATGCTACCAAATATTAATTGAGTGRATGTAAACTTCTGACCAACTGGGAATGTGATGAAAGAAATAAAAGTTGAAATAAATCATTCTCTCTACTATTATTCTGACATTTCACATTCTTAAAATAAAGTGGTGATCCTAACTGACCTAAGACCGGGCATTTTTACTAGGATTAAATGTCAGGAATTGTAAAAAACGGAGTTTAAGTATTTATTTGGCTAAGGTGTATGTAAACTTCCCACTTCAACTCTATATGTTGTCTTGCCCATTGACGCTCTGAGTGGGACACATACACAATCCATGTCTCAATTGTCTCAAGGCAACAAAAAAAACGATTTAACCTGTCTCCTCCCCTTCAACTACACTGATTGAAGTGGATTCATAGCTTTCACCTTCAGCAGGTGTTCCTAATTTTTTGTACACACGGTGTATACCAGACAGTAATGGACAAAATAAAATTCCCTGCAGGTCGATATTGTGTTAGAGATTGATCTGCTAGAGTCCTCTGGTGTTATTCCTAGGTTTAAATTAGGGCAACGATGGGAGCCTCCCACACAGACCAAGAGCTGAGCTGATCTTTTCTCCCAGCATGCACTTGGTCAAGATCGAAATGGCTAGTGATACAAAGGTTGCGTCCCAATGATATCGCCTTCCTCCTGAGGTGTCCACTCGCTTACTACTCCCCACACATCTAAAGTCATTGGATGCATGAAAGGAGGTGAACAAGTGAAGAGTATATTTCCAAAACGCTATATCCACCATTTTTTCACATTTGTTTCTTCACCAGAAATGATTCCTTATGGGTACCTTCATGTGTGTTTAAAATATTGCTGTACTCAGATTTTTATTTGATAGATTTTAGGTGTGTATTAAAATAGTTTTTTTGTAGAACGCTATATATCCATTGTTTAGCTAGAATGGAATGTTCGTGTAGTGTATTTGACTGTGATATGTGGTTGTCTCACCTAGCTACCTTTAGACGAATGCACTAACTGTAAGTTTCTCTGAAAAAGAGCATCTGCTACAGTAAATTACTAAAATGTCAAATATAAATATTTTACATACAGATCTCATATTACTGTATATATATTTTTGTTGTTGTATTGATGTCACACAATGTGTAATTTGTACAGTTCTTTATAAAACATGTACAGTACCAGTGAAAATTTTGGACACACCTACTGATTCCAGGGTGATTCTGGCCTCCACAATCCCCCGACCTCAACCCAATTGAGATGGTTTGGGATGATTGGACCGCAGAGTGAAGGAAATGCAGCCAACAGGTGCTCAGCATATGTGGGAACTCCTTCAAGACTGTTGGAAAATCATTCCAGGTGAAGCTGGTTGAGAGAATGCCAAGAGTATGCAAATCTGTCATCAAGGCAAAGGGTGGCTGCTTTGAAGAATCTAAAKTCAAAAATATTTTTTGATTTGTTAAACACTTTTTTGGTTACTAAATGATTCCACGATTCCATAGTTTTGATGTCTTCACCATTATTCTACAATGTAGAGGTTAGTAAAAATAAAGAAAAACCCTTGATTGAGTAGGTGTGTCCAAACTTTTGACTGGTACTATAGTTAATTGTTACATTTGATTGTGTATCACCTAGCAGTACTACTTTTTTTCTCTCTGAGAGTGCGGCGGATATATAGCGTTTTGCAAAAAAACATGACAGAGTTCAAATAATATGTCTGTCATTGAACAACCACATGCCATGCTTAGATAGTGAAAAACCCAACTATTCTTTTTCATAAGTTATTTTAACAATTAAAAGTGAATTTATCGACATTTCTGAAAATGGATATATAGCGTTATGGGAAAAAACTCTTCAAGTGCGTACTTCAGAAGAAAAGAGAGCTTGTTGAGACACAACCAACATCAGGAGGGGGACTAGATCTGTTCAGGTGTGCCACAGACTTAAGCTGTGCTCTCAAAGAAAACGTATTTTGCTCAGACCAAAACATATCGGTAGTCTTTTTATTTCTGACTATGGTTCACTGTTAAATCATGTGAGAGAGTAATTGTTTGCCAATTAAGACCTTCCACACTCAGGTGGAAACCTACTGTATAAGTAATAGAATTGTAAGGAGAGGAGTATTCACACTCTCCCTCTAACTAACTGCCTGTTGCTTGGTGGCATGCTCTAGTGTTGTGTACGAGAGCAGCTAAGCGACAGTAATATGACTGTAATATCAGACGGTTGGCGTCCGGCCTGGGCTGATTAGTGTAGCCCAGGGTCTGACTTACTGTGTGTTGCCTTTGCTGAGCATCCTCTCTAATCCGCTTTAGGTCCCAATTAGTAAAGACACAAGGCATCTAGTGAGCACCCTGAGCTGTAATTATACAGTATAAAGGATTGGACTGCTAATGTTTTGGCTCTCGATTGCGCCATATGCTACAAACACAGAAAAAAGTTCCCGTTTTGTTGTCTGGGAAATTGAGTGTTATGTAGGTCTGATCTAGGGAAATCTAGAGTGCTTTTTCAGGCATTTTTTTCTGATGCCAGCAGCCTAAGCTCAATCAGACCACCAATTTGGTTCACACCAAAAACCTTCATACAAACAACACACATTTAGGTCATACTCAAATGTATTTGCTTCCCCTCCCTAATTCAGCAAAACTCAGTTGTAAGCAGAACTTGAAATGCTTTTTAAAAGCACCTAATCAATAATAATAATGTCTCTCTGATTTCATTGTTCTCTCTCTCTCTCTCTCTCGGAATCCTTCCCTGGTCCTCTCTGTGAGGCAGCCAAGTGTCAGCCAAGTGTCACATTGATCTGTCAGGTGCCATGCAATAGCCTCCTGCGTGTTTTTCCTCCACTGTTTCAGTGCTGTGGGTACAGGTGGCACAATCCTCCTCTATAGCTATGGGTTTTTCCTCAGTCAGGTGCTATGGCACTATAACTACATTATGTGTTTTTTTTGTTTTACCTCACTAATGATGAGTTCAGGTTTCAATGGAACTAGCACTAGCCTCCTCTATAGCTGCGATTTCTTTCATCCGGTGTCACGGCACTAGCTAGCCCCCTCTACAGTTTATCTTTATAGCTGTGCTAAAATAATGCTGTTAGATATAGGTGCCATGGCACTAGGCCTAGCCTCCTCTGTAGCTATGGGGTTTTCCTCAGGTACCCTAGCACTAGCCTCTTGTATGGCTGTAGGTTTTCTCTACTATGCTAATATAAAAGTGCCAAAGCACTAGCAATAGCCTAGGCTATATCTGTGTGCTTTTTACCTCAGTATTCGCTGTACACTAGCACTATGGCACAAGCACTGTTCAGTTGGGTTGTTGTTTATTAATTTCTCAGTAGAAATCTTACCAGAGAGCCATCACACCACCACCACTCAGATGTTCTCACTACAATGGAGAGACCCTGGACCACATATTGAATTATCAACCAGAGCTACAACACACCTGTGTAATTAGGCTTTCAAGTTTTTAGCCTCAGGTAAATCATTGGGGGAAGCACGCAATTGACTATCACATGACTGGCTTAGAAGTACCCAAGTACTCTCACCCCCTGAAATAGGTTACAAATAATTACAGTAATAATAACATCTCCTGGAGCAGCTACATGACAGACATCTGAAATCCTGCATGATTCTCACTTCTGTATGGAACTCACGGCCTTTACAAGTTGAACAAATACCAGTGTAGTTCTCAGTGAAACAATGTAGGCTGTCTTCTACAGAGAGCCACTCGTGACACACACATCAGAAACACTCCAACCTAATTACACAAAAAATCCATGACTGACACTCTAAAGGCACATTTCACAACATTGTGAAAGATCAGGGAGCCTCCACCCAGCTTTGACACCCAACTAACACCTGGGTTCACCTCACATCGCCCCAATTGAAGGCTCCAGACCCACCCTGTGACTTTTCCTGGTTGTATAAGACATAATGTTGCTACTCCCACTTGTAGACAGACCCTGGGTTCAAATAGTATTCGTTTCATTTCAAATGCTTCAGCCGTGCTTGATTGAGCTTGTCTGGTACAATGGAAGCAATGGCAATATTCCAAAAGGTGCAAACCCCAAACCCTGCAAATCCAGCACAAATGCTATTTGAACCCAGGTCTGCTTCTATTTACAGTAACAACAGCTGTGCTAATTCTTCTTGGCATTAGATCCATTGGGTGCATTACTAATGGTTGTGATTGAAAAGAAAATGTATTCTGATGTGTAACAGTTATGCGATCCTCTCACCGCACTTCAAAGCAGGAATTAATGGAATTAGCTGGTCAATGCTTAGAAAAATGTAAACGGATTTCATCAGAAGCTGAAACTAGGACACGCTGAAACAATGAGTCATTGCGTAACCTTTGGACATGGTTTGAATGTCTTTGCCCTTCCAGTCACCCAGACACTGTAGTTCTGGCAGCGTTTCTCAAACTCGGTTCTGTAGATGCCAAGGGGTGCACATTTTGTTTTGTGTCTTGCCCCAGCACTACACAGCTAATTCAAATAATGAACGCTTCATCAAGCTTTGACTATTTGAATTAGCTGTGTAGTTCAAGGTCAAAAGCCAAAACGTGCACCCCTCGTGGTACCCAGGCCCGAGTTTGGGTAAACACTGAGCTATGGTATCAGTTATGAGTCAAGGACCATATTGCAGGGGCTTTTGTATTATCTCTGCAGAAGAAGTATGTCGTTTATGTGATGCATACTGGCAAGCTCAACATGAACACACATACTGACACATTTCTTTCAACAGTGAACAGAAATAATGGAACATTTCCACATTCACCAGACAGAATTTGTGTGCTGTAAAAATAAAATATATGCTGTAAATCTGACACATACTTACCAACTGAACAAGGCTAGACCAGCCTGGAACAAGAATACTGGCAGAATTCCCATTACCAGCAATATCTTTAGCTCTTGGGAACAGTTGAGATGTTTTCCCGTAACCATAGTAGTTAACGCCCTCTCCATCTTGTCTCTAGCTGATCACTGGAATGGGAATTAAGTGAAACAATGATATGCATTTATCCTCCATTTCCCTGAGTTTAATCCTGTTAATCTATCTGTAAAATCCCTCAAACTCACACACTGTACTCCTCCTGCCCAACGTTTTCACAGATTTGTATATACAGTGGGGAGAACAAGTATTTGATACACTGCCGATTTTGCAGGTTTTCCTACTTACAAAGCATGTAGAGGTCTGTCATTTTTATCATAGGTACACTTCAACTGTGAGAGACGGAATCTAAAACAAAAATCCAGAAAATCACATTGTATGATTTTTAAGTAATTAATTCCCACTGAGCGCAATACCAAGAACGACAGATTGTTCTCTTATGGACTCAAATGGGAAATACAGTATATACAAGAAAACAAACTTTTTCCCCAACACAGTGTGTCTAAACTCTGGAGTCCAAACACCCCAGCGCACCCTAGACCTTCTGTCTGGGGAACAACGTAGGTTCACCTAGCCACATAATAATACACACAGGGACAAACGACCTGAGAGCACAAGGAAAGGGTGGTCACAGCACTGAAGGGAGTAATTGAAAAGCTTCTTCTCTACTTTCCCCAACGCACAAGTAGTTATCTCCACCCTGACTACCACGAAAGACTTCCACCCGGCCACAATACAGCGGGTAAACGCAAGTATTTCCCAGTGAACTGTGCCTCAAAACAAATGTTTTCCTGGCCCAACCGCTCCACCCTGGACTTGAACAGCCTCTATGACCAGGTCCACCTCTACAAGGCAGCAGTGCCACCTTTTGCCCGGCACTCTAAAGGACATCGCTCTTCAACGTATCTCCCAACACTTCACACAGGAGCAACAGATGAATTAGACAACCCCTCCCAGACCGCGAGACAACCTCCCAGACCTGCAGCGACTCCCCCCCTGGCGGACCCTACACATAGAGGACCCACGCCAAGAGGACTATACATCCAGACCACAGCACCCCAGCCACAATCCCACATCCACACCCACCCCAACCAATCAACACCCCCAGGCGGTCAATCTCAATGCCCACACCCCATTGTAGGCCGGCCTCGGAGGATCAGACCTATGCCCCTACCTGCCCCACATGGCACACCCACCCCCGCAAAATGAGGGGCCTCAACATTTGGGAAGTTCACACATACAATCCCAGGCAGTGAAAGCGGAGCAACCCAGCCACAACCCCCACCTCTGTGACTAGCCCAAGACCATCCAGGATGCTCAGGCAGGTTCTGGTCACACTTACTGGCCTAGATGGACTACAACCACCGTTACCACAACAATTGGACACTTTATGGAACACAAAGCCGTTTCACTAATATCAATCCTGGAACTATCCAAGACCTGACGGTCATCTGCCTTTGGCTAAAGAGCAGGAACGCGCGGAACTTCACCAAAAAGATCGGTAACACAGACTATGGTCATCTACTGCAAAGAAACTGTAAAATAAGAGTGAGACGGATCTAACCTGACGTCGCTCTCCTAGATGTTACAGAGAGGACTGTGTCCCATCCACCAAACATACACGGTGTGAAAACTTAGGGAAGGACTCAAGGGGGTATTCTAATTTGGTATAGGAGCAGACCTAACTCACTCCAAAATTAATCTAAAACAACAGGACATTTTTACCATTTTTTGGCTAGAAATTACAAAGGAAAATTAAATGCTAAACAGAGAGATACCATGTCCCCTCCTGTGTTGCTACCTATATCCCACCACATAAGAATCCTACATACTTTAATGGAAGACAGCTTCTCCATCCTGGAGGGGGAACAATAATTTCATGCCCAGGGACATGTAGTAGTCTGTGGAGACTAAATGCCCAGCACCGGACAAGACTGACACCCTCAGCCACACAGGGGGACAACACATGCCTGTCAGGTGACAGATTCCTCCCCATATGCCCCTAGGCACAACTATGCAACACTAAAAACAAAAACTGGTCACAACTCCTTGCAGCTCTGTCGCACGCTTGGGTTGTAATAGTCAATGGTAGGCTTCGAGGGGACTCCTGTGGTAGTACACCTATAGCTCATCTCTTGGCTGTAGTACTGTCTAGACGACTTTATCACTGCACCTCCTCAACCCAGAAGTCTTCTCAGCGCGTTCACAGTCAGCCCTCTACACCGCTAAAATCAGACGCACAGCAAAATCACAGTCCTATACTTGACAGAGCAATACTCAATCATGAAGGCATCAAAGCCAAAGGAACTGAGTAAATAAGAAATGCTATCGATGGAAAGGAATTGCAGTTTGGGGAAACCTACAAAAAAATAGCATACAACAAATTTCAATCCCTTTTAGACAATTTCCTGGGTAAACGTTCCACTGTAATAGTGAAGGTGTAACTTGGCAGTAGAAAAATCTTAACAGTATCTTGACCTCTCAGCTTCCCTATAAATCTAACAATCTCAAATAGAAACCGAAGAATAATGAACAACAATTGACAAAATGGTTTGATGAAGAAGCAAAATCTAAGAAAGAAATTGAGAAACTGTCGCACCCAAAAACCTAGAGAGCCCGGAAAACTGAGTCTACGTCCTTCACTATGGTGAATCATAAAACAACTACAGGAATACAACTAGCGGAAAAAGAAGGAACAGCCAACGTCAGAAATCAGCTCAATGTAATTGAAGAATCCATAAGATAACCACTTCTGGGAAAAATTGGAAAAACACAAAACAAACAACCACAAGAAGAATTATCTTTCCAAAATGGAGATGTATGGGTAAACCACTTCTCCAATCTTTTTTTGGCTCCTATACAAAGAATAAAGAGCAAAAACATATAGAGGATCAAATACAAATCTTAGAATCAACTATTAAAGCCTACCAGAACCCACTGGATCTCACAATTACCTTGAATGAGCTTAACAGGACAAATAAAACCTCTAACCCAAAAAGGCATGGTGGTGTTGATGTATCCTTAATGAATGATCAAATATACAGACAACACATTCCAATTGGCTTTTTACTAAAACTCTTGAACATCATCCTTAGATCTGGCATCTTCTTCCAATATTTGGAACCAAGGACTGATATCCAATCCACAAAAGTGGAGACAAATGTGACCCCAATAAACTACCGATGGGCATATGTTCACAGCAACCTGTGGGAAAATCCTCTGCATATCATTAACAGCAGACTCGGTACATTTCCCTCAATGATAAACAATGTACTGAGCAAATGTTTCAAATTGGCTTTAATCACAAATTACCGTACAACAGACCATGTATTCAACCCTGCTACAACCCTAATTGACAACCACAAAACCAAAACAAGCAAAGTCTTCTCATGCTTGTTTGATTTCAAAAAAGCCTTTGACTCAATATGGATGAGGGTCGCCTATACAAATTGATGTGAACGTGGTGTTGGGGGTAAAACTACACCATTATAAACTCCATGTACAACAACAACAGTGTGCGGTTAAAATTGGCAAAAAACAAACACATGGGGTGAGACCGTGGATGCAGCTTAGCCCCACCCCTTCACATATATATCAACGAATTGGCGCGGGCACTAGAAAAGTCTGCAGCACCCGGCCTCACTACTTAGAATCTGAAGGTCAAATGTCTACTGTTTGCTGATGATCTGGTGCTTCTGTCACCAACCAAAGGAGGGCCTACCGCAACACTAGATATCCTGCAAGCAGATCTGCCAGACTGGGCCCTGACAGTAAATCTCAGATTCCCAAAAAAGGTCCAGTTTGCAGGACCAAACAAATAGCAAATTCCTCTAGACAACCATTGCCTAGAGCAACACAAAAAAGTATACATAACCTTGGCTAAACATCAGCGCCACAGGTAACTTCCACAAGCTGTGAACGATCTGAGAGACAAGGCAGAAGGGCAGATTCTATGCCATCAAAGGAACATAAATTCACATAACCAATTAGGATCTGGCTAAAAATACTTGAATCAGTCATAGAGCCCATTGGCCCTTTATGGTTGTAAGTCCTGGGGTCCGCTCACACAACCAAGATTTCAACAAATTGGGACAAACCAATTGAGACTCGCATGCAGAATCTGCAAAAATATTCTCTTGTACAACATAGAACACCCAAATAATGCATGGCAGAGCAGAATAGGCCGATACCCACTAATTAAATCAAAAATCCAGAAAAAGAGACGTTTAAATTTCTACAACCACTAAAAGGAAGCGATTCAAAAACCTTCTATAAACACGCCATCACCTCCAGAGAGATTTAACCTGGAGAAGAGTCCCCTAAGCAAGCTGGGTCTGGGGCTCTGTTCCACAAACACAAAACCCACCCCATCAGAGCCCCAGGGCGACAAGCAAGCACAAATTAGACCCAAGCAATCCATGAGAAAACAAAAAAGATAATTACTTGACACATTGGAAAGAATTAACAAAAAACAGAGCAAACTAGAATGCTATTTGGCCCTAAACAGAGAGTACCAGTGGCAAAATACCTGACACTGTGACTGACCAAAACTTATGAAAGCTTTGACTATTACAGACTTCAGTGAGCAAGCCTTGCTATTGGAGAAAGCCCACCGTAGGCCAAGACATGGCTCTCAAGAGAGACAGGCTATGTGCACACAAAATGAGCTGCCATTCCTAACCTCCTACCCAATGTAATGAACCATATTAGAGACACATATTTCCCCCTCAGATTAACACAGATCCCAAAACGATTCGAAAACAAACCAATTTTGATAACTGAAATTCCAAGTGTGATATCAAGCAGCAAGATTTGTGACCTGTTTGCCACAAAGAAAAGACAACCAGTGAGAACCACACCATTGTAAATACAACCCATCTTTGGTGCTTAAATTATTTTCCCTTGTGTGCTTTAACCATTTGTACATTGTTACAACACTGTGTATATAATATACATAATGACATTTTTTAATTGTCTTTGTTTTGAAACTCTGTTATGTTTACTGTTCATTTTTTATTGGTTTATTCACTTTTGTATATTATCTACCTACTTGCTTTGGGCAATGTTACCTCTAACGAGCCTACCCGGGTCCGGGATCACCCACCATCCCCCCAACACTGATTAGCAATAGCTAGCATAGCTTCACAAGTAGATAGTAGCATCTAAATATCATTAAATCACAAGTCCAAGACCAGATGAAAGAATACAGATTCTTGTGAATAAAGCCAACATTTCAGATTTTTTAAAAATGTTTTAGCAGGGAAGACAAATATGTAAATCCTATTAGCCTTAAACACGAGTGGTTTAGCAAAATACACCACTTTTTCTAACTCCATCAGTTTTCTTACTCCTTCAGGTGCCCTTATCCCATTCCGGCTAAACTAAAGATATTGATAGCCACTAACGCAAGAAAAAAACTCATCAGATGACAGTCCCTGATAACATATTTATGGTAATCGGATAAGGTGTTTGTTTAGAAAAAAAGTGCATAATTTCAGGTAGCAATCACAGTTTACAATTGCACCGACCATCACAAATCGACTAGAGATTACTAGATAGAGCAACGTGTAATGACCAATTTACTCATCATAAAACATTTCCATAAAATAGAACAGAGCATAGCAATGGAAAGCACAGTTCTTTGTGATTTCAAGACCATATTTCAGATTTTCCTAAGCGTTTTTCAGCGAAAAAACACAATAAATCGATAAGTTAGCATACCACATGTGCAAACTGTTACAGAGCATCGATTCCAGCCAAAGAGCGCTATAACGTAATCACCGGCCAAATATATTAATTTTTTTCACTAACCTTCTCAGAATTATTCCCGATGACACTCCTGTAAAACATCATTTTACAACATACATATATCAGTTTGTTCGAAAGGTGCATATTTAGCCATACAAAAACCGTGGTTAATACAAATGGAAATAGTCACAACCAGCCTCAAAATGAGGAACGTGCAGCCTTTTCAGAGTGGATTAGTTTAATTCGAAAGCTAATCATATACTTGACTAAAATACAGGGTTGACAGAATCGAAAGACAAATTGTTCTTAATGCAACCACTGATTACATTTTTTTAAAATTATCCCTTACTTTCAATACAGGGTTCGCCAAGTGAAGCTATACAAACAAATGCGAAATAGGCGTTTAAAAATATTTCGACAGAAACCACGATTTATCATATTAATATTGCTACTTTGAGCTGTTCTTCCATCAAGAATTCTTGGGCATGTATCCTTTCTAATGTTATAAACGTCTTTTGGTCGATAGACTGTCCTCTGGTCCCTTCGAAATGTCCACCACCAACGACGACACACGTCCGAAACGTTTCCAAAGCTAAAAAAGTGCACGACAAAAGAAATTCCCACAGAATGCACTAAACGGATATAAATTGCCTATAAAACGGTTCAAATAACTACATTATGATGTTTTTTAACAACCCTTAGACGCCTGAAAACATGACCGGTAGAAATATAACTAGTTAAACACGATTTGGAATGAGGCAAGGTCCCGGATGTCCATCTTGCTTGTGGCGGCGCGGAGAAGAGAGGAGTCCTCCCACGTTTTGTGTTTTTATATGGGCTGGGATTGTGCAATAGATCCATTCAAAACGTGGATGAGTACAGACACACAGAGGAAGAACGGTAAGGCAGTGGTCGGTTTCTTCATAGCATTCCCTGTCGCCGTTAAAACAGACTCCAGATAGGGGTAAAAATTTTCCCTGAAAATCTGACCCTGTCCATGAAAGTGCCTTAGATACTGTTCCTGTACCACTCATAGACAAAATTCCAACGTCTATAGAACCTAGAAAGTGTTTTCTATCAACAATAACAATAAAATGCATATTGTACGATCAGAATTTAGCAAACGAGGCAGTTTTAATTTGAGACCCAAATATGCTCATGGGAACAGCACCCCCTATATGTCCCCCAGAAGTTAACACATGTTTCCCATGCCATAAGCCTTGAATTGAATGAAATTGAGAGAGAAACACACAAATGAGATCCATCACAAGATGCTGGCACGCAGTGGAGCCAATGAAAGCCAGGACACCACATATGTTTTTGGATATATTTCAGGAGTGAATGTACAAATGATTAGAGGACACATATTTCTTCTCAAATCAAAGTGTTATTTCATTATTATTTTTTTCTCTAGAAAGGAACTGGCGACTTATGCTATTTGCAGTGGAGGGTTGGTTCCACAGCCTTTTGTTTTTCATTAAGCTGAAGAAATATGTCCTTTTTATGAATATGCAAACCCTGTTTCACACCCACCATGTCAACACATTGGCTTTCCTTTTTTTATATAAATAAATAACCATAGATCCCTATTTCGTGCCAGTGCATGAAATTGTGTCAAATAGAAACCTTGGTTATCATGCAGCTTACAATGAGGGAAAAATCTTTGTACTGTATCATTATTTTTTTTTACAACATATCAGCAATATCTTAGAGGCAACACTTGGGGATGTGTTGCTAGAACAGGAGAGTTTCTGTGTTCTGTTGTTCCTTGTATGTCAAGTGCGTCCATGGTATCAGTAGGTATCTCATGGAGTGATTGATCACTTAAAGCTAATTAAGTTTAAGTAACGGAGGCATAACGTTTGATAACAACAAATCTCACACTAAGATGATACAACACATCACTGTAATGTTTCTGCTTTCTTCGTTAATTATGTTTGGTCTGACAAACAATATTGGGACATGACTAACATCAAGGTGTTAATTCAATAAGAATATCAAAGAGAATATCTACTACTATAGTATTCTCAAATTCACATTAACATCAATGTTATGTCCCAAATACATTTTGAATATAGATTTTGCATGGTAGACAAATTGTGTCTTTATAATCATTTTTTAGAAATGTGGCAATTCTCAGAATGTCATTATGAAAACAAGAGTGCAAATCAGGTTTCAACAACTACCTAAGGAAAACCAGTTAACAACTTTACACTAGAGCAACAGACATTGAAAAACAAGAAACGGTCATTTCTAACTAGACAAGTACCACATAACACTTGGGACACAATAGCAATACATAGCTCTTACTGAGTTGGGTTAGATCTGCTTAGGCAGTTGTTACTAAGAAGAAAGGGGCCCATAAAACACACAATGTAGCAGGACTCATGGATACCCTAAAGGAGTAACTTGATGTTAAACTGGCCATCTTGATCTTTAAGCCTGAGATTGAAGAAAGTGTATACCCTACTCAACTAACCTGACTGAATGAATTGAAGACATGTAAGTCACACTTCATTTGGCATAGTCCCATGATTTTCAAAATCTGTATTATCACAACTACTGTTGATAACAATGCTTGCCTAAGGGTTATTGGTTAGGGGTTAGGGTTTAGAATACAGGTTACAGCTACAATTTTGGTAAGGGTTAAGGTTAGGGTTAGAGCTAGGGTTAGTAGATTAGTTAACTTTAAATGTTACTGATTGTGTTTGCTGTCATATACCAGAAGGGACCCAGGTCTCAGGTCTTATACAGCTAAAAGCAACATTTTGTTCCCATCGAAAACAAAGTATGTTCAAACAATTTGTCACTTCAACTGTCGTCAATTATGTTCAGTCATTCCCTGACCAAGGACTTCCACCAATTGCTTCAGTTGCCCAGTTCCTTAGTTTGGTTTGGCGGCCAGCTAAAACGAGTCTTGGTTGTTCCAACATTTCCCACGTCTTTCTTTTAAGAATGATTGGAGGCAACTGTTTCTTGGCGACATTCAAACTTGCTGCAGACACGTTTTCCGTACCCTCAACTCCAGAGCTGTACCTCGACAACAATCATGTCTCGGAGCTATTACGGACAATTCCTTTTTAACTCTGGCTTGGTTTTTGCTGACATGCACTGGTCAACTGTGGGCACCATATGTGACAGGTGTGTGCCTTTCCAATCATGTCCTCAATTTTAATTTACACCGATGACTCCAATCAAGTTGTAGAAACATCAAGGATCTCCACGGAACAGGATCCAACTGAGCTTCAATTTAGAGTCTCATAGCAAAGGGTCCGGAATACTTATGTAAATAAGATATTCAGTTTTTTAAGTTGTTTTGTGTTAAGCCTTCATGAGGAATTTTTCATTCAATCCATTTTAGAGTAAGGCTGTAATGTTCACAACGATGTGGAAAAAAGTCCAAGGGGTCTTGAATTCTTTCCACCATGCAACTGTAATATATTCGACTTGCATCCTAGATGCTTACGCCCATACCGCCATCCCCGTACCAACACCCTAGCAAAAACTGAAACCTACTTTGAAGGTAACAGTGCTTGACTGGTTCCCTAAGTGGCTGGTTTTCCAAATCATCTCTCAATACGTCCTAGACATGATATGGACGTTGATATTTGACTTGTAAATGTCAGGGGTGGACTGGCTGGATATCGAGGTCCAGGTTGGCAGGAGTGATGTAGCGGCTTTGCGGTCAAGGGTGGAGCCTTTCCCATACGAAGCTTTGCTTCAGCCAGTCCAATAATGTTGTTGATGTGCAACTGTAGAACCTTTTAGCATCCGAGGGCCCATGCTAATCTTTTCAGCCTCCTGAGGAGGAAGAGGAGCTGTTGAGCCTCTTCACGACTGTGCCGGGTATGTGTGGCCCAACGTTAAGTCCCTTATTTCATGTGGACACCAAGGAACTTGACAAACTCTCGACCTGCTCCATTACAGCCTGTTGATGTGGGATGGGGGTGAGCCTATCCACTTTTCTTCCTGTGTCCCCACAATCCAGCTCCTTGAACTTACTGACGTTGAGGGAGAGGGTTGTTTCCCTGTGGCACCACACTGAATCCCTCTGACCTCTCCCTCTAGGCTGGCTCAGTGTGGCTGAGGTGCAGTGTGGGTGGAGGGGTTGTTGGCCTACCTCACACATGGGCGCCGGCCCATCAGGTAAAGTTCAGGATCCCGTTACGAGGGAAGGTGTTAGTCCAGGCTCTCGACTTGGAGGAGATTGATGGTGTTGAATGCTGAGCTGCAGTCCTATGACCAGCATTCTCAAACAGTTATTTCCCCGTCTTTACCAAGGTGGGAGAGGGTGTGGCATTTGGAGATTGCATCATCTGTGGATCTGTTGGGGTGGTTATGCGAAGTGGCAAGTGGGTCCCAGGGGGTCTGCGATGATGTGTGTCATGCCAGACTTTCAAAGCACTTCATAATTACAGATGTGAGCTCTTACAGGGCGATCGTAATTTAGGCATGCGGAGGTTACTTTGGAGTTTTTTGTTTGAACAGGGACAATGGTGGTACAGCTTGGGACCATGTTGGGATTTAATGACTGGGACAATGGGGAGACTTGAAAATGTAAGTGAAGACACTTCCAGCTGCTCTGTGGAATGTGCCCTGGTAATTACGTCTGGCCTGCAGGCTTGTGAGTGTAAACCTGTTTTGAAAGTTTTAACTCACATCAGTCATGGAGAGCGAGATCAACATAGTAATCTGGAAACACCGGGGGCTTTTCATGGCAGGATCCGTTTTTTTTCTCGAAGCGAGCATAAAAAGTTATTTAGCTTGTTTGGGAGTTCTGCTTCACTGGGGGCATCCTTCACATCTGGGTTTCCCTTTACAATTCCGTTATTGTCTGCAAGCCCTGCCACCATCCGAGGCGCATTAAGAGGATTCCACCTTCCTCTAATTTGTCCTTTTGCATGTTTGATGTCTTGTCAGAGTTGTGAGGCTTCCTTGTAAGTCTCCATGTTCGTGTCCCGGTCCCTTTGCAAAGCAGTAGTCTAGCTTTATCCCAGCACGGAAATCCTGCCTTTTAATCCATTGCATTTTGGTGAGGGTATGTTAGCGGGCCTGTGGGAATGAACGTTGTCCGATGCACTTACTGATGAACCCTGAAGTGGTAAACTCCTCAATGTTATTGGATCAATCCTGAACATAAATCTTGTGCTAGTGAAAACAGTCTTGAAGCTTAGGGTCGCTTCGTCAACCAGCTTCATACTGAGCACTTCACTGGTACTTAACTGTTTTTGCTTGTAACAGGAAGTCGGGAGGATGGAGTCATGGTCTGATTTGGCGAAGGAAGGGTGAAGGACGGCCTTATATGGCATTTCTGTGGGTAGAGCTGCCTCTGGGTGAGTGTTTTTCTTGTTTATGGCCATGTACAGCTCGTTAAGTACATGCTTAGGCCTTTTACTTTTTTGTGTGGGATGTTAGACAACAGTGAATGGTAACAGAATGAAATCTCTCTTCGTAGATAAAAAGGTTTGGCAATTTACCATGAGGTATTCTAGTTAAAGAGAGGCAAAGCTAAGGCTTCCTTCACACTTAAGTAGCGCAACCTGTTGTTGTTAACAAAGAGGCACACGCCTCCCCTTCGGTTTGGCCCGAGTTCACTGGTCCAGTGTGCGAAGCATTAGGAAAACCCTATGAGTATTATGCCCATCATCACCCGCATCAAAGTTTCTGAATAGCATAGAATATTACAGCTTTTTCCATGTCCCGTTGGTAGGAACTCGCTCGAAACAGCACTCATCATACTTGTTCTTAAGTGACTGGACATTTGCCAGTAAAATGGAGGGACTTGCCCAGAAAGTTCCTCTCTTCCCAACATGGCCTCGCAGCCCTTTCCTCACACATCTTCACTTGCGGCGCCTTGGGGAGCCCCAGTGGCGGTCGGTGCCATTTAAACAGGGAGATTTACTGTTTTGTATTATGAGCATGGCCTTATTTCTATTACAGCATATTTGGATGAACTGTCATTCACATTCCATTCACGCCAGCTCAATTAACCATCAAATAGGTTAAGCTTAACTACATGACAGCACTCAATTGTTCCTATAGCCCGATGATCATAAGGTTGCTACAACCTAGCCTATGAATGAAAGTTTACACGTAGGTTTCAAGGTGAGACATTTTAGTAATCAAGGGACAGCAGTGACACATTCCAATACCGCCTTGCACACTCTGCCCTGCATCTAGCTGATCTAGGGTATATCATTATTTATTTAACCTTTAATTTAATTAGGCATGTCAAGTTAAGAACAAATGTTTATTTACGAATGATGGCCTATCAGGCCAAACCCTAACCAGGACGAAGCTGGGTCAATTGTGTGCCGCCCTATGGGGACTACCCAATCACGGCTGGTTGATGCAATACAGCTGGAATCGAACCAGGGTCTGGTAGTGGACAGTGCCTTAGACTCACTGCGCCACCTGTGAGCCCCAACAGTTGCAAACAAGAGTTCTATTGGACAAATTACAGGTATGTTTATCCCGTTTGTTTCAGTTTGGCTTCCGTTTAAGAAATGTTTTTCAACAGAATTGGTGGAATGATACAACACCCTGATCACACACAAACACAGTTTAACTTTCATAGCCAGCCACATACCAACGTCTGAATCATTTTGTGCGTTGTATCATTTCCTTCTCACATCACAATTTCGTCTCTCACAGTCCCTTGTGGAGCTTCAGTGGACAACACATCAGCTGTCTGTGTACAGGCGAAAAAAATTACAAACCTTCATATCATAACCACTAACGCTACAAGGAGCAGCCTACATCAATTGTCACCATAATTAGTTAACCTCCCTAGTGTGTCATTCATAAATTCACTCTAAAGCAATCTAACTTTTTGTTTTCAGAGCACTCTCGTTGAGTGTTCCATAAGAGCAGATTAATTTACGAAACGTGCAATCCCGTTGAATATGACCGGTGTCAGTAAACATTGACTAAAACGTAAATTAAAATGTTCACAGCAGCTGAGTTCAATGCTCTATTTTAAATGAAATCAACCTTAACCATCTTTGCTAGGGGTGAAGGTAAAATGGTCAAGAGTGAGGTGTTTCTCACCTCATTGTGTCTGGAAGTAGCTTTGCAAACTAGCCCAACTTAGTCCAGCGAAGCTTGGAATGCTGAATGCCGTTCTGAGGTCAAAAAGCTTAGATCAACCCTTCTCCTGGCCAGAGCAGGGAGTAGGGTGGTGTTCTCTGAATGCTCCGATTGTGAAACGCTCTGAAATTTACGAAACGGACAATTAACCAACGCTCTGAATTTATGAACTCCAGAGCGTACGAACAGCACACCATAGTCCCAACATTAGCCTTCTAGAACTAACACATTAGTAACCTGCTAGTCTACCAACATGCAGCATGATGTGGCAATTCCCTTCAAGACTGTTGGAAAAACATTCAGGTGAAGCTGGTTGAGAGAATGCCAAAGCAAATCTGTCATCAAGGCAAAGGGTGGCTGCTTTGAAGAATCTAAAATCAAAATATTTTTTGATTTGTTAACACTTTTTTGTTACTAAATGATTCCACGATTTCCATAGTTTTGATGTCTTCACCATTATTCTACAATGTAGAAAAAGTAAATAAAGAAAAACCCTTGATTGAGTAGGTGTTTCAAACTTTTTTACTGGTAGTGTAATTGTTACTTGATGTGTAGGATAGCTATAGCCGCTAGCTAACAATAGCATCCTCTATTTTTTTGAGCGGGTGTTTGAAATAGGCTGAACTAGCTAGGACATTCGCTTAGCTAAGTTAAAGTGAAAAAGCTTTCTGGCTTTTACTTTTTAAAGAAATAATTTGTTCAAACGCATTTTCAACTTGTTGTCTTTCTCTCTTTGAGTCCACTAGTCAACTAACTACGCACCACATTTTGTGCAGCGTGGCAGTGCTCAGCTAGCTTTAGCTTATGTTTAGCACAAAATTATGAATTCTCTTAATTCTTTGATTGGGTGGGACAACATGTCATTCATGCTTATACAAAGCTTTGATAGTTTTGGAGGACGTTCTTCGGAAGTTGTCATAAATTAACTGTGTAAGTCTATGGAAGTGGGTGAAGAACCACTGAGCCTCCTAGTTTTGTCTTGAAGTCAATGTATCCAGAGGGGGATCGAAATGTGTTTTTACTGCAATCTACCACCATGGCGCTACCTACAAAGAGTGAGCTGTTTGAGGCTACTGTGACCTCCATTGGCAAAGCAGTGGTGTTTAAATTCAATTATTTGGTAAGGTGACTATATTTAGGATTCCCCTTCTCTTCTAAGAGCCTCCAGTGGCCGAAGCCCGAACAATGGAGTAGGGTCTGGGTGGTAAACAAGGAACAGCTGAAGTCTGAGTTGAAAGTAGGATCCAAAATCAAGGTCCAAAGTCGACGGTTAGTAGCGCTGATTCCATGGTTAAAAAAGTATTTAGCGGTCATAGATGCTAATGGTAATGAGCTTTGTGTAAAAAAAGAAACACGAAAAAAGTCCAGCTACAGGCGTCAGAAAGGAAAATAACAGTTGAAAAAACTGAAAACTTGAAAACGTACAAACGCTCAGATTTCCACTTCCCTGTTTGTATTTTTCCTGCATATTTTCGCCTGCCATCACTGTGTTCTGTTATACTCACAGACATCATTCAAACAGTTTTAAGAAAACTTAAGAGTGTGTTCTACCCAATCTAATATGCATTCCTTAGCTTCTGGCCTGAGTATCAAGCAGTTTACTCTGGCCACGCGTTCATCCGGAACATGATAAATACTGCCCCTATCCCAAAGAGTTTTAAAGGTCCCAGCCATAGTGGGCCTTCCAATCTTATTCTTAATTGGAAAGAAGTTTTGAACCACCAGATCTTGCTTAGAGGCTGGCTGCCCGGCCAAACGAAGCAATCGGGGGAGAAGGGCCTTTGTCAGGAGAGGTGTCCACGAACCCAATGGTAACTCTGACAGAGTTCTAGAGTTGCCTCGTGAAGATGGGAGAACCTTCCACAGAAGCGACGACCAATCTCTGTAGCACTCCCACCAATCAGGCATTTATGTAAAGTGGCCAGATCAAGGCCACTCCTAATACTTATGTAAATTCAAATTTTTTAAATTTTTTTAAAATAAATTTGGTAAAAATTACTATAACTTATTTTTTGCTTTGGCATATACGGGTTAGTCTGTTAGATTGAATGGAAGGGGGAAAAATTGATTTAAATCCATTTTAGATATAAAAGGCTACAACATAAACAAGATTTGTTTAAAAAGTCAATGTGTCTGAATACTTTACGAATGCACTGTACAGTATACCTGACACGGCGGAGGAGAAACAATGCTTTTTCATCACCCTTTTTTGTTCGCTGTTTGTGGAGTCCATCTGTTCCTTTTCAATAAGCAGGCATGATAGCATGCCAGCGCTCACGAATATTATACCACAACACCAGAGGAACTGGACTGCAATTTCTTAGTTTATCTCCCAGTCCTTGCTATTATACTTGCTGCCTGGACATGTCTCCATCACAGCCTTACGGTAAATGATTAGCCAAGAAAGGCCCAGTGCTTTCTGTTTTCATCATAATTCTGTGGCCAACTACTCTCATCGGGAAACTTCTTCTTTATTTTCTGTGGTATACATACTCCATGCATGGATCAAGATTTTATTTAGAAAATGTCATCAGCCTCATCTCACTGGGCTTAACAATGGGTGATAATGAGAACTGGGAGGAATGCCAGTGATGTCATGATTTCAATTATAGTCAGACTGAAGGACGGCTTAATAGACGGGAATATTGTTTCTCCTATTTCCCCCTTGTTGTTTATTTAATGTCCATTGAAATTCAGACATTGTTGGATGCTGTAACTGTACTGTTGCCAGAGTCTATTGTAGTTTGAGTGTGAAATAAAAAGCTGTCCTAATACACGTATCAATTTATTTTGGTATCCACCCAAGTACAGAGGTGGATTATGATAATTCGTTTCTATGAATCAAACTTTCACCTGACTAACATGCAAAGGGTGTGGTTCCATATACATTGTCTATTCCATTTGCACAACAGCATGTGAAATTTATTGTCAATCAGTGTTGCTTCCTAAGTGGACAGTTTGATTTCACAGAAGTGTGATTGACTTGGAGTTACATTGTGTTGTTTAAGTGTTCCCTTTATTTTTTTGAGCAGTGTACATTATAAATGTACTAGTACCTGAACAACTACCTGTAGAGTGTTTTAATTAGACATGATATCTTTAATTTGCGATTAGCCATCCTAAACTGTAATTAGATTAAGCAGAATAAAGCTCAAATCCCAAACTGTTGACTCTCACTGAAGGTGTAAATATAACACATTTAGGGGATTGTGTATGTAAGAAGTCTGTCTTCTTTAAGTAAGACTTCCAGTCTGGCCCCCCTGGGACTAGTCACTGTAATTTATCACATGCTAATTAATAGTTTAAAGCCACACGCTCTCTCTGTGAGAGAGAGAGAGAGTGGCTTTAGCTTCAATTAGCACTGACGTCTCAAGTGAGAGGTGTCAAAGCCCTTTAGCCCGACAATGGCAGGAGAGTCAAACAGTCTACTCAAACCAAATGGAGAGGCCTTAGAAGCTGCCTCCCGCTGTTCAGAGGTAATTAAAATACAGTACCCTGTGTATGTAAAGAATGATAAGGCAAGAAAAGATTATGGAAAATCAAGAGACACTTTTTGCTGACTATTACAAAAATGGGAACATCAGCAACCTTATCCTCCACACAAACCATCCCCTGGCATGGCACAGTGCTATATTAGCACACTACCCCTCTTTTAAGAGTGGGGGGTGTTAACAAGGAGTGGACACTCAGGATACTAGACAGCGAGGACTCTGAGTCAGCTAATATAAATCTCTATAAGTCTGGAACAGTAATGGTACAGGGCAACCCCAAACAGTTTCAGCTGGACTTTCACCTAATCAAAAAATGTGCCCAGCAGTAGAAGCTCTCCCTTGAGAAAGATACCCCCACCCCGAGCGGGTCAGACCAGACCTCTTCCTTATATAACACCATAGACGAGCCACCCCCAGCGGKAAGTCAACCTCCCAGCACAGAGTACTACCCTCTCATTGAAATGAAGGATACATTTACCCAGCTGGAGGTAAGGCAGGTGGAGCTGGAACAGCAGGTGATTACACTCCAGTCAGCACAGACCCAGACAACAGTCCAGCACAACAACACTCTTAACCAGACCCGGAGTGCTGGAGTTGGAGAGAGACATATCTGCACTCTGGACAGTGGTGAGACAACTTCAACAGGAGAAAGAGCAGGAGCAGGAGAAGAACAGAGCACTAGAGGAGAGGATGCTGGAGAGGATGCTGGAGAGGAGAGGATGCTGGACTGCTGGAGGAGAGGTTGAGGGGGATGGCGTGTGACAGAGAACAACCCACTAGAGAGGTGGCCACCCCCGCAGAGAAGCCAGCAGAACAGCTCACCTCAGCACCCGACAAAAGTCTCGACACCACAGCAGAACAGTCCACACCAGACCCTGACCACGTCGACATCACAACAGAACAGACAAATGAAGAACCCCAAGCCCAGCGGCTCTCACCCCCTCTGAGCACCCCCCCTGTCAGCCACCCTGATAGCCCTTCTGACAACCCCCCCCCACCCCACTGAGGACAAACACAAGACACAGATTGTTCTCTTATGGACTCAAATGGGAAATATATAAAGAAAAAAACTTTTTCCCAACACAGTGTGTCTAAACTCTGGGTCCAAACACCAGCGCGCCCTAGACCTTCTGTCTGAGGGACAACTAGGTCACCTAGCCACATAATAATACACACAGGACAAACGACCTGAGAGCACAGAGGAAAGGGTGGCACAGCACTGAAGGGAGTGATTGAAAAAGCTTCTTCTACTTTCCCCAACGCACAAGTGTTATCTCCACCCTGCTACCACGAAAAGACTTCCACCGGCTACAATACAGCGGGTAAACGCAAGATTTCCCGTGACTGTGCCTCAAAACCAAATGTTTTCTGGCCCACCCTCCACCCTGGACTTGAACAGCCTCTATGACCAGGTCCACCTCTACAAGGCAGCAGTGCCACCTTTGCCCGGACTCTAAAGGACATCGCTCTCAAACGACCCCAACACTTCACACAGGAGCAACAGATAATAGACACCCCCCCAGACCAGCGAGACACCTCCCAGACCTGCAGGACCCCCCCCTGGGACCTACACATAGAGGACCCACGCCAAGAGGACTTACATCCAGACCACAGCACCCCAGCACATCCCACATCCCACCCACCAACCAATCAACACCCCCACGTCAACTAATGCCCACACCCCATTTAGGCCCCCTCAGATCAGACCTATGCCCCTCCTGCCCACCACATGCACCCCACCCCCGCAAAGAGGGCCTCAACATGGAAGTCACACATACACCCAGGCAGTGAGCGGGCAAACAAGCCCAACCCCCACTCTTGTACTAGCCCAAGCCATGTACCAGATGCTCAGCAGGTTCTGCTCACACTTACTGGCCTGAGGCCAAACCACACGACCAACAACATTGGACACTTTATGGAACAKAAAGCCTTCACTATATCATCCTGGAATATCCAAGGCCTGAGGTCATCTGCCTTTGGCCTAAAGAGCAGGAACCCGGACTTCACCAAAGAAATCGGTAACACAGACATTGTCATCCTGCAAGAAACCTGGTATAGAGGAGACGGACCTACTGGTTGCTCTCTAGGTTACAGAGAGCTGGTAGTCCCATCCACCAAACTACCAGGTGTGAAACAGGGAAGGGACTCAGGGGGTATTCTAATTTGGTATAGAGCAGACCTAACTCACTCCATTAACTTAATCAAAACAGGAACATTTTACATTTGGCTAGAAATTCAAAAGGAAATTATCTTAACAGAGAAAAATGTCCTCCTGTGTGCTACCTATATCCCCCCACTAGAATCCACATACTTTAATGAAGACAGCTTCTCCATCCTGGAGGGGGAAATCAATAATTTCCATGCCCAGGGACATGTAGTAGTCTGTGGCGACCTAAATGCCAGAACCGGACAAGAACCTGACACCCTCAGCACACAGGGGGACAACACATGCCTGCAGGTGACAGCATTCCCTCCCCATATGCCCCCCTAGGCACAACTATGACAACATAACCAACAAAAACTGGTCACAACTCCTGCAGCTCTGTCGCACGCTGGGTATGTACATAGTCAATGGTAGGCTTCGAGGGGACTCCTGTGGTAGGTACACCTATAGCTCATCTCTTGGCAGTAGTACTGTAGACTACTTTATCACTGACCTCAACCCAGAGTCTCTCAGCGCGTTCACAGTCAGCCCTCTGACACCGCTATCAGACCACAGCAAAATCACAGTCTACTTGAACAGAGCAATACTCAATCATGAGGCATCAAAGCCAAAGGAACTGAGTAACATTAAGAAATGCTATAGATGGAAGGAATGCAGTTTGGAAACCTACCAAAAAACAATTAGGCAACAACAAATTCAATCCCTTTTAGACAATTTCCTGGGTAAAACGTTCCACTGTAATAGTGAAGGTGTAAACTTGGCAGTAGAAAATCTTAACAGTATACTTGACCTCTCAGCTTCCCTATCAAATCTAAAAATCTCAAATAGAAAACCGAAGAAAATGAACAACAATGACAAATGGTTTGATGAAGAATGCAAAAATCTAAGAAAGAAATTGAGAAACCTGTCCAACCAAAAACATAGAGAGCCGGAAAACCTGAGTCTACGTCTTCACTATGGTGAATCACTAAAACAATACAGGAATACACTACGGAAAAAGAAGGAACAGCACGTCAGAAATCAGCTCAATGTAATTGAAGAATCCATAGACTAACCACTTCTGGGAAAATTGGAAAACACAAAACAAACAACAACACAAAGAATTATCTTTCCAAAATGGAGATGTATGGGTAAACCACTTCTCCAATCTTTTTGGCTCTATAACAAAGAATAAAGAGCAAAAACATATACAGGATCAAATACAAATCTTAGAATCAACTATTAAAGACTACCAGAACCCACTGGATTCTCCAATTACCTTGAATGAGCTACAGGACAAAATAAAAACCCTCTAACCCAAAAAGGCATGTGGTGTTGATGGTATCCTTAATGAAATGATCAAATATACAGACAACAAATTCCAATTGGCTTTACTAAAACTCTTGAACATCATCCTTAGATCTGGCATCTTCTCCAATATTTGGAACCAAGGACTGATCARCCCAATCCACAAAAGTGGAGACAAATGTGACCCCAATAACTACCATGGGATATGTGTCAACAGCAACCTTGGGAAAATCCTCTGCATTATCATTAACAGCAGACTCGTACATTTCCTCAATGAAAACAATGTACTGAGCAAATGTCAAATTGGCTTTWTACCAAATTACCGTACAACAGACCATGTATTCACCCTYCACACCCTAATTGACAACCAAACAAACCAAAACAAAGGCAAAGTCTTCTCATGCTTTGTTGATTTCAAAAAAGCCTTRGACTCAATWTGGSATGAGGGTCTGCTATACAAATTGATGGAAAGTGGTGTTGGGGGTAAAACATACAACATTATAAAATCCATGTACACAAACAACAAGTGTGCGGTTAAAATTGGCAAAAAACACACATGGGGTGAGACAGGGATGCAGCTTAAGCCCCACCCTCTTCAACATATATATCAACGAATTGGCGCGGGCACTAGAAAAGTCTGCAGCACCCGGCCTCACCCTACTAGAATCTGAAGTCAAATGTCTACTGTTTGCTGATGATCTGGTGCTTCTGTCACCAACCAAGGAGGGCCTACAGCAACACCTAGATATCCTGCACAGATTCTGCCAGACCTGGGCCCTGACAGTAAATCTCAGATTCCAAAAAAGGTCCAGTTGCCAGGACCACAAATACAAATTCCATCTAGACACCATTGCTCTAGAGCACACAAAAAAGTATACATACCTTGGCCTAAACATCAGCGCCACAGGTAACTTCCACAAAGCTGTGAACGATCTGAGAGACAAGGCAAGAAGGGCATTCTATGCCATCAAAAGGAACATAAATTCAACATACCAATTAGGATCTGGCTAAAAATACTTGAATCAGTCATAGAGCCCATTGCCCTTTATGGTTGTAAGGTCTGGGGTCCGCTCACCAACCAAGATTTCACAAAATGGGACAAACACCAAATTGAGACTCGGCATGCAGAATTCTGCAAAAATATCCTCCTTGTACAACATAGAACACCAAATAATGCATGCAGAGCAGAATTAGGCCGATACCCACTAATTATCAAAATCCAGAAAAGAGACGTTAAATTCTACAACCACCTAAAAGGAAGCGATTCCAAAAACCTTCTATAACAAAGCCATCACCTACAGAGAGATTAACCTGGAGAAGAGTCCCCTAAGCAAGCTGGTCCTGGGGCTCTGTTCACAAACACAAACACACCCCACAGAGCCCCAGGACAGCAGCACAATTAGACCCAAGCAAATCATGAGAAAACAAAAAGATAATTACTTGACACATTGGAAAGAATTAACAAAAAAACAGAGCAAACTAGAATGCTATTTGGCCCTAAACAGAGAGTACACAGTGGCAGAATACCTGACACTGTGACTGACCAAAACTTAATGAAAGCTTTGACTATGTACAGACTCAGTGAGCATAGCCTTGCTATTGAGAAAGCCCACCGTAGGCAGACATGGCTCTCAAGAGAAGACAGGCTATGTGCACACTGCCCACAAAATGAGGTGGAAAATGAGCTGCACTTCCTAACCTCCTACCCAATGTATGACCATATTAGAGACACATATTTCCCTCAGATTACACAGATCCACAACGAATTCGAAAACAAACCCAATTTTGATAAACTGAAATTCCACAGTGTGCTATCACAGCAGCAAGATTTGTGACCTGTTGCCACAAGAAAAGGACAACCAGTGAAGAACAAACACCATTGTAAATACAACCCATATTTGTGCTTAATTATTTTCCCTTGTGTGCTTTAACCATTTGTACATTGTTACAACACTGTGTATATATATACATATGACATTTTTAATGTCTTTGTTTTGAAACTTCTGTATGTTTACTGTTCATTTTTATTGTTTATTTCACTTTTGTATATTATCTACCTCACTTGCTTTGGCAATGTTAACCTCTAACGAGCCTCTACCCCGGGTCCGGGATCACCCCCCATCCCCCCACACACTGATTAGCATAGCTAGCATAGCTTCACAAGTAGATAGTAGCATCTAAATATCATTAAATCACAAGTCCAAGACACCAGATGAAAGATACAGATCTTGTGAATAAAGCCACCATTTCAGATTTTTAAAAATGTTTTAGCAGGGAAGACAAATATGTAAATCTATTAGCTTAAACACGTTAGCAAAATACACCACTTTTCTAACTCCATCAGTTTCTTTACTCCTTCAGGTGCTAATCACCAATTCGGCTAAACTAAGATATTGATACCACTAACCAAGAAAAAAACTCATCAGATGACAGTCTGATAACATATTTATGGTATAGGATAGGTGTTGTTAGAAAAAGTGCATATTTCAGGTAGAAATCACAGTTTACCAATTGCACCGACCATCACAAATCGACTAGAATTACTAGATAGAGCAACGTGTATGACCAATTTACTCATCATAAAAATTTCATAAAAATAGACAGAGCATAGCAATGGAAGCACAGTTCTTGTGAATTTCAGACCATATTTCAGATTTTCTAAGCGTTTTTCAGCGAAAACACAAATAAATCGATAAGTTAGCATACCACATGTGCAAACGTTACCAGAGCATCGATTCCAGCCAAAGAGCGCTATAACGTAATCACCGCCAAATATATTAATTTTTTCACTACCTTCTCAGAATCCTTCCGATGACACTCCTGTAAACATCATTTTACAACATACATATACAGTTTGTTCGAAAAGGTGCATATTTAGCCATCAAAACCGTGGTTATACAATGGAAATAGTCACAACTCAAGCCTCAAAATGGGAACGTCAGCTTCAGAGTGACTAGTTTAATCGAAAGCTAATCATATACTTGACTAAAAAATACAGGGTTGACAGAATCGAAAGACAAATTAGTTCTTAATGCAACCACTGATTACATTTTTTAAATTATCCTACTTTTCATACAGGGTTTCGCCAAGTGAAGCTATACCCAAACAAAATGGCGAAATAGGCGTTTAAAAATATTTCGACAGAACAACGATTTTATCATATTAAATATTGCTTACTTTGAGCTGTTCTTCCATCAGATCTTGGCAATGTATCCTTTCTATGTTATAAACGTCTTTTGGTCGATAGATGTCCTCTGTCCTTCGAAATGTCCACCACCAACGACCGACACCCCGAACGTTTCCAAAGCTAAAAAGTGCACGACAAAGAAATTCCTCAGAATCGCACTAAACGGATATAAATTTGCTATAAAACGGTTCAAATTAACTACATTATGATGTTTTTAACAACTAATACGACTTGAAAACATGACCGGAGAAATATAACTAGTTAAACAACGATTTGGAATGAGGCAGGTCCGATGTCCATCTTGCTTGTGGCGCGCGGAGAAGAGAGAGAGGTCCTCCCACGTTTTGTGGTTTTATATGGGCTGGGATTGTGCAATAGACTCCATTCAAAACGTGATGACGTACAGACACCCAGAGGAAGACGTAGGCAGTGTCGGTTTCTTCATAGCATTCACTGTCGCCTTAAAAACAGACTCCAGATCAGGGGTAAAAATTTCTGAAATCTGACCCCTGTCATGAAAAGTGCRMTAGATARTGTTCTGTACCACTCAMAGACAAAATTCCAACGTCTATAGAAACTAGAAAGTGTTTTCTATCCAACAATAACAATAAAATGCATATTGTACGATCAAGAATTTAGCACGAGGCAGTTTAATTTGGAGACCCAAATATGCTAATGCGGAACAGCACCCCCTATAGTCCCAAGAAGTTAACACATGTTTCCCATGCCAATAAAGCCCCTTGAATTGAATTGAAATTGAGAGAGAAACACACAACAATGAGATCATCACAAGATGCTGGCACCAGTGGAGCCATGAAAGCAAGGACACCACCATATGTTTGGATATATTCAGGAGTGATGTACAATGATTAGAGGACATATTTCTTCTCAAATCAAAGTGTTATTTATTTATTTTTCTCTAGAGGAACATGGCGACTTATGCTATTTGAGTGGAGGGTCTGGTTCCAAGCCTTTTGTTTTCATTAAGCTGAGAAATATGTCCTTTTATGAATATGAAACCCTGTTTCACCCACCATGTCAACACATTGGCTTTCCTTTTTTTATATAAATAAATAACCATAGATCCCTATTTCCGTGCAGTGCAATGAAATTGTGTCAAATAGAAAACCTTGGTTATAATGCAGACTTAAATGAGGGAAAAATCTTTGTACGTGTATCATGTATTATTTTTTACAACATATCAGCAATATCTTAGAGCAAACACTTGGGGATGTGTTGCTAGAACAGAGAGTTCCTGTGTTCTGTTGTCCTTGTATGTCAATTGCTCCATGGTATCAGAGGTATCTCATGGAGTGATGATCACTAAAGCTAATTAAGTTAAGTAACGGAGGCATAACGTTTGATAACAAACACAATCTCAACACTAAGATGATACAACAATCACTGATGTTTCTGCTTTCTTCGTTAATTATGTTTGGTCTGACAAACATATTGGACATGACTAACATCACAGGGTGTTAATTCATAAGAATATCAAAGAGAATATCTACTACTATAGTATTCTCAAATTCACATTAACATGCAATGTTATGTCCCAAATACATTTTGATATAGATTTTGCATGGTAGAAATTGTGTCATTTATAATCATTTTTAGAAATGTGGAATTCTCAGAAATGTACATTATGAAAACAAGAGTGCAAATCAGGTTTCAACAACATACTAAGGAAAACCAGTTTAAACTTACACTAGAGCAACACATTTGAAAAACAAGAAAAACGGTATTTCTACTAGACAAGTACCCATAACACTTGGGACCACATAGCATACATAGCTCTACTGAGTTGCGGTTAGATCTGGCTTAGGCAGTTGTAACTAAGAAGAAAGGGGCAATAAAACACACAATGTAGCCAGGACTCATGGATCCCCTAAGGAGTAACTGAGTGTAAACTGGCCATCTTGACTTTAGCATGAGATGAAGAAGTGTATACCCTACTAACTAACTGACTGAATGAATGAAGACATGTAAGTCACACTTCATTTGGATAGTCATGATTTTCAATCTGTATTATCAACAAACTATCTGTTGATAAGCAACTGCTTGCTAAGGTTATGGTTAGGGTTAGGTTTAGAATACAGGTTACAGCTACAATTTTGGATAAGGGTTAAGGTTAGGGTTAGAGCTAGGGTTAGTAGATAGTTACTTTAAATGTTACTGATTGTGTTGCTGTCATATACCAGAAGGGACACAGGTCTCAGGTCTTATACAGCTAAAAACAACATTTTTGTTCCTCGAAAACAAAGTATGTTCAAACAATTTGTCACTTCACTGTCGTCAAGTATGTTCAGTCACTTCCCTGACCAAGGACTCCACCAATTGCTCAGTTGCCCAGTTGCTTAGTTTGGTTTGGCGGCCAGCTCAAGAAAGAGTCTTGGTTGTTCCAAACGTCTTCCATTTAAGAATGATGGAGGCCACTGTGTTCTTGGCGACATTCAATGCTGCAGACACGTTTTCGTACCCTCCCTCAGAGCTGTACCTCGACACAATCATGTCTCGGAGCTTTACGGACAATTCCTTTTAACTCATGGCTTGGTTTTTGCTGACATGCACTGTCAACTGTGGGACCATATATAGACAGGTGTGTGCCTTTCCAAATCATGTCCAATCAATTTAATTTACCACCGATGGACTCCAATCAAGTTGTAGAAACATCAAGGATTCTCCACGGAAACAGGATCCAACTGAGCTCAATTTAGAGTCTCATAGCAAAGGGTCGGAATACTTATGTAAATAAGATATTTCAGTTTTTTTAAGTTGTTTTGTGTGTAGCTTCATGAGGACATTTTCATTCAATCCATTTTAGAGTAAGGCTGTAATGTCACAAGATGTGGAAAAAAGTCAAGGGGTCTGAATTCTTTCCAAATGCACTGTATATATTCGAACTTGCATCCTTAGATGCTTACGCCCATCCGCCATCCCCGTACACAACACCCTAGCAAAACTGAAACCTACTTGAAGGTAACAGTGCTGACTGTTGCCCCTAGTGGCTGGTTTCCAAATCATCTCTCAACGTCCTCAGACATGGATGGACGTTGAATATTGACTTGTATGTCAGGTGACCTGGCTGGATATCGAGGTCCAGGTTGGCAGGGAGTGATGTAGCGCTTTGCGGTCAAGGGTGGAGCATTTCCCATACCAAGCTTTGATTCAGCCAGTCAAGATGTTGTTGATGGTGCAACTGTAGAACCTTTTAGCATCCGAGGGCCCATGCTAAATCTTTTCAGCCTCCTGAGGAGGAAGAGGAGCTGTTGAGCCCTCTTCACGACTGTGCGGGTATGTGTGGCCAACGTTAAGTCCTTATTTATGTGGACACAAAGGAACTTGAAACTCTCGACCTGCTCCATTACAGCCCTGTTGATGTGGATGGGGGTGAGCTATCCCCACTTTCTCCTGTAGTCCACAATCAGCTCCTTGAACTTACTGACGTTGAGGGAGAGGTTGTTCTCCTGGCACCACACTGCCAAGTCTCTGACCTCCTCCCTCTAGGCTGGCTCAGTGTGGCTGAGGTGTCAGTGTGGTGGAGGGGTTGTTGCCTACCCTCAACACATGGGGCCGGCCCATCAGGAAGTTCAGGATCCAGTTACAGAGGGAGGTGTTCAGTCCCAGGCTCTCGAGCTTGGAGGAGATGATGGTGTTGAATGCTGAGCTGCAGTCTATGAACAGCATTCTCACAGTTATTTCCCGTCTTTACCAGGTGGGAGAGGGTGTGCATTTGAGATTGCATCATCTGTGGATCTGTTGGGGTGGTATGCGAAGTGGAGTGGGTCCAGGGGGTCTGCGATGATGTGTGTCATGACCAGACTTTCAAAGCACTTCATAATTACAGATGTGAGCTCTACAGGGCGATAGTAATTTAGGCAGGTTACTTTGGAGTTTTTGTGAACAGGGACAATGGTGGTCAGCTTGGAACATGTTGGGATTAATGACTGGGACATGGGGAGACTGAAAATGTAAGTGAAGACACTTCCCAGCTGCTCTGTGAATGTGCCCTGGTATTACGTCTGGCCCTGCAGCCTTGTGAGTGTAAACCTGTTTAAAAGTTTTACTCACATCAGTCATGGAGAGCGAGATCACATAGTAATCTGGAACAACGGGGGCTTTCATGCAGGACTCCGTTTTTTTTCTCGAAGCGAGCATAAAAAGTATTTAGCTTGTTTGGGAGTTCTGCTTCACTGGGCATCTCACATCTGGGTTTCCCTTTACAATCCGTTATTGTCTGCAAGCCCTGCCACATCCGAGGAGCATGTAAGAGGATTCCACCTTCCTCTAATATTGTCCTTTTGCATGTTTGATGTCTTGTCAGACGTTGTGAGGCTTTCTTGTAAGTATCCATGTRCGTGTCCCGGTCCTTGAAAGCAGTAGCTCTAGCCTTTATCCCAGCACGGATCCTGCCTTTAATCCATTGATTTTGGTGAGGGTATGTACGGGCACTGTGGGAATGACGTTGTCGATGCACTTACTGATGAAACCCTGAAGTGGTAAACTCCTCAATGTTATTGGATCAATCCCTGAACATAATCTGTGCTAGTGAAACAGTCTTGAAGCTTAGGGTCCGCTTCGTCAGACCACTTCCATACTGAGCACTTCACTGGTACTTCCTGTTTTTGCTTGTAAACAGGAAGTAGGAGGATGGAGTCATGGTCTGATTTGGCGAAGGAAGGGTGAAGGACGGCCTTATATGCATTTCTGTGGGTAGAGCTGCCTCTGGGTGAGTGTTTTCTTGTTTATGGCCCTGTACAGCTCGTTAAGTACATGCTTAGGCCATTTACTTTTTTTGTGGTGGGATGTAGACAACAGTGATGGTAACAGATGAAATCTCTCTTCGTAGATAAAAAGGTTGGCAATTTACCATGAGGTATTCTAGTTAAAGAGAGGCAAAGCTCAAGGCTTCCTTCACACTTTAAGTAGCGCACCTGTTGTTGTTAACAAAGAGGCACACCCCTCCCCCTTCGGTTTGGCCCGAGTTCACTGTCCAGTCGTGACGAAGCATTAGGAAAACCCTAGAGTATTATGCCCATATCACCCGTCATCAAAGTTTCTGAATAGCATAGAATATTACAGCTTTTCATGTCCCGTTGGTAGGAAACTCTCGAACAGAACTCATCCATCTTGTTCTTAAGTGACTGGACATTTGCCAGTAAAATGGAGGGACTTGCCAGAAAGTTTCCTCTCTCCAACATGGACTCCAGCCTTCCTCCCACATCTTCACTTGCGGCGCTTGGGGAGCCCCAGTGGCGGTCGGTGCCATTTAAGACGAGGGAGATTACTGTTTGTATTATGAGCATGGCCTTATTTCTATTACAGCATATTGGATGACTGTCATTCACATTCCATTCACCCAGCTCAATGTAACATCAATAGGTTTAAGCTACTACATGACACTCAAATTGTTCCTATACCCGATGATCATAAGGTTGCTACAACCTAGCCTATGAATGAAAGTTTACAACGTAGGTTCAAAGGTCGAGACATTTTAGTAATCAAGGTGACAGACAGTGACACATTCCAATACCGCCTTGCACACTCTTGCCTGCATCTAGCTGATCTAGGGTATAATCATTATTTATTTAACCTTTATTTAATTAGGCATGTCAGTTAAGAACAAATGTTTATTTACAATGATGGCCTATCAGGCCAAACCCTAACCAGGACGAAGCTGGGTCAATTGTGTGCCGCCCTATGGGACTCCCAATCACGGCTGGTTGAGATACAGCCTGGAATCGAACCAGGGTCTGTAGTGACAGTGCCTTAGACCACTGCGCCACCTGTGAGCCCCAACAGTTGCAAACAAGAGTTTCTATTGGACAAATTCAGGTATGTTTATCCCCGTTTCGTTCAGTTTGCTTCCGTTTAAGAAATGTTTTTCAACAGAATTGGTGGAATGAATACACCCCTGATCACACACAAACACAGTTTACTTTCATAGCAGCCACATACAAACAGTATGATCATTTTGTGCGTTGTATAATTCCTTCTCACATACACACTTTCGTCCTCTCACCTAGTCCACTTGTGGACTTCAGTGGACAACACATCAGCTGTCTGTGACCAGGCGAAAAAAAATTACAAACCTTCATATCATAACCACTAACCGCTACAAAGAGCCTACATCATTGTCACCATATTAGTTAACCTCCTAGTGTGCATTCATAAATTCACTCTAGCAATCTACTTTGATTTCAGAGCACTCTCGTCTGAGTGTTCCATAGAGCAGATTAATTTACGAACGTGCAATGCCCGTTGAATATGACCGGTGTCAGTAAACATTGACTAAAAAACGTAATTAAATGTTCATCAGCAGCTGAGTTACATGCTCTATTTAACATGAAATCAACCTTACCATCTTTGCTAGGGTGAGTAAAATGGTCAGAGTGAGGTGTTCTCTCATTTGTGTCTGGAAGTAGCTTGCAAACTAGCCAACTTTAGCCAGCGAGCTTGGATGCTTGAATGCCGTTCTGAGGTCAAAAAGCTTAGATCAACCCTTCTCCCTGGCCAGAGCAGGGAGTAGGGTGTGTTCTCTGAATGCTCCGATTGTGAAACGCTKTGAATTTACGAACGGACAATCTAACAACGCTCTGAATTTATGAACTCCAAGAGCGTACGAACACACCCATAGTCAACATAGCTTCTAGAACTAACACATTAGTAAACCTGCTAGCTACAATCATGCAGCATGTGTGGCAATTCCTTCAAGACTGTTGGAAAAGCATTCTAGGTGAAGCTGGTTGAGAGAATGCCAAGCAAAGCTGTCATCAAGGCAAAGGGTGGCTATTTGAGGAATCTCAAATATAAAATATTTTTTGATTTGTTTAACACTTTTTTGGTTACTACATGATTCCATATGTGTTATTTCATAGTTTTGATGTCTTAACTATTATTCTACAATGTAGAAAACAGTAAATTAGAAAAACCCTTGAATGAGTAGGTGTTCTAAAACGTTTTACCGGTAGTGCATAAGCTTACCTTGACTGTGTAGGATAGCTATAGCCAGCTAGCTAACATAGCATCCCTATTTTTTGAGCGGGTGTTTGAATAGGCTGAACTAGCTAGCGACATTCGCTAGCTAAGTTAAAGTGAAAAGCTTCTGGCTTCTTAATTTTTAAAGAAATAATTTGTTCAAAAGCATTCAACTGTTGTCTTTCTCTCTTTGAGTCAACTAGTCAACTACGCACCACATTTTGTGCACTGCAGTGCTAGCTAGCTTTAGCTTATGTTAGCACAAAATATGAATTCTCTGATCCTTTGATTGGGTGGACAACATGTCAATTCATGCTATAAAAGCTTTGATAGTTTGGAGGACGTTCTTCGGAAGTTGTCATAATTACTGTGTAAGTCTATGGAAGTGGGTGAGAACCATGAGCCTCCTAAGTTTTGTATTGAAGTCAATGTATCCAGAGGGGGATCGAAATGTGTTTTTACTCAATCTACACCATGGCGCTACCCTACAAAGAGCTGAGCTGTTGAGGCTACTGTAGACCTCCATTGCAAAGCAGTGTGTTTAATTCAATTATTTGGTAAGGTGAATATATTTAGGATATCCCCTTCCTCTTCTAAAGAGCCTCCAGTGGCCCGAAGCCCGAACAATGGAGTAGGGTCTGGTGGAAACAAGGGAACAGCTGAGTCTGAGTTGAAGTAGGATCCAAAATCAAGGTCAAAGTCGAGGTTAGTAGCTGATTCATGGTTAAAAAAGTATTTAGCGGTCATAGATGATAATGGTATGAGCTTTGTGTAAAAAAAGATAAACACGAAAAAAGTCAGCTAAAGCGTAGAAAAGGAAAATAACAGTTGAAAAACTGAAAACTTGAAAAACTACAAACCTCAGATTTCCCACTTCCTGGTTGTATTTTTCCTGCCATATTTCGCCTGCCATATGTGTTCTGTTATACTCACAGACATCATTCAAACAGTTTTAGAAACTTAAGAGTGTGTTCTACCCAAATCTAATATGCATATCCTAGCTTCTGGGCCTGAGTATCAAGCAGTTTACTCTGGGCACGCGTTTCATCCGGACATGATAAATACTGCCCCCTATCCCAAAGAAGTTTTAAAGGTCCCCAAGAACATAGTGGCCTCCATCATTCTTAATTGGAAGAAGTTTTGAACCACCAAGACTCTTCTTAGAGCTGGCTGCCCGGCCAAACGAAGCAATCGGGGGAGAAGGGCCTTTGTCAGGGAGGTGTCCACGAACCCAATGGTAACTCTGACAGAGTTCTAGAGTGCCTCTGTGAAGATGGGAGAACCTTCCAGAAGGACGACCATCTCTGTAGCACTCCACCAATCAGGCATTTATGGTAAAGTGGCCAGATCAAGGCCACTCCTGAATACTTATGTAAATGTGATATTTTTTAAWTTTTTTTAAAATAAATTTGGTAAAATTACTATAACTTATTTTTGCTTTGTCATTATAGGGTAGTATGTAGATTGATGAAGGGGGAAAAATGATTTAATCCATTTTAGAATATAAAAGGCTACAACATAACAAGATTTGTAAAAAGTCAATGTGTCTGAATACTTTACGAATGCACTGTACAGTATAACTGACACGGCGAGGAGAAACAATGCTTTTTCCATCCCCCTTTTGTCGCTTGTGTGGAGTCCATCTGTTCCTTTCAATAGCAGGCATGATAGATGCAGCGCTACGAATATTATACACAACTCCAGAGGAACTGGAACTGCATTTCTTAGTTTATCTCCCAGTCTTGCTATTCATCTTGCTGCCTTGGACATGTATCCACACCACTACCGAGGTAAATGATTAGCCAAGAAAGGCCCAGTGCTTTCTGTTTTCATTCATATTCTGTGCCAACACTCTCACCGGAACTTCTTTCTTTATTTTCTGTGTATACATACTCCATGCATGGATCAAGATTTTAATTTAGAAAATGTCATCAGCCCTCATTCACTGGGCTTWACAATGGGCTGATAATGAGACTGGGGAGGAATGCCAGTGATTGTCATGATATTCAATTATAGTCAGACTGAAGGACGGCTTATAGACGGGAATATTGTTCCTCCTATTTCCCCCTGTTGTTTATTTCTGTCACATTGAATTCAGACATTGTTGGATGCTGTACTGTACTGTTGCCAGAGTCTATTGTAGTTTGGAGTGTGAAAAAAAAGCTGTCCCTAAATACACGTATCAACTTTATTTTGGTATTCACCCAAGTACAGAGGTGGATTATGATAATTCGTTTCTATGAAATCAACACTTCACCTGACTAACATGCAAGGGTGTGGTTCCATATACAGTGGGGAGAACAAGTATTTGATACACTGCCGATTTTGCAGGTTTTCCTACTTACAAAGCATGTAGAGGTCTGTAATTTTTATCATAGGTACACTTCAACTGTGAGAGACGGAATCTAAAACAAAAATCCAGAAAATCACATTGTATGATTTTTAAGTAATTAATTGCTTTTATGCATGACATAAGTATTTGATCACCTACCAACCAGTAAGAATTCCGGCTCTCACAGACCTGTTAGTTTTTCTTTAAGAAGCCCTCCTGTTCTCCACTCATTACCTGTATTAACTGCACCTGTTTTGAACTCGTTACCTGTATAAAAGACACCTGTCCACACACTCAATCAAACAGATTCCAACCTCTCCACAATGGCACAGACCAGAGAGCTGTGTAAGGACATCAGGGATAAAATTGTAGACCTGCACAAGGCTGGGATGGGCTACAGGACAATAGGCAAGCAGCTTGGTGAGAAGGAACAACTGTTGGCGCAATTATTAGAAAATGGAAGAAGTTCAAGATGACGGTCAATCACCCTCGGTCTGGGGCTCCATGCAAGATTTCCACTCGTGGGGCATCAATGATCATGAGGAAGGTGAGGGATCAGCCCAGAACTACACGGCAGGACCTGGTCAATGACCTGAAGAGAGCTGGACCACAGTCTCAAAGAAAACCATTAGTAACATACTACGCCGTCATGGATTAAAATCCTGCAGCGCACGCAAGGTCCCCCTGCTCAAGCCAGCGCATGTCCAGGCCCGTCTGAAGTTTGCCAATGACCATCTGGATGATCCAGAGGAGGAATGGGAGAAGGTCATGTGGTCTGATGAGACAAAAATAGAGCTTTTTGCTCTAAACTCCATCGCCGTGTTTGGAGGAATATGAAGGATGAGTACAACCCAAGAACACCATCCCAACCGTGAAGCATGGAGGTGGAAACATCATTTCTTTGGGGATGTTTTTCTGCAAAGGGGACAGAGACTGCACCGTATTGAAGGGAGATGGATGGGCATGTATCGCGAGATCTTGACCAACAACCTCCTTCCCTCAGTAGAGCATTGAAGATGGTCGTGCTGGTCTTCCAAGCATGACCAACGCCGAAACACACAGCCAGGGCAACTAAGGAGTGGCCTCCGTAAGAAGCATCTCAAGGTCCTGGAGGCCTAGCCAGTCTCCAGATGAACCCAATAGAAATCATTGGAGGGGGCGAAAGTCCGTATTGCCCAGCGACAGCCCCGAAACCTGAAGGATCTGGAGAAGATCTGTAGGGAGGAGTGGCCAAAATCCCTGCTGCAGTGTGTGCAAACCTAGTCAAGAACTACAGGAAACGTATGATCTCTGTAATTGCAAACTAAGGTTTCTGTACAAATATTCAGTTCTGCTTTTCTGATGTATCAAATACTTATGTCATGCAATAAAATGCAAATTAATTAATTAAAAATCATACAATGTGATTTTCTGGATTTTTGTTTTAGATTCCGTCTCTCATAGTTGAAGTGTACCTATGATAAAAATTACAGACCTCTACATGCTTTGTAAGTAGGAAAACCTGCAAAATCGGCAGTGTATCAAATACTTGTTCTCCCCACTGTACATATCCCATACTTACATACCATGCATAAAAGCCAGGATGCATGTGCCTTTTTGGAGGTACGCAGATGTGCGATTCATGGAATTTATAGGCGACAAAAACAGTCCATCGGGAAAGCGTGAAGGTGTCTAAAGGAGGGAGGGTGAAATTGCCTGCTAATGGTCTCTCTCTCTCCAGCTGTGTGAGGCTGAGGTGCAGCTGTATTGGATTGCATCCTAAATGGCACCCTTGTCCCTACATAGTGCATTACTTTTAAGGACACTACTCTGTGGGCCATGGTCAAAAGTAGTGCACTATATAGGGAATATGGTGCCATTTGGGATGCAGATAGGTCTGGGACGCTGCTGCCTGAGACTTAAAGAAATGTGGCCCACATGGGGATCCCAGCATCCATAACACCACTTCCATTTCTCCCTAATTATTTGGCCACAAAACGTTTATTTGGAACAGACCTGGAAAGACACGATACAGCTGGATGTTGGCTAACAGTCATGTAATGTGTTCTTAGTCTACTCTGTCTTTTGTATTAAGGAACTGCATGACTGAAAGTTGGATGAGGTGAGTAACACATGATTTGCCACAGTATGGCCTAGATATTAAGGTTGGATACATTGCTGGGGAGAGGCCTTGCAGGTGACTGATGACTACTATATGGAGAGAAAATATGTCTGGTATCTTCCATTTTGTTTATTTTCACAATGTGGATTGACTGGATTCTGGACTTCAAGATGGGCCGCACCCAGGTGGTGAGGGTAGGCACCAACACATCTGCCACGTTGACCCTCAACACTGAGTCCCCTCAGGGGTGCTTGCTTAGTTCCCTCCTGTACTCCCTGTTCACCCACGACTGTTTGGCTGCACACAATTCCAACACCATCATTAAGTTTGCCAATGACTAGATGGTGATAGGCCTGATCACAGATGACGACGAGACACCCTATAGAGAGGAGGTCAGAGACCTGGCAGTGTGGTGTCAGTACAACAACTTCTCCCTCAACGTCAGCAAGACAAAGGAGCCGAGCACGCCATTCACTTTGACAGGGTTGTAGTGGAGCGGGTTGAGAGCTTCAAGTTCCTTGGTGTCCACATCACTAAGGACCAATCATGGTCCAAGCACACCAACACAGCCATGAAGAGGGCACAAAAACAACTCTTCCCCCTCAGGAGGGTGAAAAGATTCGGCATGGGCCTTCAGATCCTCAAAACGTTGCACCATTGAGAACATCTTGACTGGCTACATCAAGGCTTGGTATGGCAACTGCTTGGCATTCGACCGCAAGGCCCTACAGAGGGTAATGCATACAGCGCAGTACATCACTTGGGCCGGGTTCTCTGCCATACAGGACCTCTATAATCCCAAGTGGGGCAGCGGTCTAAGGCACTGCATCTCAGAGCTAGAGACTTCACTACAGACCCTGGTTTGGTTCCAGGCTGTATCACAACCAGCCGTGATCGGGAGTCCCATAGGGCGGCGCACAATTGGCCCAGCGTTGTCCAGGTTTGGCTGGGGTAGACCGTCATTGTAAATAAGAATTTGTTCTTAACTAACTTGCCTGGTTAAATAAATATACCAGGCGATGTCAGAGGAAGGCCCTAAAAATTGTCAAAGACTCCAGCCAGCCAAGTCATAGAGTGTTCTCTCTGCTACCGCATGGCAAGCGATACCAGAGTGCCAAATCTGGAAAACAAAAGGCTCCTGAACAGCTTCTACCCCAAGCTCTAAGACTGGTGAAGAGTTCATCAAATGGTTACCTGGACTATTTGCATTTACCACTTGTTTATGTTGCACTGGCTCTATGCACACACTCACACATACTACACGGACACTACAACATACACATGCATATTGCCACACACACACACACACACACACACTTCACACAAGCTGCTGCTACTCCGTTTATTATATATCCTGATTGCCTAGTCACTTTTACCCCTACCTACATGTACACATTACCTCAATCATCTCAACTACCTCGTACCCTGCACATTGATACTGGTAATCCTTGTATAGGGTGACGATATTGTTAGTTTATTGTTTTAATATACATATATAGAGATTTCTTGTGTGCACATTTTCTTACTTTTTAACTCTGCATTTTGGGGAAAGGGCTCGTAAGTAAGCACTTCAGAGTAAAGACTACACCTGTTCGGCGGATGTGATAATGTGATGTGATAATAGATAATGTGATGTGATAATAGAAATACTGTTTTATTTCATTTTTCCTCGACAGCCTATCCAAATTATTCTACATCGTATTATAATCTTCTTCTTCTTCTATTGACCAAACTGAATAATCGGGGGAGAAGGGCCTTGGTCAGGGAGGTGAACAAGAACTCAATGATCACTCTGACAGAGCTTCAGAGTTCCTCTGTGGAGATGGGAGAACCTTCCAGAAGGACAACCATCTCTGCAGCACTCCACCAATCAGGCCTTTATGGTAGAGTGGTCTGACGGCAACCCCCCAAGGAAAAGGCACATGACAGGCCGCTTGAAGTTTGCCAAATGTACCTAAAGGACTCTCAGACCATGAGACACAAGATTCTCTGGTCTGATGAAACCAAGACTGAACTCTTCGGCCTGAATGCCAAGCGCCACATCTGGAGGAAACCTGGCACCACCCCTACCTACAGTGAATCATGGTGGTGGCAGCATAATGCTGTGGGGATGTTTTTCAGCGGCTAGGACAGGGAGACTAGTCAGAATCGAGGGAAAGATGAACGGAGCAAAGTACAGAGAGATCCTTGATGAAAACCTGCTCCAGAGTGCTCAGGACCTCGGACTGGGGCGAAGGTTCCCCTTCCAACAGGAAAATGACCCTAACCACACAGCCAAGACAATGCAGGAGTGGCTTTGGGACAAGTCTCTGAATGTTCTTTAGTGGCCCAGCCAGAGCCCGGACTTGAACGTGATCTAACATCTCTGGAGAGACCTGAAAATAGCTAGGCATTCTCCCCATCCAACCAGAAAGAGCTTGAGAGGATCTACAGAGAAGAATGGAGAAACTCCCCAAATACAGGTCTGCCAAGGTAGCGTCATACCCAAGAAGACTTGAGGCTGTAATCGCTGCCAAAGGTGCTTCAACAAAGTACTGAGTTAAGGGTCTGAATACTTACGTAAATGTGATCTGTTTGTTTTTATATATACATTTGCTAAAATGACTGAAAACCTGTTTTTGCTGTGTCAGTATGGGGTATTGTGTGTAGATTGATGAGAAAAAAACTATTTAATCCATTTTAGAACAAGGCTGTAACGTAACAAAATGAGGAAAAAGTCAACTGGTCTGAATACTTTCCAAATGTAGTGTACAGTATAACTTTCACAGCGAGGAGAAACAATGCTTTATTCATCCCCTTTGTGCCGCTTGTGGGAGTCCATCTGTTTGTTTCAATAGGAGGCATGATAGATGCAGAGCTACGAATATGATACACAAATCTATAGGAACGTGAACTGCATTTATTAGCTTATCTCCCAGATAGCTATTAATCTTGCTGCCTTGGACATGTATCCACACCACTACCGATGGAAATTATTAGCCAAGAAAGGCCCAGTGTTTTCTGTTTTATTTTGACAGCCTATCGAAATTCTCCCACAAACTTTTTCCAACTTTGTTTGACACTGCAGTGTCACACGAGGGAAAATGGTCCTGAATTCTATACAGCAATGTAATTACACTAATGTTTTATGTATTACACCTACTCACTGCAACAGCAAACAAACAACAACTATGACCCTCAGGGCTTGGCTCAGTCCCTCTGGCATAGACACACAAAAGAAAGAGGCTGTTGTGTCTGATGAATACAGTTGAAGTCGGAAGTTTACATACACCTTAGCCAAAATACATGTAAACTCAGTTTTTCACAATTCCTGACATTTAATCCTAGTAAAGATTCCCTGTCTTAGGTCAGTTAGGATCACCACATTATTTTAAGAATGTGAATAATAGTAGAGAGAATGATTTATTTCAGCTTTTATTTATTTAATCACATTCCCAGTGGGTCAGAAGTTTACATACACTCAATTAGTATTCGGTAGCATTGCCTTTAAATTGTTTAACTTGGGTCAAACATTCCGGGTAGCCTTCCACAAGCTTCCCACACTAATTTGGGTGAATTTTGGCCCATTCCTCCTGACAGAGCTGGAGTAACTGAGTCGGGTTTGTAGGCCTCCCTGCTCGCACAAGCTTTTTCAGTTCTGCCCACACATTTTCTGCCCACACATGGCTACTCCAATACCTTGAATTTGTTGTCCTTAAGCCATTTTGCCACAACTTTGGAAGTATGCTTGGGGTCATTGTCCATTTGGAAGACACATTTACAACCAAGCTTTAACTTCCTGACTGATGTCTTGAGATGTTGCATCAATATATCCACATCATTTTCCTGCATCACTATTTTGTGAAGTGCACCAGTCCCTCCTGCAGAAAGGCACCCCCACAACATGATGCTTCCACCGCCGTGCTTCACTGTTGGGATGGCGTTCTTTGGCTTGCAAGCCTCCCATTTTTTCCTCCAAACATAACGATGGTCGCTTTTTTATGGCGGTTTTGGAGCAGTGGCTTCTTCCTTACTGATCGGCCTTTCAGGTTATGTCGATATAGGACTCGTTTTACTGTGGATATAGATACTTTTGTATCTGTTTCCTCCAGCATCTTCACAAGGTCCTTTGCTGTTGTTCTGGGATTGATTTGCACTTTTGCACCGAACTACGTCCATCTCTAGCAGACAAAACGCGTCTCCTTCCTGAGCGGTATGACAGCTGCGTCGACCCATGGTGTTTATACTTGCGTACTATTGTTTGTACAGATGAACGTGATACCTTCAGGTGTTTGGAAATTGCTGTCAAGGATGAACCAGACATGTGGAGGTCTACAATTTTTTTCTGAGGTCTTTCCTGATTCCTTTAGATTTTCCCATGATGTCAAGCAAAGAGGCACTGAGTTTGAAGTCTAGGCTTTGAAATACATCCACAGGTACACCTCCAATTGACTCAAATTATGTCAATTAGCCTATCAGAAGCTTCTAAAGCCATGACATCATTTTCTGGAATTTTGCACAGTCAACTTAGTGTATATAAACTTCTGACTCACTGGAATTGTGATACAATGAATTATAAGGGAAATAATCTGTCTGTAAACAAATGTGTGAAAAATTACTTGTGTCATGCACAAAGTAGATGTCCTAACCGACTTGCCAAAACTATAGCTTGTTAACAAGAAATGTGTGGAGTGGTTGAAAAATGAGTTTTAATGACTCCAACCTAAGTGTATGTAAAATTCCAACTTCAACTGTATATATGTCTCAAATCTCAACGGCAATAAATATGTTGAATCACTAATTGTGACACTAGGCAACATTTGAGTGTTGTCACCATTTCACCAGTCATTGCAACTTACTTTCAAAGTACTTCATGTTGTTTTCCTCTCTCTACTCTATTTCCCAAACTACTGAAATTATTTCATCCATTAATGACAACACGGCGTTGTATCTGTGGTGACCTAAATAAATCACTAGTATCTCTCGTTTGGAAACCACTCTGGCAGCAGTACAAGCCGCTACGCTCGCTCTTAGATTATGAAGGCCTTTGAACTAGTTTCCCCCGACGCCCAGACTGGTTATTAATTCACCCATTCTTTTGAAAAGAGTTCTCATTATCATCCCGGCATCAGAGCGTCCCGTGCGAGAGAGTCGCCAAACAAAAAATCGTTGGTTTCACGATACTGTCTCCACAAGCCTGTCAAATTAAGGGGGTCCTCTAACTACACTTTGAGGTACACTCTACAAAATAACAGAATCAATTAATTATGTAAGATCTTCTCTAAATATTGCATTCATAGCAGAGGGAACCAGTATCCCATAGGCATAAGCTACAGTGCCTTCTCTTTTATACTTTTGTTCTTGAAATCAATCAAAAAAGACCTCACAATGGCACAATACAACGGAGGTAGACACAGCTTGTTCAGTTCCAGTCCCCACAATTACACTGAACTGTTCTTCAGACCGTGGAGCTCTGCTGTGTTTTCTTAGAGAAAGGCCTGAAGGAGACAAGGGTGGAGAGAGGAGGTGACCATTGATGATTGAATGAGATGCGTGCTTGGAATGGAGAGTGGCTGGGGCCGGATAACATCAAGGGTTCTTGGAAGATGGCCGCAGTTCTGGGAAGTGGGAAGTAAAATAACGTCCATGGGGTGTTGAATCTTATACCTTATATTTTTCAAAGATAGTTTCAGTTCAGTTCAAGAATTCAACATTCTGTTTTTAAAGAGAGGAAATGAATTATAGATCTCATTACGCCACATGTAACAAATGATCAAGCAAACATCTAACTGGCGTATCAATAACCCTTAGCTTCCTAAGCAACAACAGTAATAGACAGCACTCTCTGATATACATGCAAAAACGTGAGCCAATATGTAGCAGTCAAATAAAATAAATTGTTTTGTGAATACATCAAATATTCCACATTCCATTASTTTAACTGCTAATCACTTTTTCTGCCACACTGTTTATTTTATTGACCTATTTTAATCAGATGCAGATCCCTGCTATTTTTCTGCATTCTTTTGTTTAATTCTGCCCTCCTTTCTCCCTGCAAGGCAAAATACAAAGATAATTAAATTGTGCCCAACAGGACGCTGATCAAACCCATATTCAAATTGGAGATGAAGTCGCACGGTAGGCAGTGAATCTTAATTTTCTGCCTAGATAAACCCTTTCTAATTGTTACCATTATAATTAGGGGAATAGTAACAACCGCACTTCAGTGTGCTGCTATGAGAAATATGGTACAGCTGTTCTAGAACAACATGGAATCTACCATTCCAGAGGGTGCATTGTGATAGAACACTGATTGATTTACTCAGTATTACACTACTGAGTTCTGATGAAAGAAAACAAAATGCCAAGGCAAACATTGTAAACACATCTTCAAATAATCAGAGGGATCCAGCCTAGCGGTTTAAAGCGTTGGGCCAGTAATCGAAAGGTCGCTGGTTCAAATTCCAACTGCTCCCCAAGCGCTGATGATGTCGATTACGGCAGCCTACACGCACCTATCTGATTCAGAGGGGTTGGGTTAAATGTGGAAGACACATTTATTAAGTTGAATGCATTCAGTTGTGCAACTGACTAGGTATCCCCTTTCCATAGAATAAATGACAAACACATCAAAACACAGAGGTGCATAGCCTTCAATCATTTACAAAACATAACAGATTTTGGGGATGTGTTAGTACATAAAATGACACACCCTAGAAGGCCCGAAGACTATTATGTGTTCACTTAGAAGAGTTAACCTAATTTGTACAGACGTGCTTATCCTCATTAGCTTTACCATTTTGAACATTTATGACATTACGAAATCTTGATGTGTCATTAAATAATATCTACTGTAAGAAATAATGGAGAATCCAGGGTGTTAGGGTGTGAGAGGTGATCCAATGAAAGGCTGCTGGCAACAGTGGAATACAAAGTTCAAGTAACTTAACGTTCATACAAAGGGGCATTTTTCATGCAATAACCGCTCTTACTGTTTGTAAGAATGATTGCATAAATCAGTGGTTGTTTCCCAAATGGCACCCTATTCCCTTTATAATGCACTACTTTGGTAGTTGTGAGCAATACAATGTCTCAGTGAGATCATTTTTTCATAATGCCATAAAGTTCAGATGGTGACAGTCGATGATAAAGAACCACTGATTACAGCACTGTAATCTCGATGACCTCACGCACACTCATTCCAACTCATGTCTCTTCTTGAGTGAGGCGCTTAAACTGCTTAACTTGAGTCTTTGTTGTGATGATGGAAGGACAACTCCAATCTCGTAAACACATTTTGTGGTCAAGGAGTAAAGATGTGTCCTCTGATTGCTTCAAACAGGGGCAGCTTCCAGACACTCCATGAATCCCAGGTTAACCAAAAAAAAGAGAGTGAGAACCCACACTCGCACTTGTGCACACACGTACAAGGCACAATTCACACACACACACAACCACACACAACACACACACACACCACACACACACACACACACACACACACACACAACACACACACACAACACACACACACACACACAAGTACACCCAAACACACACACACACGACAACACACACACACACACAACACACACCACACACTATCGCATTTCGCTACACCCAAAATAACATCTGCTAACACGTGTATGTGACCAATACATTTTGATTTGATTGAGTCCCAGGCTAACCACAATAAGAGTTGAGAACCTCTTCAACCAGAAGCGCCTCTCTAATCAGCGGCGGCCCACTGCAAGACGGTAATCACATCCTTAGGTAAAGTTGCGTTGTGGGTTTTAAAGAGCAGTGTTGGGCAAAACCATATACCAAAGCCATAACCTCAAGAGAAATACGCACAAATCAGAGCTCCATTATCTAATTGAAATATGTTAAGATCTTGGCAAGCGGACTTGACTCGTTCTTTGAAGGAAAGGATATGTTGTGTGTATATATATGAATCAGCGAAGATTCATTGGCGTAATCATTCCACATGTTCACCATCTGTTTGTTATCCTGGGAGGAGGACTACAGTTAAGGATGGAGGTTGAGGCTGCCTCCAGAGGCATGTATGTGGTGGCTTCTGTGCTGTGCTGAATGGCCATCAGCTCGTACAAACACAGCCACTCTGGAAGGGCTCAACTCAGCATCCAGCAGCATTTTGTTTAATTTCCCTTTTGCCATTAATCCATGACTGTTGTCCACGCTGCACAATGGCTGCCTCGATGCCAACCAGTGTTGTATTGGGTAGAGCAAACTCTCTGGCGCCTGCAGTACCCACCCCCCTTGAACAGTGTGTGTGTGTGTGTGTGTGTGGTGTGTGTGTGTGTGTGTGTGTGTGTGTGTGTGTGTGTGTGTTGTGTGTGTGTGTGTGTGTGTGTTGTGTGTGTGTGTTTGTGTGGTGTGTGTGTGTGTGTGTCCACCAGCGCCAATGAAAACATATGCACTCAGCACAAACATATGTAAACTCTGGCCCATGCCAGAGGAGTCTCAGTGTGGAAGGTGTCAATAATTATGTGATATTAGAGGCCTGACTACTTTGTGTATTATTGGTGTATTAGTGATGTAATATAGTAATCAAAATGAGACCATCCTTTGTTTAAATCTATGACCACTGCAATAGAGCTATAAGTCAAGGCGAAACAAGTAAATCCATAGGCAAACACCGTTTCATAGCATTGTCACATTTCATTTCACTTTAAAGTCAGTCAAAAATGTAAGGTTGTCATAACAGATGGGCTTATGTTATGCAAATGACCATCATGCTCTGATTTTTAATTGGCAAAGACCAAGGTGCCAGACGATGCAGGTGGCAAGGCACTGTAGTAGCTAGCACTTTATTTTGTCACATACTGAGAGAGAATTATACATTCCACCCTGAACTGCATTGGCACTGCCATCTGTATGCTGAGAGCATCAGGCTCTGTGTAATCTCACTGTTTCTCAAAGCTCGGCCAGCTGAAAATAATGTAACACAGTAACCTCTGGTTTTAATACTAGAACAACCTCTGACAGGTAAGGAAAATTAGTCCATGGGTCTCTCTTCAATTTTGCCCTAAACATTGGCATAACAATGGCCGTAGCAGTTGACATACAGCACAAACAGATCTGGGACTAGAATAGGTTAACTTGGCTGCTCTCATTAGCTGTGCTTCTGGAGTGTGTCAATGTAATTAAGGAATATGATCTGAATGGCACCTGGCCTGGAGAGGTCTGTTCAAGTTCCCTCCTCAAGGCTTGGCCATTGAATGAAACACAATTTATCTCAGAAGTTGCCCTCTGTATATACTGAACAAAAACATAAATGCAACATGCAAAAATTTCAAAGGTTTTACTGAGTTACAGTTCATATAAGGAAATCAGTCAATTGAAATAAATTCAATAGGCCCTAATCTATGGATTTCACATGACTGGGAATACAGATATGACTGTAGAAAAAAAGGTAGGGAAGTGGATCAGAAAAAACAGAAAACCAGTCAGTATCTGTTGTGACCACCATTTGCATCATGCAGCGCGACACATCTCCTTCGAAAAGAGTTYATCAGGCTGTTAATTGTGGCCTGTGGAATGTTGTCCCACTCGTCTTCAATGGCTGTGCGAAAATGCTGGATATTGAAGGGAACTGGAACTTGCTGACATACACGTCGATCCAGAGCATTCCAAACATGCTCATGTCTGGTGAGTATGCAAGCCATGGAATAACTGGGACATTTCAGCTTCCAGGAATTGTGTACAGATCCTTGGGACATGGGGCCGTGCATTATCATGCTAAAACATGAGGTGATGGCGGCGGATGAATGGCATGACAATGAGCCTCAGGATCTCGTTACGTCTGTGCATTCAAAATGTCATCGATAAAATAAAATTGTGCTCGTTGTCCGTAGCTTATGCCTGCTCATGCCATAACACCACCGCCACCATGGAGGGCACTCTGTTCACAACGTTACAATCAGCAAAACACTTGCCCACACGATGCCACACACATTGTCTGCGGTTGTGAGGCCAGTTGGTCGTACTGCCAAATTCTCTAAAATGACATTTTGGTAGAGACGTTATTGTAGAGAAATTAACATTCAATTATCTGGCAACAGCTCTGGTGGATATTCCTGCAGTCAGCATGCCAATTGCACGCTCCCTCAAGACATCTGTGGCATTGTGTGGTGTGACAAAACTTTAGAGTGGCCTTTTATAGTCCCCAGCACAAGCTGCACCTGTGTAATGATCATGCTGTTTAATTAGCTTCTTGATATGAGGTGTGAGGTGAGGTGGATGGATTATCTTGGCAAAGGAGAAATAATCACTATAAATAAGCTTATGTATGGAATTTATCTGGGATATTTTACTTCAGCTCATGAAACATGGGACCAACAGTTTACGTGTTGCGTTTATAGATTTTTCAGTATACTATAACAAAGGAAACTTGTGTTTGAATCCAGCACGGGAACAAACTTGGTGCCTGATTGGGCAAAATTCTCTCCCATCAGGTTTGATTAAAGGCCTGGTTTTTGGACAACGACCAGATATGCTTAAGGATTAAATAAATAAGAGGAAGTCCTAAAAAGTCATTGGCCTTTTCCACAGAATAAAATGAGGGTTTGAAGTTTGATCCGGTTTCATCCCCAAAGATCAATTATGGTAAGAATGTGCTCTTGATCGGTCAGTCTGTTGGATTAGGTTCTGGATGTTATCAATTCTTTACTTCCTGGAATGTCTGTTCTCTGGTCATCCCTCATCTGGTGACTATTGGAATCAAAGGAAATTATGGGATTAATTATTGGCACGTACCAAAATGTACCAGGACCACTTCACCTCCTCTCTGATGTTGCTCCCTGAAATTAAATTACATCTCAGAGATGATCAATTGTCAAATTCATATTAACATCAATCAATATCATKAATTTTTTTTCCTGGATCTAGGTAATCCAGAAGATGGATTTCTTTGGAGTGGTGTATTTCCTTAGACAAATCCTCAAAGACACAACCTCTCTCTCTTTTTGGACCAACAGCGATCTTAACCAGCAGGCCAAATTTAAATTTCAGTCAACCTTGGAGTACCTGCAAATACAAATCAATTCTTCCGGCGCCGAAAAGAGATGGCTGCCTCGCTTCGTGTTCCTTGGAAAATATGCAGTATTTTGTTTTTTTTACGTGTTATTTCTTACATCGGTACCCCGGGTAATCTTAGGTTTCATTACATACAGTCGGGAGGAACTACTGAATATACGATTAACGTCAACTCATCATTGTCATACCTTCATCATCGTTCCTACCAGAGAATATGACTTTCCCGAAACGGACTCCAGTGTTTTGCCTTCCACACAATACATGGATCTGATCCAGCCGGCGACCCTGTGGACGCCAAAAGGGAAAACGTGGCGGTCTCGGTCAGGCTTCGGAGACGGGCACATCGCGCTCCACTCCCTAGCATACACTCGCTCCAATGTCCAGTCTTGACAATAAGGTTGATGAAATCCGAGACCGGGTAGCATTCCAGAGAGACATCAGGGATTGCAACGTGCTCTGCTTCACGGAAACATGGCTAACTCAAGGGACGCTAACGCAGTCGGTGCAGCCAGCTGGTTTCTTCATGCATCGCGCCGACAGAAACAAACATCTTTCCGGTAAGAAGAGGGGCGGTGGGGTATGCCTTATAATTAACGGAAGTGGTGTGATCATATAACAACACAACAAGAACTCAAGTCGTTCTGTTCACCTGATCTAAAACTCCTCACAATCAAATGTCGACGCTTATATCTACCAAGGGAATTCTCGTCAATCATAATCACAGCCGTATAACATTCCCCCAAGCAGACACATCGATGGCCCCTGAACGAACTTTATCTGACTATTTGTAAACTGGAAACCACACACCCTGAGCTGCATTCATCGTAGCTGGGATTTTAACAAGGCTAATCTAAAAACAAAACTCCCTAAATTCTATCAGCATATCGATTGTGCTACCAGGGCTGGAAAAACACTAGACCATTGTTATCTATAATTTCCGCGACGCTTATAAGGCCTCCCCCCCCCCTTTCGAAAAGCTGACCACGACTCCATTTTGTTGATTCCGCCTACAAACAAAAACTCAAACAACAAAGCTCCGCGCTCAGGTCTCAGTGTTTTCAACGGCTGGGTCCGACCAATTGTGTCACTTGACTATCCACGCTTCAGAGATCATGCTTGCGATCCAGCTGTGCGGATGGATGTATTGTTCCGCATCGCGTCCAACAAACAATATTGACGAATATGCTGATCGGTGAGCGAGTTCATTAGGGGTGCATTGGACGATGTCGTACCCACAGCAACGATTAAAACATTCCCAACCAGAAAACCGTGGATTGACGGCAGCATTCGCGTGAAACTGAAAGCGCGAACCACTGCTTTTACCAGGGCAGGGTGACCGGAAGCATGACCGAATACAAACAGT
>NC_036867.1:25417565-25442263 GCF_002910315.2 Salvelinus sp. IW2-2015 | reverse complement strand
GATCGTTCTGACCCTCTCCTGAACTCCCTGTCACCCCACGACTGCGTGCCATGCACGCCTCAACTCATATCAAGTTTGCGGATGACACTACAGTGGTAGGCTTGATCACAACAACGACGAGACGGCCTACAGGGAGGAGGTGAGGGCCTCGGAGTGTGGTGTCGAAAAATAACCTCATACTCAACGTCAACAAAACAAGGAGAGATTGTGGACTTCAGGAAACAGCAGAGGGAGCCCCCCTATCCAATCGACGGTCAGTAGTGGAGAAGGTGGAAAGTTTTAAGTTCCTCGGTGTACACATCACGGACAAACTGAACTGGTCCACCCACACAGCAGCATTGTGAAGAGGCGCAGCAGCGCCTCTTCAACCTGCAGGAGGCTGAAGAAATTCGGCTTTGTCAACCAAATAGCACTCACAAACTTCTACAGATGCGACAATCGAGAGCATCCTGTCGGGCTGTATCCGCGCTGGTACGGAAACTGCTCGCCCACAACCGTAAGGCTCTCCAGAGGGTGTGAGGTCTGCAGAAGCATCACCAGGGGCAAACTACCTGCCTCCAGGACACCTACACCACCGATGTCACAGGACGGCCATAAAGATCATCAAGGACAACAACCACCAGCCACTGCCTGTTACGCTTATCATCCAGAAAGGCGAGGTCAGTACAGGTGCATCAAAGCAGGGACCGAGAGACTGAAAAACAGCTTCTATCTCAAGGCCATCAGACTGTTAAACAGCCACCACTATCATTTAGCGGGCCGCTGGCCAAAATACTGACTCAACTCCAGCCACAACTTTGGGAATTGATGGAAATATATGTAAAAAATGTACCACTAGCCACTTAAGCAATGCCCTTAATACAATTACCCATCTCATATTATATATACTGGTACTCTATATCATCTACTGCATCTTGCCATCTTTATGCAATACATGTACCACTAGCCACTTTAAACTAATGCCACTTTATGTTTTACATACCCTACAGTACTCATCTATCACGTATATACGTACTCTAATACATCTCTGCATCTGCCAGCCGTTCTGTGTACCAACCACTCATTCATATATCTTTATGTACATATTCTTTATCCCTTTACACTTGTGTGTCTGTGTAAGGTAGTAGTGTGGAATTGTTAGGTTAGATTACTGTTGGTTATTACTGCATTGTCGGAACTAGAAGCACAAGCATTTCGCTACACTCGCATTAACATCTGCTAACCATGTGTATGTGACTAATAAAATTTGATTTGATTTGATTTGATTTGAAATACTGTAATATTGTTGCAGCACTGTTAAAGTGATAGGCCTGCACTGTGTATCTGGATAGAAAAGTAGCTTGTTCTTGCTGCACGTCTGGCTGCTTGCCTTGCAGAGAGTAATGAGGCGTGTGGTAACAGTGCAGGCCGTGATCATGATCTGAGCATGATTTGGCCTCTCTGTGGGCCATCTAGGGTAAACTCTGCAAATAAATGATGCTCTCTTTGAGTCTCATTGCCACACCCTCACACACAACCTATTACACACCTTCACACACAACCTATTGCATCAGTAGGTTAAAATGGATATACATATTTCGTTTTTGACTGTCTCAGGAGACCTCTTTCCCAAAACTACAAACACGATTAAGTGCAAGGACTCCATAGATGTGGTTTGAAACTCAGGACTGACTAAGCTTATACCTGTGCCGGATTTATTTAGGGCTCTCTGAAAACATGTATAGTGATTCAGGACCAACATTTAGTCATGGCATTGATTCCTGCCATTTTCATTAAAACAGGCCTCCAAATCCAATTGAAGCTGTTCCCCGAAATGAAATTATTACATTAAGGCTAACATTAGTACCTGCTTGCGAATCCATTGTGTGCCATGCTTGGCTTTAATTGCAGATGAACTCCATGCTTCCTAGGCTTGTTGGGAGAAGGAAAAACATTTCAGTGTGTGTGTATAGTTGCAGTATATATCCTAGGCCTTATGAGATAAAACATAACATTTCAAAAAAAGAAACAGCAGCCAACAACAGACAGCTAACATGTGAGTGTGTGAGCTGAGATGATTAAATAACAAAACTCCATTATTGAAAGGCCTCACTCATAACATGTTTTACTCTCCCCACATAAACAACAATCCTGGGGGTAGAACGCAGGGGAACGTAAGCTTTGAAACACCTATGCGGCCTTCAATTAATCCTGAGAGCATGTTATGTTACGGATCCAGGTTGTGTTCCCTCAATAAAACATGTCTGGTTGGCTCCCTGCTGGTGGAAACTGGGGCATGGCGGATGACAAAAGAAACACAGCTGAATTCATACAAGCTGCATACAGGCTTCATACGAGCCACAAAGAGGATTCAGCAGTCTTTCGCTAGGTTTTGATTCACCCCCTTGAAAATATATTAAAAACTGGGATTTTGAACTAGAAATGAACAATGGGGGTGTTGGGAAGACGGGCTTTGGCATTGGATATTTTTTTTTTTTTTTTTTTTTTTTTTTTTTTTTAATCTTTATTTTAACAGGGAAAACAGACTGAGACCTGGATCTCTTTTACGGCTGTGCCTGTGTAAACATGTTGAATGTACAGTTTTTAGACATACAGACAAGACATTTCAAAACATACACAATTCAACAGCAAAACAATCACAGACAACATCATATTGATCCTCCATAAGCATTTTAAAATGGGCAAGGGACACCAGAGTGTCTAACTTAAGTTGGATCTGCAGTTTGTTCCCATGAATAAGGTGCAAAGGAACTGGAAGGCAGTCTACCCAACTCTGTGGAGACCGCAGGAGTCTCTAATTATCCACCATCTGTGATCTGGTTTTAAATTAGTACATCTTGTGGAAATTATGATGATATATATGGAGGTAGTTTTAAAAAGAAGTGCTTTATAAATAAACAAGAGAGCAATGTTGCCTCGCCTCACAGATAGAGAGACCCCAACCCACATGTTGATATAGGATACAGTGATGAGTTCTGTAACTATCACCCGTGATAAACCTGAGTGCACAATGGTAAATAGCATCCAGTGGTTTTAATGTGTTTGCCGATGCATGCATATAGATAATATCACCATAATCTAAAACGGACATAAAAGTAGCCTGCACAATTTTTTTCCTATTTAACGAGGACAGACAAGCCCTGTTCTGTAAAGGAATCCTATCTTGAATTTGAGCTTTTTTCCCAATTCAGTAACATGTTTTTTAAAAGAAAGCTATCATCTAACCATACCCTTAAGTATTTATATGCAGAGACCTTATTGATTTGAATCCATCCAAGCTAGTGATTACAAACGTGTTTCTACTGAGAGTTTAGACCTAGAAAAAAACCATGACATTTGTTTTCTTAGCGTTTAAAACAAGTTTAAGCTGTAAAAGAGACCCCTGTAGTATCCTAAAATCAGACTCCAACTGCATTAAAGCTTGGTCCGCTGTTGGAGCAATAGAGTACATCACTGTGTCATCTGCATATAAATGGAATTTACAATATCTGACATCATCACCAATGTTGTTTATATAAAGTGAGAACAATAGTGGGCCAATTATTGAACCCTGAGGGACCCCTTTAAGTAACTGTAAGGGGTCAGACTTGACCCCATCGACCATGACGGCTTGAGTTCTATCTTTAAGATAGTCATAAAACCATCGGCAGGCATCAGTGCCCAGTCCTATYGATGACAGCTTACTCAAAAGGATAGCATGGTCTACAGTGTCAAAAGCTTTTGACAAATCTACAAACAACGCAGCACAGTGCTTTCTATCGTCTAAGGCATTTGCAATATCATTTACAACAAGCATAGTGGCCGATGTGGTACTGTGTTTAGATCTAAAATATAATAAATGAAGGGCAGAATTCTATGACTGTGGTCCATGATGTTAAAGTGGAACTGACAGCGTTTTAACTACTTTGCAGATATGAAACAGACAATCATAATATCAGTCAAAAATATACAATTCCCAGTTTATGCTGCAAAACCAACTTTATAAGAGGTTTTAAAAATAGGTTCTATTTGACTCAACATTCCATGATGTACAGTACATTAAGGCATTGTTGGCGGAATAGATGCATGCAGTTCAATGCATTATTAATATAATTCACCAATACCTTTCTTGGTAGCCCCAAAAATATTGCTATCGCGTTATAAATCGTAGATGACCTGGTACATTGTATGCTGCCTCCATTCGGGATGCACTGTTTCAGTTTCAATGACTCAATATTTGGACAAACACAGCTGAATGTAGCGAAGGCTGGGAATGTCAATACAATCACACTAGCAAGGGCAATGATCACAAGTCAGTTATAATGTGGCTAATAGGCTAGTGTATCTATTTATGTAGCAAGCTAAAAACACAGAGCCTAACGTTAGCTAGATAGGTAGCTGCTAGGAGGATGTCATGTCATTGTAGTGGGTGAGTGACTGACTTTTTCCCTCATATCGTTTTTCGGGGCCGACACAACTAGAGATGCAGGTGTCATTTGGTAGCTAGCTAGCAATGCTGAACTTGAACAACTGTTAGCATCTCTCTTGTGTTTGCAACTTTTCTCTGGCTATCTACTCTGATTTCAGAGAACTCTCGTCTGCCAGAGCGCAGAATAACTGATGCATTTATGAATGTGTAACACCCGCTGAATATGATTGGTGTGAGTAAACATAGGCAAGAAAAAGTTATTTAGTCACGAACGCGCTAGATAACATGTAAACGGCCTAACCAGCTCTGCTCGGGCGAGGAAAATGGTCAGAGTGAGGTGTTCTCTCATATGTCTGGAAGTAGCTAGCTAGCAAACTAGTCAAATTTAGCCAGTTAGCTTGGGTGTTTGGTTGGGACAAGCATGCATTGGTAGGCAAGCTGCAGAAGGACGAGTGGGCTACTTACTATTCCCCATCTTTTATCAGTGCAATTTTAACGATAAACTAGCTGAAAAAGTTTGAGAATGTTTATCTAATGTTCCTTTGTTAGATTTGAGCTAGTATTAGTTGATCATGTTGATGTGCATATAGGGAAATATAGCCCACATTTTTATGGTTGTTTGATCAATAGGACTCCATAGTTCCCAAATGTAAGAGGACTCCTGTGGTATTTACATATTTGCAGAAATCCATTCAGGTTTATTTTGTGGCTTTTATCAAATGCGTTCTAATGATCTAAAGTATTGCTGTGGCAACTGCCTGTAAACACACAGTCCAGTTCAAAGTGAATGATGACAGGACCGTGTGGCAAATGGCTAGTTTGCATAAAGGCCTACTGTAGCTCTGACTAGCTAGCCTCTGGTCCTGGATGAGACAGATTTTTTTATTCGATTTTATTTACTGCGGTGTCTATTAATTGTCCAAACACATGCTTTCACACTCTATATTACTATAGCATTTTCACCAATGACTTAGAATGTTTGGGAATTATGTATACAGTACTAAGAATTTATGAAAATGTGAAAAATAACCATATCTTAGTGCTTGCTTGTCAGAAATTGTAAAAAAGAAAGAGTGTCATTCCTCTTGGGGGTGTATATGAACAGATTATAATAAGATTTCATGTTGCTAAAATGCTGTCAGTTTAAACAATTGTCTAATCTACCAAATTCTCTGGACATTGTTTTTGTAAAAGCCTACTACATTGAACAACTCAGATTGCTTCGAATTAGAAGGACCTTTGGTACTTGTAGAAATTGGTTGATAGCATAGTTTCAGTTCATAAATAACATTTTGAAAGCTTTTTGGAAGCATAATACACTGAGATATTTGTGGAGTGCACCTGGACAATGCTCATTAAATGCTAGGGTGAAAGCTCTCAGAAGGCACTCACATGCATGGTTGGATAGGACCAATCACCCCTGTGAATCACTGCAGTAAAAAGGATGGCAACGGAGCTACTCAAGTGACTTGTTCATTCGAGAAYCAGGTCCTCTTTCTGATTGTTTTGACATTGGGTCAAGCCAACTGCCTAAAGCCTCAGCTGCTAGTGTCAATATAACTTATATTTAGCCCATATGACTGATTAAACCTACTTCAATGTCAAACTCAACTCGTTTATATTGTCATTGAAAAGGGAAGTACTATGTAACATGATTGAGCACTATGTTGTACCTACTCCCAAAATAGCCACCAGCCTCCTCTGTGAAGTGCAACTAAACAACTGACTTTGGCATTTAGCTCCAGCCATAATTATGTATATCTTCTATTACTTCCTGGATAGTAGTGTCAAGTTAACAGGGAAGACATGTGTCCCAAATGCCACCCTATTCCCTAAATAGTGCCCTAGATTTGACCAGAGCCCTATAGGCACTGGTCAAAAGTTGTGCACTATAAAATAAATAGAAGGAATTCACAATTCAAAGGAGAGACAGGCAAGCAGGCGTGTTTCATTACTTTAACCTTTATGCATCCCTGTTGGGTTTCTTAACTATATACTGTACATGCATCACTCCCTCATGACTTGTTAGCCAGGTGTACATTAGAAAGGAATTTGCCAGGCTATGTCTGGTGATAATTGGTAATCAAGCTGGTGTAAGCTTCACTTTATCAACTGCTTAATTCCTTATGCAGATTGCAAGGTCAGCGACCTTACACAGACAGAGGCACCCTATTTCCTACATTTCCTACATAGTGCACTTCTTGTTAGGCAATAGGGTGCCATTTGGGACACATGCAGTGTTATGCTGATTCGAGTCAAAGTGAATGCGTCTGTGATTTTGTGAAGAAATTTGAAATACATATTTTTCAGAGACCAATTGAATGTGTTTCTGTTTTTTAGGCTAGCTAGATGGAGGATCTGAATAAATGAGTCAGATTGTTCGAATAGAAATGTTCAAGGTCAATAGAAAGCAATCAGGTTGTTTCCACCTTTTACAATGCTAATTAACATGTTATCTTTTTGTCAACAAAAAAACATGATCTCTTTGGCACTTTTAAAAATACCAGTTCAAAGTGTATTCTGTTTCTGCAATCAGTTTCTTTCCTATCAAACAGTTGGCATTTTAACAATTAACCTAGGGGTCAGATTTTATTTTTAAATAACGTTCCCAAGGTTAACAGACTATTTCTCAGGTCCAGATCATAGAATATGCATATAATTTACAGATTAGGATAGAAAACACTCCAAAATTTCCAAAACTGTCAAAATATTGTCTGTGAGTATAACAAAACTGATTCTGCAGGCGAAAACCTGAGAAAATATAACCCGGAAGTGATTTTTTTTTTTTTATCTGTGTTTCTTGGCCCGTCTTTCTTCCATTTAAAGGGGTATCAACCAGATTCCTTTTCCAATGGCTTCCTCAGGCTGTGACCAGGCTTTAGACATAGTTTCAGGCTTTTATTTTGAAAAATTAATGAGATTTTTCAAAACTAGTCAGGTGTCCTCTGATTAGTTCCTGCGCACGAGAGGGGTAGCTCTCCATTTTATTTTTCTCTCTTATTGAATAGGTTACGGTCGAAWTATTATCGATTATGTTTGTTAAAAACAACCTGAGGATTGATTATAAAAAACATTTGACATGTTTCTACGACCATTACGGATACTTTTTGGAATTTTCGTCGAACGGAACGAGGCTGMAGTTTTCTGAACATAACGCCCAACCCAAATGGCGTTTTTTGCTATAAAAGTAATATTTATCGAAGAAAAATAACATTTGTTGTGTAACTGGGAGTCTCGTGAGTGCAAACATCCAAAGATTATCAAAGGTAAGCGATTAATTTTATTGCTTTTCTGACTTTCGTGACCATGCTAATTTGGGGCTAGCTGTTCTAGCATTGATTGATACACTCACAAAAGCTTAGATTGCTTTTGCTGCAAAGCATATTTTCAAAATCTGACACYATAGGTGGATTAACAACAAGCTAAGCTGTGTTTTGGTATATTTCACTTGTGATTGCATGATTATAAATATTTTTAGTAATARTTTGCGCCCTGCAATTCAGCGGTTGTATAGGAAAATGATCCCGTAAAAGGGATCCGTAGCGCATAGAAGTTAATGGGTCCTGTAGTGTTTATAAAAATAAATGTTATCCATTGTTCAAGACCAGTGGATGTTGCTGAGGGGAGGATGGCTCATAATAATGGCTGGAATGGACATTTATGAATGTGTGTTTGATACCATTTCATTCTGGACATTATTATGAGCCGTCGTCCCCTTAGCAGCCTCCAGTGTTCAAAACACTGTTTAACCTTAACCACCACAACTGAACCTGTTTGTGTTAAAGGTAAAAGGGAAACAAAGGAGGAGTGGGAGAATCCAGCTCTTAGCTGTAAATAGGGGTGTGAAGGGACAATCCAGCGCTTAGCTGTAGATGGGTGTGTGAAGAGAGAAACCATCTCTTGTCTGTGGATGGATGTGTGAAGGGAGAAACCATCTCTTAGCTGTAGATGGGTGTGTGGGTAGTGTAGCAGGATCAAGGGTGTGGGGTTTCCATGTCACCAAGTTCAATAAATGTATAACTTCCCCCACCTTCTCAGTGACTTCATGTGGCCTGTTCCATCGGGCCAAAAACGTATATTCTGAGTTGGGGACCAACATCAACATTTGTCTCCTGGCAGAAAGTCCCCTCATTGTGCCCTTCTGTTATATACCCTCGCTTGGGCCTCCTGGGCCTCCAGCATGTGTTCCCGTACCAGGGGCCAAAGGGTTGCCATCCTATCTCTCATGTCTCCTACGTGTTCCACTAAGGTTCGGTGGGGCAACGGTTGCTGTTCTCAGGCTTCTTTAGCCACGTCCAGCAGTCTTCGGGGTCGTCTCCGGTACAGGAGTTTGAAGGGAGAGAATCCGGCTGAAGCTTGGGGCACTTCTCGGATCAAAAACATTAGGTAGGGTAGCAACTGGTCCCAATTCTTTCCATCACCTTCAGGGTTTGATTGAACCTTTCCACCAATCCATCAGTCTCAGGGTGATACACGGAGGTGCGGAACTGGGTTATTCTCTTTAGCTTGCACAGATCCTTCATGATTCGTGACATGAATGGGGTACCCTGGTCGGTCAATATCTCATCAGGAATGCCTGCTCGGGGGAACAGCATAACCAACTAACGTGCAATTCCCTTGGTGGCCATGTTGCGCAAGGGAATGGTTTTCGGGTACCTGGTGGCATAATCCAAAATCACCAGTATGTATTGGTTTCCTCGGTTGCTCTTGGGTAGAGGTCCCACCGGGTCTATTGTAATCCTGCTGAAAGGAACTGAAATAATGGGTAGGGGAATTAAGGGACTGCGGAAATGGGGTTTTGGAGCCACTTGCTGGCACTCAGGGCAACTGTGGTAGTATTCTTCCATTGCTTTCTTCACCCCTGGCCAGTAAAATTGTGTCTTAACCTTTACTTCATCACCATCCCTGATCCGGGAGCATCCTCATCAGTAAAAAAGCTGACTAGCATAGCCTAGCATAGCGCCACAAGTAAATACTAGCATATATATATCATGAAATCACAAGTCCAATACAGCAAATGAAAGATACACATCTTGTGAATCCAGCCATCATTTCCGATTTTTTTTATGTTTTACAGCGAAAACACAATATGTATTTCTATTAGCTAACCACAATAGCAAAAGACTCAACRGCATATTTTCACKATTTTTTTACCGCATAGGTAGCTATCACAAAACCGACCAAATAGASATATAATTAGTCACTAACCAAGAAACAACTTCATCAGATGACAGTCTTATAACATGTTATACAATAAATCTATGTTTTGTTCGAAAATGTGCATATTTGAGGTATAAATCATAGTTTTACATTGCAGCTACCATAAAAAATATCACCAAAGCAGCCGGAATAATTACAGAGAGCAACGTGAAATACCTAAATACTCATCATAAAACATTTATGAAAAATACATTGTGTAAAGCAAATGAAAGATAAACATCTTGTGAATCCAGCCAATATTTCAGATGTTTTAAGTGTTTTACAGCGAAAACACAAATATGCATTATATTAGCTTACCACAATAGCCAAACACACAACCGCATTCAATCACCGCAAAGGTAGCGATCGCAAAAAAACAGCAAAAGATATCAAATGAATCACTAACCTTGACCAACTTCATCAGATGACAGTCCTATAACATCAGGTTATACAATACACTTATGTTTTGTTCGAAAATGTGCATATTTTGAGCTGCAAACCGTGGTTATACATGTGAATATGTAGCATTGATTCACCAGAATCTCCGGAGAAATTTTGGACAGTCACCTAATCTAATCAAAGAACTCATCATAAACTTTACTAAAAAATACATGTTGGACAGCAAATGAAAGATACACTAGTTCTTAATGCAATCGCCGTGTTGGATTTAAAAAAATAACTTTACCATAACAAACAGCTTACGTTATAGCGAGACAGCGCCCGCAAAAAGGAAGGAAAATAGGACTAAACATTTTCCACAGAAATACGAAATAACATCATAAATGGTTCTTACTGTGCTGAGCTTCCATCAGAATCTTGTACAAGGAGTCCTTTGTCCAGATAAATCGTTGTTTGGTTTTAGAATATCCTCTTTTTCTCCGTCGAATTAGCAACCTTAGCTAGCCAAGTGGCGCGAAGATGTCCATCTTCACCTAACGTAGAGAACGGAAAACTCCAAACCCCTCGAAAACGTTGAATAATCTGATAAAACTATATTGAAAAAACATACTTTACGATGATATTATCACATGTTCAAATAAAATCAAAGCCGGAGATATAGCCGTCTATACCGAACGCTTTTCAGAAGCCAATGCTGATGTCCTTCAAGCGCCTTGGTAGACAAAGGAAATAGCGGTCACGTCATTCCAAGAGCTCTTGTTCGACCTTAGATCAAGCTAGACACCCCATTCCACCTCCCACTGCCTGTTGACATCTAGTGGAAGGCGTAGAAGTGCATGTATATCCATAGATTTCAAGCAAATGAATAGGAAGGCCCTGGACAGAGCCTCGATTTCAGATTTTTCACTTCCTCACAGATTTCTGTTCTGTTTTACTCACAGATATAATTCAAACGGTTTTAGAAACTTGACAGTGTTTTCTATCCAATAGTAATAATAATATGCATATTGTACGATCTAGAATAGAGTACGAGGCAGTTTAATTTGGGCACGATTTTTTACAAAGTGAAAACAGCGCCCCCATATTGACAAGAAGTTAACTTCTCTGCGCTACGGATCCCTTTTACGGGATCATTTTCCTAAACAACCGCTAGAATTGCAGGGCGCTAAATGCAAAAATATTACAAAAAATATTATAATCATGCATTCACAAGTGAAATATACTAAAACACAGCTTAGCTTGTTGTTAATCCACCTATCGTGTCAGATTTTGAAAATATACTTTACACGCGAAAGAAATCCAAGCTTTTGTGAGTGTACAATCAATGCTACAACAGCTAGCCCCAAATTAGCATGGTCACGAAAGTCAGAAAAGCATATAAATTAATCGCTTACCTTAGATAATCTTTGGATGTTTGCACTCACGAGACTCCCAGTTACACAACAAATGTTCTTTGTGTTCGATAAATATGACTTTTTATCACAAAAAAAACGGCATTTGGGTTGCTCGTTATGTTCAGAAAACCAAAGCCTTGTTCCGTTCGACAAATTCCAAAAAGTATCCGTAATGGTCGTAAAAAAATGTCAAATGTTTTTTATAATCAATCCTCAGGTTGTTTTTAACAAACATAATCGATAATGTTTCAACCGGACCATAACCTATTCATTAAGAGACAAAAGGAAAATGGACAGCTCCTCTCGCGCGCAGGAATTATTCGGAGGACACCTGACTAGTTTTGAAAAATCTCGTTCATTTTTCAAAATAAAAGCCTGAAACTATGTCTAAATTCTGGTCACAGCCTGAGGAAGCCATTGGAAAAGGAATCTGGTTGATACCCCTTTAAATGGAAGAAAGACGGTCCAGGAAACACAGATAAAAATATATATATATATCACTTCCGGGTTATATTTTCTCAGGTTTTCGTCTGCACAATACGTTTTGTTATACTCACAGACAATATTTTGACAGTTTTGGAAACTTTGGAGTGTTTTCTATCCTAATTATATGCATATTCTACGATCTGGGCCAGAGAAAATGTCCGTTTACCTTGGGAACATTATTTTAAGAAGAAAAATAAATCTGACCCCTAGCGCTAAGAGGTTTTAATTCTGTCTAAGGTCTTTTCTACCCCTAGGTCAGCCCCAAGAAGGTGAGCGTGTGCAAACTGCAGGACAGGGGGTACAAAGGGACTGGGCACCAACAACAACAGACATTCATTATTCTTTTTCACGACCTGATGCAGCAACTTATTGTTCTATAGAAAAGTGGGGGTAGGTTATTTTATTTTTACTTACTTTTTACTTCGTCCACGGGCTTGCCGTCTACTACGGTCACCTGCTGGAGAGCGCTGGCCAAGTTGGGATCCTTTAGTTGGGCCGTGCCGAACCGGCCTGCTAGGGAGGCAGGCTCTGGTGCCACCTCATGGTCCATTGGGAACATGTCTTCCAGACTCGCCACCTTTCCCTCCAGTCTGGCTTCAGAGTCCCCCTCTGAGAAGGGTTCGGTTGATGCCTGTGGATCCACTTCTTGATCCGCTTCCCTCCTTCTGATGTCCCTCCCACCACTCCGACTTCCTCCTCCCTTCTGGTTCCCACGGTTCCCCACATCTCCGGACATACTGGTCCACAGTTGGAGGAACAATCGGGAAATCCCGTCCAATCAGGACCGGCACAGGCAGGTTTGGGACGACTCCCACTGGTCCCATGTGTTGTCCCTTTATGGAGGAGTGTGGTAGGGTTGTCCTTGGTCTCACTATGTACGCACGTAATGGCCACGGTGTCAGTCAGGTTCGGGGACTGGGCGAAGTCAGGTCGGATCAGGGTCACCATACTCCTGGAGTCCAAAAGCGCCGTGGTGTCCTTTCCGTTGGCTCTTACCAGGGTGACAGGGGAAGAAGCACTCTCCTCAGCCCAGCATGCCTTCAGTAAGCCACAGGGACACCCGGTGGCTGCCTCACTGGCTGAGGCTGAAGGGATCGAGACCTCGCGGGCTGGACAGTTCAAGGCAATGTGTTCCAGCTCCCCACACTGGTAGCACTTCCCGCTGTCTAGGTTCAGGAAGGGGCGTTGTCTCGGGGAGCTGGCTGTCAGTGTTCCTCCATCCTTAGCTGGGGTCCCGGCCTGGTCCTACTTCCTTTTCCGCTCCTTCGTTTGAGTAGAGGGTTCCGCCTTCCATGGTTGTACGCTGCGCAGGACCTCCAAAGCCACCTGTTGTCTTTCAACCAGTTCCAACAGCTGATCTGCACTCTACAGGTTAGCTTGGCTGGCTACCTTTTTAGCTTCGAATAGGAGTATAAATGTATTTATGACCCCTTTCGATGGTCGTGAGCGTCAGGGGTTTAGCAGTTAGCCAGCTCTTGGCCAGCCTAATTAGATCATGTATTTGTGATCGGGGAGATGCTGTATGATCACACGCCCAATCATGGAATCTTTGTGCCCTGCTAATCAGGGTGTAGCCATACCTGAGCAGGATTTCATTTTTCAGAAACTTGTAATCCGTCGCTCGGTCACCCATCAGATCCTGATATGTCTTCTGTGCCGCGCCTGACAGGAAGGGTGATAGTAGGCTGGCCCATTGCTCATGGGGCCATTTCTCCCTCGTAGCCATCCTTTCGAAGGCTTGTAGGTAAGCCTCGATGTRGTCAGCTTCAGTATAAACCTTATGGGTTTGGGACGAGAGACTATTGCACCTGCCGCTATGCTGGCCTGGGCGGCGGTCAGCTGGCTGAGTTCAGCTCGCATAAGAGCGGTCTGCTGATGCTGTTCCTCCAGCAATTCCCGATGCATAGCCTGCTATGCTATGTTCACCTCCACCAGATGACTCACCAATGCTTCCATTATGCTATGTGAATCTTTAGTTATTGATTTGGTTGGTCTGTGTTGCCCGTATTCTCCACCATATGTATCAGGATCAAGGGTCTGGGGTTTTCACATCACCAAGTTCAATAACAGAACAGGCACTAGTAACACAAATTGAATGCTAAGGGGAAGTTTATTAGGGATTTTTGTACACGGGGAAAGAAGGGGGAATTCACCAATCACCTCACAGTCCACATCCTCTTTGTCCGTTCCTTTTTCCAGGGAAAATCCTCACACTCAGGTTCTCAGCCAATCCGGTTCGGTACATAAGTGGTTTAGTCCGACAGTCCAGGTCACAACGTGTAATCTCACAGTTAGTATACTCTCTCCTCCCACTCTTCATATCATGCTTGGTTCTCTCCTACTCTGCCCTGTTGGGCAGGCTGCTTCCCCCTTTTATTCCCAAACCCTCCATGGCTTAACGAGTTACAGTCTTGCCTCATTGAGGCAGGACGTCCATATAAGGCATGGGGATGGAGCCAACGGACTGCCAGATATCTCCCCTCAATCACCACTCCCCTCATCTCTCCCTGCCAGCTGCCACAGTAGGTATAATGGCATTGGTTATAGCTAAATATGAGATACTTCTATTCGTAGATTATTTTCAATGTGTAGCCACATTTAATAACATAAATGCCAAGTAACAAACGACATGTGACTGAATGCTAAGTAGCCATGTTCCCAACTGCTGTCATGCTCTAGCACATGCGCACAAGTAAACAATATTAATTAACCCATTCATCACTGTAGGTGATGGAGGAGATATCATAATCTCTACAAGAGAGACAAGATGCTGAGGGAGATTTGGATGGAAACACACTGTTGGCCGTGATGAAGCACTGCCCAATGTAGAAAATACTGTAGATGGCTGTGAAATTAGCAACAATGGCCTAGATTCAATCAGATCAAGCGTTAACGGGCGATAACGGACAGCCACATTGGCAGTGTTGGAGGTGGAACTGCTTTGGAGCTGTGAAATCGGTGAGCAGATGCTCTTGTGATCATTGTCACAAAGCCCCACCATCCCATTTGTCCCACTCGGGTTAGAAGTTGAGAACAAGAACGTGTAGGATACATAGAAATAATTACTCAAATGAATTACATCTCACATTCCAGTGTTTGAACTTGTAAACAAGGACGCATGGGATTTCTCTTAATGAAATTCAGTGCAGCCAATGGCAATGTCCGCTTTAGGTATAATGCCTGGAGCCACTTGTGGATTTGACAGCTCTAACGCAGTTCCACCTCCGACACCGACAACACAACTGATTCGTGGATATTGGCTAAAGCAAATCTGATTAAACAGAGCCCAATGTTTCAGACAAATACAGAGCTTTACATCAAAACTTGCTGAAATCAAGTATAACCTGCTATCATCATTTTTGCTGAATTAGATGGTGAACTTTCCAAATGTCGACAAAACTAAATACACTAGTCAAGGTGGGATCTTTTTGTGTCTGTAAAATAAATTATGCGAGAAATGTTTGTGGAAACGGTTTTATGAGCAAATATTCATATAACTATCATATTGAAGTGAACTTGGAGTCACGCAATGACATGTTGTGTGACCCTCCCACTAAGAATTGTCAGGAAACCATGTTTATTAGGCTATAGATGAAATAAGTTATGAACTTCACAGGGTGGTGAAAGTGCAAGGTGATGAGCTTGATGCTCCTTTCCAATACATATTGAGGGTCTTATTCTGGTGACAAGATCATCGATGCTTGGCTGCCATTTGATAAATAAAAACAATCTTGATCTTTTGTCCAGAATAATCTCATCATCTCTGTAGGCTATATCCACACTGTATCTGTGAGCTGCTGGCTAGAGCGCACGTTTCAATACCAGAGTGGGCACACAGAGTTCAAAATGTGATAACTTCTATTTTTTATTCGGTACATGAGAATTTAACCGCCAAAGGTATTTGTGTGTGTACTACACCATGCACAGCCTTTTATCTCGAACAAGTACATTTGATGGAAACACATCTCTGGTGGGAAAATGCACATATTATTATCTCACATATGCAGATTTTAGAATATTTGCATGACAATCTGTCACCAATTGGATGGAAACTTAGTTAATGAAATAACTCTGAACAAATAGAGTGTGGTTGTATACAATAAGGAATTGTGAGATGCCCAAATGAGCTGATCCTCTGACAAAGGCAGACTGTGCTGTGACTGTGGCCTTTACCTGTCAGTGTTGTGCCACATCAGACAGTAACCCAGTCCCAGACAGAGGAAGACGCAGGAAGAACTGTCACAGGATCCCTTATCATCCTCCACCTCATTGTGGGTGTCAGGACTCGTGCTCTTTTCATTTCTCTCCCCTCTTTTTTTCACTTCTCTCCCTTCTTTTTTCACTTATTCTCTCCCCACCTTTATTTTTTCTCTGGAAGCTAAGATGGAGGTGAAAGTGACCTATCTGCTAACCTGTGACCGTGGGACTGGAGTGATAATCAGTTCCAACCTGCCGGGAAAATAGTTTTAATAACGTTGTAAAGGTAACATTTGTCTGCCTTATCACATGTGGCAGATGCATTGGAGGGGAGTGAGAGAGAGAAACAGGAGAGAAAAGTAAGGAAATATAAAGAATCAGATGGTGATAACATTCCTCTCCCCAAGGAGGAATGAGTCTGTATTTAAAAATTGCTTCCTTCGGGAAAAGTTGAAGGGATTAGGTTTGGTCACTATTTCTCCTCACCTCATCCCCCTCTTCATCTCCTCCCTCATCCTTCTATCTAGCTGTTACCCCCTGGGAGGAGGATTTCTCACTCATAAAGCACACCCACTCTCACCACAAGGCACACATTCCATTTTCATCTTGCCCTTCTAGGCTTTTGTTTTCTTCATTCAGTCCCAAATGGCACCCTATTTGCACTACTTTTGACCATCTAGGGCAGGGTCTCCTAAAAGGTCCTAGGGCTCAGTTCTGGGTGCATGTTTTGGTTTAACCCTAACACTACACAGCTGATTCAAATTATCAAAGCGTGATGATTAGTTGATTATTTGAATCACCTGTGTAGTGATAGGGGAAAAACTTAACGTTCACCCCTTGGTGTCTCGAGGACCGAGTTTGGGAAACACTGCCCTAGCACTACACAGCTGATTCAAATAACCAACTCATCATCAAGATTGATTATTTGAATCAGCTGTGTCGCGCTAGGGCAAAAAGAGTTTGGGAAACCCTGATCAAGTGAATAGGGTGCAATTTGGAACACAACCGTGTCTCCTTTGGAATGGTGTTAAGAATGAACAAAAAATTCAGGAGAGGACTAGACTTGTTAACTAGTTGCCTTGAACGCAGCTCCCTAGGAACTCAACAAGCACCAGCTGCTACTAATTACCAATCAACCTCCACACCCGTTTGCAACACTTTAACTAGTTGCCTTGAACGCAGCTCCTCAACAAGCATCAGCTGCAACTCATTGCTAAACAGCCTCCACACCTGTCCTCACTCTTCTTAATCACCAAAGCCACCCCTGAACAAAAACAAACATTCCTCCTCTTTGATTTCACATCAGAAGGGTTACAGGGTGTGTTGAGTGGGGGTGTCCTGTCCTTTCAGACTGTTGGCCTGATGTAGGGCTAGATATGTTTAAATAGTGGAGTAGGGTGGTGGGTGTTTAATGAATGTAGGGAAAGATGGTACGGTATCTGTTGATTTATTTTCCTTTTTTTCATGCAAAGTATAAGGGAGTTATACTCCAGTACAGTTGGTGGAGGTAATGRAATATTTATTGGATGCCGCCATCGAAGAAGACTTCCTATTTTTTTTCTGCAGTTCAAGTTGCATGACACTCTGGCTTACTATCCTGATCAAGTTTTGCATCACTCCTCTCTTTGGTTCGTCCAAGAATCGCCTGGGAGGATTGCCATCATCTCAGCAGCCTAATTTCCACGGCCTGATGATGTCTACCTGAGACTCCAAGCCAAAGTTTGGATTCCACCAGTGGCGGTCAGTGCCGTTTTAAGATGGAGAATTTAAAAAAAAAAGTTTTTTTAAGAGCATGGCCTTATTTCTAGTGCAGCATATTGGATGACTCTTATTCATATTCCATTCACCCAGTTCAATGTAACAGCGATAGGTTTTGGCTACTACATGATACTCTAATTTTCCCTATACCCATCAAGAGGTTTCTACAACCTAGCCTATGAATAAAATGTTACAACGTAGGTGCACGCAGGTCGAGAGACAAATTTGAGGTCAGATGGACAGACAGTTACATTGAATACCGCCTTGCAATATTCTTGCCTGCATCTAACTGATATAGGGTGTAATCATTAGTCTAACAGTTGCAAACTTGTTTTTTGCACAAATTCTGGAATGTTTATCTCCGTTTTTGTTCGGTTTGCTTCTGTTTTAAGAAACGTTTTTCAACACAATCTACAGAATGAATATACCCCTGATCACGCATAAACACAGTTCACTTTCATAGCAACCACTTTGTATTCCTTGTCGCATCTATGTGCTCTCCTCTCATCTCGTCCCTTCAATTGTGGACTTCAATGCACAACACATCAGCTGTAGGTGACCAGGCGAAAAAACATTTAAACCAAACTGCTACACACAGCCTACATTGTTGTCACCATATTCGCTAAAGTAACATCATAGTCAGCATAGCTAATAGGACTAATGACTTGGTAAACCCACTACAATCATGCAGTAACGTCAGTGTACAGTAAGTAAGCAGTTACACCAGCGGTAAATAAATTAGTTAAAGCTTACATTGACTTGGAAGATGTCCAGTGTTGTGTTGGAAAGTCATAGTCAGCTAGCTAAAATAGTATCCATCTGTTTGAGCAGGGTGTTTCAGTAGGCTAAACTAGCTAGCTTCATAAGTAAAACTGAAAGTATAAAAAAAACTTTATCTTGTTTCTCCTTCATTTTGACAGAAATTACTTTGTTTGAAACTGTTCAACTCTTGTCTTTCTCTGAGTCAACTACTCACCACATTTTATACACTGCAGTGCTAGCTAGCTGTAGATTATGCTTTCAGTACTAGATCATTCTCTGATCCTTGAATTAGGTGTACATTTCAGCCCATGCTGCAAGAGCTCTGATGGCTGCAAGAGCTGTGATACATAATTACTGTGTAAGTCTATGGAAGGGGGTGAGAACCATGAACCAAGTCAATGTATCCAGAGGAGGATGGAAGCTAGCTGTCCTCTGGCTACACCATGGTGCAACCCTACAGAGTGCTGTTGAGGAAAATAGTAAAAAAAAACTAAAAAAAGTATAATTAGTAGGAGGTGACTGGAACTGTATAGCTGTTGTTCCATGTAGTGAATCTGTTATGCAATGTGTTTGTATGGGCTAATAACAGTTAGGCCAAAAAAAAAAAAATGCAATATATTTTTGGGATACTTCAAAGGGTCTTACAATTCCAAATCGAATAGTGAAATGATCCTTGGTATGACCTTCTTAAAACAATTCCATATAGCTTAGCAGAACCCCCCCCCCACCACGGCTTAGATAGAGCTTAGACTGTAATGGGTTTTAGAGTCACAATAAGGACACCAAGGCAATCAGTCTGCAATGGAACATGGATTCTTCACATGTACGACTTAAGAAAAAATCTGTTTCTGTAACATTTGGAAAGGTGGAATAGAGCGAGGAGAGAAAGAAAGAGGGTGGTCTATTACCACTATTGCAGCCAGACGGTGAAAGAGGGTCATTTCAGCAAACGCCTTTTCTCTCCGCCGAATCACACTTTAAAGTGTTTAGTCGTGTTTAACATTCTCATTACACTGCAGGCAAGAGAACTTAAGACACACAGGTCAATTTCTCGTCTTTCTCCCTTACTCTCTCTCTGAGGCATTGAGACTGTTGCTATCTGCACCTTTTAGAGTCCCAATTAATTTCCAGCCACCTGCTTTTCAACTCGTATGTGTAAATTGTTACACTGTACGCCTAAAGGTATTACATTAGCGTTTTGTTTTTTGTAAAAATTCAAAATGTATCTCCATTAATGAAGACACACTAGGTTGCACATGACGACTCTTATACTTTTGTCTTAGTTTGCTGCTGGCAGTAATTAAGTWGATTTTTTTTTTTCACCGGTTTTGTTTACTTCAACTGACATAGCTTTCAATAAAACAAACAACTTGGCTTTGCCACATGTGCTGTCGTTCAAAAGCCAGTTGTGAGGCAGCGGCAGCAACAGGCCGTCTATTACACACCTGGGGTTTCCGATAGCAGTGAGAGAAAAATATAGGAGTGTGGAGCAAATCGACAGTATCGAAAAAGGGCTGTTTTTCACCCATCCTAAGCTGAGGCCATTGGTGTTCGGGAACCTATCTAGCAATGATGTGCAAAGCAAGTCGATCATAGACAGAGATTTCACTGCACAAATTCACATAGCGAGGTACTGTAGGCTCTTGATCGCCGTGAAATAATGCAACTGCCTTTAACCTTGACATTCAAAGAGAGTTGTGATTGACTTTTGGCTAACTGAAAGATCAGAAAAGAACAACACTATGCTACCAACAACGAATAATCATTGAGCATTTGTCAATAATATTGGGTTATTTGGGTGTTTCACCCAAGCTGAATGCACATCCCAAAGGGTACACACTGGTTGAATCAATGTTGTTTCCACATGTCAACCACAGATGAGTTGACATCTGTGCCCAGTGGGATGGCTGATAGTAGAATGATCTTTGTTTTCACAAAATAATTGTTCTGCCTTAGGCTTTGTGCCCATGGCATTACAATAGAAACAGAGAGTTATACAGTAGTTCATGGCAGTGGGTGGAGTAAAGCAAGGGGCTTGTAAGGGAAGGGATCATTTTTGTTTAACACTGCACCTTAAGACTTCGATGAAGATTTTTCTCTGCGCAGAGAATCTGTTCTTTGAAGTGTCAAAATCAGTTGTCAATTTAACGTGAAAGATGGGTAAAATTGAATCCAGAGCTTTCTTTTTTTAACAGTTTTCGGATAAATTATGTGCCCAAAGTAAACTGCCTGTTACTCAGGCCCAGAAGCTAGGATATGCATATATTTGGAGGCATTGGATAGAAAAAACACTGAAGTTTCTAAAACTGTTAAAATAATGTCTGTGAGTATAGCAGAACTGATATGGCAGGCAAAAACCTGAGAAATTCATCCAGAAATTTTATTTTTGAGGTCACAGTCCATTTCAACGCTTGTCTATGGGATATACAAATAAAATGCTCCCAGATTGCAGTTCCTATGGCTTTCACTAGATGTCAACAGTCTTTAGAAAGGGTTTCAGGCCTGTTTTTTGAAAAATGAATTAGTAGTTGAATTTTTTCAAGGTGGCTCTCATTTTGACTGTAGTCTTGTGGCACGCGTGGATGAGGGCGCGCACCTCGTTATGTATCTCCGGTATTGAACATACTACATTCCGTCTTAAATTGTATCATTTATTTACATATTAGGGTACCGGAGGATTGATTAGAAACGTTGTTTGACTTGTTTGGACAAAGTTTATTGGTAACTTTTTGGATTCCTTTGTCTGCATGTTGAACGGGTGGATTACTGAATCAAATGRGCCAACTAAACTGACTTTTTTTGGGATATAAAGAAGGACTTTATCGAACAAAACGACAATTTGTTGTGTAGCTGGGACACTTAGGATTGCAAACAGAAGAAGATCTTCTAAGGTAAGTGATTTATTTTATTTTATTTTTTGTGACCCCTCTGCTGGTTTGGGAAATGTTTTTAATGCTGGTGTATGCGGGGCGCTGTCCTCAGATAATAGCATTGTATGCTTTCGCCGTAAAGCCTTTTTGAAATCTGACAACGCGGTTGGATTAACAAGAAGTTAAGACATTGTAATGTAAGACATTTGTATATTCATGAATGTTTAATATTACAGTTTTGTAATTTGAATTTGGCGCGCTCCAGCTACACCCGGATGTTGTCGATTTTGATCCCGGTAACGGGATCCGTGCACTAAGAGGTTTTAACCTCTAACGAGCCTCTACCCCGGGTCCGGGAGCACCCCCCATCCCCCCACACACTGATTAGCATAGCTAGCATAGCTTCACAAGTAGATAGTAGCATCTAAATATCATTAAATCACAAGTCCAAGACACCAGATGAAAGATACAGATCTTGTGAATAAAGCCACCATAAGGAGAGAAATAACAGAGATTAACGAGTTCTGGACCAGTGGGGAGTTAAGCAATGGGGCTTGTAAGGAAGGGATCATTTGTTAAGCACCTTAAGACTCGATAAGATTTCTCCAGCGCAGAGAACTGGTTCTTTGAAGCACACCAAGTTCTGTCCACTTAACACGTGAAAGATGGGTAAAACTTTTTTAACAGTTTCGTAAATTATGTGCCCCAACGTAAACTCGCCACCCACACACAGCCCCCAGAGCAGGAATCAATATTCACTAAAAAAAAGTAAAATAATGTCTGTGAGTAATAGCAAGACGATATGGCAGGCAAAAACCTGAGAAATCATCCAAACTTTTATTTTTGAGGTCACAGTTCCATTTCAACGCTTGTCTATGGGATACCTACAAATAACAGCTCCCAGAATTGCAGTCCTAATGGCTTTCACAGAGTGCCAACAGTACCTTCGAAAGGGTTTAGCCTGTTTTTGAAAAATGAATTAGTAGTTGAATTTTTCAAAGTGGCCTCATTTTTGATGTAGTCTGTGGCACGCGTGAGAGTGATTTTCTTTATTTTTCTCTTTTTGTTTTTTTTTGGCGCGCACCTCGCATGTATCTCCGGTATGAACATACTACATTCCGTCTTAAATGTATCATATTACATATTAGGAGTCGGAGGATTGATCGAAAAACGTTGTTTGACTTGTTTGGACCAAAGTGTTATTGGTAACTTTTTGGATCCTTAAAATGTTGATGAACGGTGGATTACTGATCAAATTGCGCCAACAAACTTGACTTTTTTTGGGAATATATAACGAAGACTTTTCGAACAAAACGACAATGTTTGTTGTGTAGCTGGGAACACTTAGGATGCAAACCCGAAGAAGATCTCTCGGTAACGTGATTATTTTATTTATTTTGTGCCCCTCTGCGGTTTGGGAAATGTTTTAATGCTGTGTGTAATTGCGGGGCGGCTGTCCTCAGATAATAGCATGTATGCTTCGCGTAAACCTTTGAAAATCTCTGACAACGGGTTGGAAATTAAACAAGAAGGTTAAGACATGTAATTAAGACATTGTATATATCGCATGTTAATAATACATTTGTAATTGAATTGGTCGCCTCCAGCTACACCCGGATGTTGTCGATCTTTGATCCCGGAACGGGATCCCTGCACTAAGAAGGTTTTAACCTCTAACAGCCCTACCCGGTCCGGGAGCAACCCCCCATCACACCCCACACACTGATTAGCAATTTAGCTCTAGCATTAGCTTTCCAAACAAGTAGATAGTAGCCCATCTAACTATCATTAAATCCACAAGTCAAGACAACCTAGATGAAAGATACAGATACTTGTGAATGAACAGCCAACCATTTCAGATTTAACCAAATGTTTACAGGGAAGACAAAATATGTAAATCTAGCTAAACACGTTAGCAAAATACACCACTATTCTAACTCCATCAGTTCTTACTCCTTCAGGGCTATCACCAATTCGGCTCAACTAAGATATTGATATCCACTAACCAGAAAAAACCCTCAGATGACAGTCTGATAAACATATTCATGGTATAGGATAGTTTTTGTTAGAAAAAAGTGCATATTTCAGTAGAAATCACAGTTTACAATTGCACCGACCATCGCAAATCGACTAGAATTACTAGAAGAGCAACGTGTATGACCAATTTACTCATCATAAAACATTTCATAAAAATAGACAAAGCATAGCAAGGAAAGACCCAGTTCTGTGATTTCAGACATATTTCAGATTTTCTAAGCGTTTTTCAGCGAAAACACAATAATCGATAAGTTAGCATACCACATGTGCAAACGTTACCAGAGCATCGATTCAGCCAAAGAGCGCTATAACGTAATCACCGCCAAAAATATTAATTTTTTCACTAACTTCTCGAATTCTTCCGATGACACTCCTGTAACATCATTTTACTATACATATACAGTTTGTTCGAAAAGGTGCATATTTAGCCATACAAAACCGTGTTACACAATAAAAATACTAGGAAATCAAGCCTCAATATGTCTGACGTCATCTATCAAAGTGATCTAGTTTAATTGAAAGCTAATCATTACTTGACTAAAATACAGGGTTGACAGCAATCGAAAGACAATTAGTTCTTATGCAACCGCTGATTTACATTTTTAAAATTATCCTTACTTTTCAATACGGGTTGGCCAAGTGAAGCTATACCAAACAAAATGGCGAAATATGCGTTTAAAATATTTCGACAGAAACACGATTTATCATATTAAATATTGCTTACTTGTGAGCTGTTCTTCCATCAGATCTTGGCAATGTATCCTTTCTATGTTATAACGTCTTTTGGTCGATAGATGTCCTCTGTCTTCGAAATGTCCACCACCAAGACCGACACCCCAAAACGTGTCAAAGTTTCAGAGTGCACAAACAAATAAATTCCTCAAAATCGCACTAACGGATATAAATTGCTATAAAACGGTTCAAATTAACTACATTATGATGTTAAACAACTATAACGACTGAAAACATGACCGGAAAATATTGCTGGTTAGACAACGATTTGGAACGAGCAGTCGATGGCCTCACGCTTCAGCGCACGAGAGAAAGGACGGTCCTAAACATTTGGTCTTTTATAATGGCTGTGATGTCCCATCGATTCCATTGAAAACGTGATGACGTACAGACACCAGAGAAGACGTAGCAGTGTCGGTTTCTTCATAGCATTCACTGTCGCCTAAAAACAGACTC
>NC_036867.1:25362917-25417540 GCF_002910315.2 Salvelinus sp. IW2-2015 | reverse complement strand
CAGATCAGAGGTAAAAATTTCTGAAATCTGAACCCTGTCATGAAAAGTGCTGTAGAAATTGTTCTGTACCACTCAGAGACAAAATTCCAACTTCTATAGAAACTAGAAGGTGTTTTCTATCCAATAATAACAATAATATGCATATTGTACGATCAAGAATTTAGCACGAGGCAGTTTAATTTGGAGACACAAATATGCTAATGCGGAACAGCACCCCCTATAGTTCCAAGAAGTTAAGAACCTCCAGATCTTAGGATAACTCAGAAACCAAGAGCTTTATACATAATTTAAATGTAATATACACAACAACATAAACTGACTAATGTCAGAAAGCAAACTGCCAATGCCTCAGACTCACTCATTCCATCCTGTGGTTAGGTGTGCCTATTTTTGTGGGATCTAGATTCATTTCCAAACAGCCAGCTCTTCTGCATCTCAGAAATGCYTCCCAAATGGCACCCTATGTCCTATGTAGTGCACTACTTTTGAACACAGCCCTTTAATCCTTGGTCAAAATTAGTGCGCTACGTAGGAATTATCGTGCTTTTTAGAACACAGTCAGAGCCTTGCCATGCAGCACTCCACTCCAGGCACAGGGTGTTTTTAACACAGACACCTGCCATGTGGGAACATGTACATAGTTACTTTCATAATGTATAACCACAGGGAGGATAAATAATTTACACTTCCATAACTGCAGCATGCTGCCCCTCTCCTCATACTATACTTTCAGGCATGAAGCTGGACAGTGTCTTTATGTGTGGCTAGGTTAGCCTAGACACTGGTTTGGTCCCAAATACCGTAGCACTATATTCCCTATAACGTGCAATATGAAGTAAACTATATAATATAAAGTGGGGAGACTGAGTAAAGCCTTGCTGTAAAGAGACAACTCCCCAAGGTTCCCATCTCCTTCTCCGTCACTACTCCATCCACACAGTGGTCCACAGAGGGGAACTGTCTCACTCTACAAAAAGGCTTTACAACAAGTCTCCCCTGCCTGAGAAGAGTTTCCATGGCTTGATACATCTTCTCCCCCTTGATATATCATACTGCTGACTATTTTCCCTTAATTCCCACCAATTGGATACCCCGAGCAGTTTCCAAATCCATCTCCCTAATCTCCCTGCCTCTCTCTCTGTGGCAGTCTGATGGTGTTGAGACAGACCCAGAAAACAGCATCAGTGGGATGCTCCAGTAGCTAGCCCCTAAGCCCTCCATTCCTCTTTGTCTGGACAAAGTGGAGGCTCAGCATCAGCAGGGGCAGAACAAACTTTTCATCCTGCAGTCAGTCTCTTGTTCTATGGTTTTACACTCTCTCCAAATCGTTCTTTCGATCTTGCTCTCATCTCTCTGTCTGCCTCTCTTTCTCTCTCTGTCTGTCTGCCGTTTCACCGTTTTCTCATGGATACTGTGGTCATCACACCGTCAGGGGAGTGCAGACTGACTAGAGCCTGACGATCCTGTGGCAGAACGAAGGTGGAAATTGTCCACTCTCAGCTTGTTTACAGTTAAATCCTCCCTCCTGATGTGTGTGTCTGTCTGTCTTTCCGGTCCCTGTCTGCAGACGGAAGTGTGCTGTAAAGCAATGGAGAATAACAGGGCACACTTGGTCTTCTCACCCTAAATTTAATCTGTGTGAGTTTCTACATGCCCGCAAAACATGGTGTGACACATTCAGTGTCTCCCTTTGGGCGTCAGGCTCTGCTTCATTTAATTTGACTTTGCAGACACTGTAACACATGCAGATATCTGCCACCCAAGTTGAAAAGGATAGGATAATTGTGTGGTCGAAGTCAAGTCTTTGAAATCCACTGCGAATGTTATCAGAGTCTGAATATTTGTATTTCGTCTGAGAATTTACCACAAATACTTATTAAAATTTGGTAACATTGAACCTCGCAAAGTAATATGTATTCTGCAATCTTCATCCTCTCAGTAGTCACCCAATGCATCTCACTCAGCCCTCTCTCAGGTACAGAATAGATTTAGTCCGACTGGTACATGTATCTGCCATCGCTTTCTTTCACATCCAATATATGAGGGGCTTTATGTTGATCCAGCTCTGGATGACATCTTCTACCGAGGAGATCCTACCTCCCAAGGGATTCGACCCGTCAATAAATCACATAGCATTACCTTAAAAATAACAGAATTCCAAAAACAGCTATAATTGTATTGTTCCACTGCACTGTGTCACTGACTGGTCTAATCCTTTAGTATCAATATTTCTGTTTATTGATTTCAATGTCTCCTGCTGCATGAAGAGAGACGAATACAATTCATCAACTCAGTGGTGACCTTGTTTCTTCTCATGAAGGGAAAAACAAAAGTAGAAAAAACAAGCGTGTTTTATGCCGTGCATGGGTTGAGTTTTGATTACAGATTGACAGTGAGACATAAAAACATTGAGCTTTTGTTAAAATCTATTTGCAGATATTTTCTGGTTGCTAAAATGTCAGGCAGAGTAGACACTAGGTAGTCAGTTCTTCAGTGCGGTTCTGAGCCTGCCAATCAGTGGACTCTGGTTGTCCCAAATGGCATCCTATTCCCTTTATACAGATGGAGGATCGTAACAGCAGGGAAAAAATCATGCAGCAATAGGAAATGTGAATTATTATGTGGATGTTAACTAATGGACATTTTTATAGGGGTTGATATACAAACCACTGACACTAAGTGGAAATCGCAAACTTCAGAAGCCTTTTAAAACTCAAATACACTACACTTTTTACATTTCCTGCATTGCAGGAAGGTTCTCCTGCAAGGTGGTGATCGTACATCTGCAGTGCACTTCAAAAGTAGTAGCGAATAGGGTGCAATTTGGAACTGAGACATTGACAGGCCCATGTTCCCCACACTTGGCCTGGGATGAAATGCTGAAAGTCTGCTGGCGATACTGTGTTTGTAAGGTCTGCTTCTAAATAGGCCTACCACACCATTTCACATGCAACATGCCCTTGAGCCAAGGGGAGGTCTGTGCTGGGACATGCACCACTAATATAGATAAGCATCCCTCTGTCTGCACTGTTCCACTGCTTTCATGCTGTACAGATGCTGTATCTTAATTTGATRATCCTGTTGTTGCAGGAATTTTCCTGCACAGCAGGAAATGGAAATGTGTAGTGTATTCTAGCCTTAAAAAGGCTTCTAAAGTTTGTAATTTCGACTGTTTCTGCAGGATTATTTTCCTGCTGTGAGAAACTAGGTCAAATTAAGATATGGTATCAGTAAACATGTAGCTAATATAAAATACCACCAACAGTGGCAAATGCATATCCACATTACACTATACCCACAGGTGAGGTGAAAGGTGAAATGACGATGGTTCTGTTCTAGCTGCTTTTAGCAATGCTATTATTTACACACTAGCGATGCTGGTTATTAGCTTGCAAAAAAAATGAATAGTTTGGAAAGTCTGTTTAATTTATGTTCTATTAGATGTTTTTTTCTCAATTCGCCCTGCATAAGGACCAACCCTACGGACAATCAGCAGAGTAAGTAGAAATGTTATTTAATTTAACTTCTGGTTTCCGGCGGACTATTCCATGAGGGTGTAAATAGCTAGTTCTGTTCCAACATCCGCTGTATCATACTACCTAGTATGAGCAATGCATTGGGGATGGATTTTAAGTGGTACTGGTATGGATATTTGAATATCCTATGCCCTCAAACCCATTTTACTGCTCAAATAAGTCCAGCTTCTTCTGATTCGTTGGATTCTTCTGATTTTCACCACTCTGACTAATTTTATATCCCCATATTCACCTTTTGTTCAGATTTAGAGTAGTCTGGACCTAATGTTAACTACAGTGTGACAGCTCTTCCCTGTCTCTCCCTCCCCTAGCTCGCCACTTCCATTAGCACCAGGGGCCCTGACTGCAGCCCTACCCAGGGGTGTAATTGAGGCACACTGAGCCTGAACACTGGAGAACCAGCAGACAATCACACATGATTACATGAAGGTGAACCCTAATAGATCAATTAGTCAAACATGAACCTAATAAGGAGCTCTCACTCTCTCTCGTGCTCATCTCTCTCTCTCTCGCTCTCTCTCTAACACTTTGCCCCATCTTGACACAGAGAGAATCACCTTTTAAATGTATAACCCCCATTATGGTGAACTTTCATTCACAATGTCTTACTATAGAGGACACTGGGACTCTTTATAATGTTCTTATTTGATTCTTATTCTTAAGATATTTCGTGAAGGCAGGTGTAATTTCCTAATTTAATGTATGTAACTGTCTCATCAAAACAGAATCAGACACTAATATGGCTTTGCTTTGACCTCCACCTTGTCAGCACTCTACTGCTACCCAGACTAACTACTCAACTCTGCCCTGCTAGTTCCATTAGGTCTTTCCTATCATTCTTTATGGTTGCCCATATAGGGCTCTGGTCAAAAGTATTGCACTCTATATGGAATATGATGCAATTTCAGACATGCGGCTTTTACCCTGCTCATTGCTGCCAAAGATAGACAAAGTAATAATCCTATTTTAAGATAAACTGAATCATTTTCAAAAGAATAATTACTTATTATATTTATTGTTAAGGTTGCAGTGACACATCCATAATCTGAGTGGAAACCAGATTGCATACCAGAGAGAATATTATAGACATCAAGAAAGTTTTTCCAACACTTTTGATAAACAGGGCAAAATAGAAATTGGCCTACAACAGTGAGTATCAGCTTGACCTCCCCCTTTAAATAAAGGATCAAGCGTGGCTGCCTTCCAAGCAATGGGAACCTCCCCAGAGAGGAGACACAGGCTCGGAGGTGATAGGGGCAGCAACATTAAAGAAGAAAGGCTCTAAACCATCTGACACAGATTTTTGGGGGGTTCAAGTATAAGGAGCTCCTTGAGCACCTCAGTCTCAGTGACCGCCTGCAGGGAGAAACTTTGTAGCGGGGCAGGGGGAAAAGGGGGAGGAGCATAGGGGCTAGTAACATTAGAAGGAATGAAAAATTAAGAAATGTTGCACGGGCAAGGAGGCATGGCTGAGTCAAATAGGAATCCTGACTCTTCCTCAGCCATGTGGTTGTTACCTTGTCGGTAACAACCACATCAACTTCCTCTTAGGGCACGGATCCCGTTACTGGGATCAAAATCGACAACATCCGGTGAAGCTGGAGCGCGGCAAATTCAAATTACAAAATTGGAAATATTAAACATTCAAGTGTCCTACATCATTTAAAACTTCTTGAGGATAGGGTGCAGAGTTTTCACTTAGGGAAAAATAGTGTGCGCAATTTCAACTTCGTGCTACTCATCCCCAGAATATAAGATATGCATATTATTAGTAGATTTGGATAGGAAACACTCTGAAGTTTCTAAAACTGTTTGAATCATATCTGTAAGTATAACAGAACTTATATAGCAGTCAAAACCCTGAGGYCTAACTTTTTTCTTTTTAAGTTRCTGTATGTTCAATGGTTTGTTATGGGCAAACCAGAATTCTAATCAGTATACACGTAGTTCCTACTGCTTCCACTGGATGTCGCCATTGTATGGAAAAAGGTTAAGGTTTTTCCTTAGTTAACAGAGAAAGATATTGACCCGGAAGTGGAGTGACGTCGTTTGTTTATGTTTGAGAGTTGAGCAAGACTTGAAAAGTACCGTGAGTTTGTTGATATCCTGTATTGAAAACAGATTGACCAGTCTTCAATTTGATCGATTATTAACGTTTACAAATAACTTAAGTTGTATTACAAAAGTACTTTGAAATGTTTTGGCAAAGTTTAGAGGTAATTTTTTTGATATTTTGTCGTGATTTTGCGCAAATTGAACGCTGTTTTTCCTGGTACAACGGCGCCAAATAAATGGACAATTTGGATATATATGGACGGAATTAATCGAACTAAAGGACCATTTGTGATGTTTATGGGACATATTGGAGTGCCAACAAAAGAATCTCGTCAAAGGTAATGCATGTTTTATATTTTATTTCTGCGTTTTGATTAGCGCCGGCATGGTTGAAATTGTCAAAAAAGAGAGTGTAGCTTCTGTACTATCATCAGATAATAGCATCTTATGCTTTCGCCGAAAAGCCTTTTTGAAATCTGACATGTTGGCTGGATTCACAACGAGTGTAGCTTTAATTTGGTATCTTATATGTGTAATTTAATAAAGTTTGATTTTATAGATTTTTTTTTGAATCTGGCGCTCTACATTTTAACAGGCTGTTGGGACGCTAGCGTCCCGCTATCCCAGAGAGGTTAAAAGCTTAACTTCTTGTTAATCCAACCGCCTTGTCAGATTTCAAAAAGGCTTCACGGCGAAAGCATACAATGCTATTATCTGAGGACAGCGCCCCGCATACACCAGCATTAAAAACATTTCCCAAACCAGCAGACGGGTCACAAAAATCAGAAATACCGATACAATAAATAACTTACCTTTRGAAGACCTTCCTCTGTTTGCAATCACAAGGGTCCCAGCTACACAACAAATGGTTGTTTTGCTCGATAAAGTCCTTTATATCCCAAAAGAGTCAGTTTAGTTGACGCATTTGATTCAGCTATCCACCCGTTTCCACTCAATCAACATGCAGACAAAGGAATCTAAAAAGTTACCAATAAACTTTGTCCAAACAAGTCAAACAACGTTTCTAATCAATCCTCAGGTACCCTAATATGTAAATAAACGATGCAATTTATGACGGAATGTAGTATGTTCAATACCGGAGATAAATAACGAGGTGCGCGCCCTCATCCACGCGCGCCACAGGACTACAGTCAAAATGAGAGCCACCTTGAAAAACTACAACTACTAATTCATTTTTCAAAAAATTWGCCTGAAACCCTTTATAAAGACTGTTGATATCTAGTGGAAGCCATAGGAACTGCAATCTGGGAGCTATTTATTTGTATATCCCATAGACAAGCGTTGAAAGGGACTGTGACCTCAAAAATAACATTTCTGGATGGATTTTCCTCGTGTTTTTGCCTGCCATATCAATTATGTTATACTCACAGACATTATTTTAACAGTTTTAGAAACGTCAGAGTGTTTTCTATTCAATGCCTCCAATTATATGCATATCCTAGTTTCTGGGCCTGAGTAACAGGCAGTTTACTTTGGGCACGTAATTTATRCGAACTTCCGAACACTGCCCCCTAGCCCTAAGAGGTTTAAGGGACATGGGTAGCTGTGAGAAGCAGGGTTTATTCTCCAGGTCTTTCACCGTTTTCCAGGACTTCTTGGGGTTAGACCCACAGAGAGAGAACTGCTCCTTAAAGTAACTGACTTTAGCCTTCCGGATAGCCTGAGTGCACTTATTAATCGTTTACCTGAACGAGAGCCCATCAGCCTGAATATGCATGTGCCGAGCCTTTCACCAAATGGAATTCTTGAGGTGGAGTAACTCTGCCAGATCATGGTCAAACCAGGGGGGGGCGTGTTTGTTACCAATATCACTGAAAAAATCAAAAAAGAAGGTTCAAGCTTTTGTTCAAATTTCAGTGTTTGTTCAAGTTGTTGAGAACCACAACTACCTTTGTTAATGTACAATGTTTTTGTAAAAATGTTGCATATGCATAGGCTTATCATGTTGTCAACGATTTACTTTTAATTGATAATTTCAATATTCAACACATTTTCTTTTATATGCAATGGTGTAACACGAGAGGAAAGTGACAAGAGAAAAGTTAGCTAACCTTTGGTAAACACACACTGCATGCATGTATTGACTGATCGTGTAAGAATGCACAAATAACTTGGCTGGCTAGCAATCCTAGATTGAACAGAACACAGCTAGCTGCATTTCCTATGTTTTAATCATGTTGTCTTGCCTCCAAACCAGTCGATCACAACTATTTTGTCCTGCCAATGTCAGGGAGCGAAATGAACGCATCAGTTGCCATCTGTCCCCAAAAAATAAAATAAAGATTTGCCTCATTTGTCACTAGCTGGCTAGCAAGTTCACCAATTTAGGATTAAAAAACTGTACGGGTCTTCACAATTTTACGATTAATTTATTTTGTTGTTTATCCATAAACAGCTGATAACCAGGATGAAATCGACTAGCTAGCGGTCTGATCTGAATTTAAAATTCATATGAAAGTACTTTGTCAAACATTTTAACATTTGGTGAAATAAATACATGTAATACTTATATTTCACAATGTTATTCTTTATTCCTCTGGATCATTTTCTCCCAAGTGGGGACTTCAGTCTGCCATTAATTCAGAAGATTTGGGATTTTTTTCTGTGTGGCAATATATGGGATAGCTTTCTCGGTGAAGGGAACAACAAAGTATCCTCCCATGCATTTAGTGAAAGTGTGTATCTTTAACGGTGTTCTCAGGGGAGAGATAATTGGGGAGTCACCCACTCCCAGCTAAACGAGGCCAGCCAGGTTCTGTAAACAAAGGGACAAATGACAATGAATCATGTTGCGTATATGGTGTTCCCAGTTTAATATCAGTATTGATTACTGTCACTTTACAGCTGTAGGAACAACTGCTGGAGGCGAGGTAGGGGCAGTCTGGCCTCAAAGGAACAGTTAACTTCATGCTCCCTCTCTATTCTTCTCTGTTGTATTCCCTTAGAATAAATTGCACTTACTTGCACTTAATTGCACTTTTTCCCCCTATACTGTCTGAACGAGGTATACAGTAGTGTAACCTTGGCTGCCTTGCAGTCACAGATAGCATTAGCCTTGGGAGCTGTTACTGCTCTGATAAAATAAATATATATTCTGTGTTGTGTGAGCAGTTTGATGTTTATGTGTGTGAGAGGAGAGAGAGGGTTTTACCGACTAGTGCGCCACGTGTGCTGGTTAAATGAATCACAACCACACCAAGGGGAATTGAACTACGCTCTAAGACAATAACATCACTGCGTTGAACAGAGTTGAAGAGCACGGAAACGAAGACTTAAATCATAAGTGACCTCTGACCTGTACTGTGGCGTGCTGCAAAGGGTATTAGGCAAAGAGGGGCTGGTGGGTAATGGGAAATGAACAGTGCTGGGGGTTATTCTGAATAAGAACATGGAGTCTGTGACTCCTAGGTTTCTCTCTCTCGCTCGCTTGCTCGCCTGAGGCCATAGCTGGGAGATTGAGAACCAGTGGGAACTGTTTGATTGGCGCACACACACTTCCATGGTGATCTGAGAACATAGAGAAAAATACAATACAAGTTTAAGATACAGCAGTTCAGTCTGACTTATATCAGTACAAATTCCAACTGAGAATGTATACATGAGGATGGTTCACAATATTTTAGGTAATACAAACCTGTCCAGTATATACAAAACTATTGATTGGAAATTCATCAATTGATCCCTACTCCAGTGGACAGAATAGTCCAGTATAAGTTATTGTGTGTGAACCCTTGGCAACAAGATCGTTCATGCTCACTTTGAGACCGCTGTACTGCCATAATTGCACTATTAAGTTGTCAACGTTCAGTAAAAGCCTGCATTCCACACCCAGCACAATGAAGTACTAAAATAAATATACTGCTGGCATTATTGTGAGGCAAAATTACCCACTCAATAAACAGATGGATGTGAATGGACTCATCACATGGTGACAGTGGGCAACTTCAATACCCCACAGAAACAAGGCACATGTTATATAATTCTTAGCACTGGACTAAAGTGCAAACCACCACGATTTGCATGATCATCATAGTGTTCAGAGACAAAAAACCCTACCCCCATAGATGTGTTTGATATACATCAGCGATGCACCTTTACAACTTCTGGCCTGTGTTGAAAGCTCCATGGTGCGTCTCCTCATCCCAGCCCTCCTCAGCCTGGTGACTCACACAGATGGCCCTTCTCAGGTACCTCCTCCCTGGGTACTCCCCCGCAGGTGTTAGGGTTCTGCCCTTCTCCCATTGGAACCCCTCCATTGTTAAATAATTGCCTCTCTAATCTGCCCTAATTCTTTCTTACCACCCTTCCCTCCTCTTTCATGATGACACTACCCCCCTCCAGTCTCTCTCAACATCTCATCATAAACACTTGTGTACAATAACAGAAACTATAGAACAATACTACAGTAGTATGCAACAGTGTGTAATCCAAAGTGTCCAGTAGGCATATGTTCCTTTTTCTGAGTGAGGGAATTTTAATGGAAAAGTTCAATGGAATAAGGAGGGAAAAGACATTGGGAGATATTAGGAATTCATCTTGACATTCCATGTCAATCCGTCTGTAATCGTGTCTCCGCAGAACCATGAGAGAGAGAGAGAGCATTCTCACTGCTCTGTAAAGGAAGATCTTTTGGAAAGTTCAGCAAGGATTAATTTGGCACAACGCAGGGAAGAGATGGTAGCAGGCAAGGATAAAAAATGAAAAAAACGTTTCTTTGTGAGAGTAATTGCTCTCAGCCATTCTACTGTGCAAACTGCTAGAGATTATAGGATTTATTCTGAGAAACGATTTGGTTGGTGAAGCTTTTCTGCTCGACACACACATCTGAAGATGACTCTTCTGTATAAATCCATAAATGCATAAATACAGAGTGACTACTATACTCTTTATTGCCTAAGATAGCAGAACAGGAGATAAACAATCGTCACAATAGTATGTGTCAAACTGGTAGGCCAACATGACAGTTTACAGTGAGCGCCAAAAGAATTTGGACAGTGACACATTTTTTTTTTTTTTCTGTACTCCAGCACTTTGGATTTTAAGTGACACAATGCCTATGAGGTTAAAGTGCCGACTGTCAGATTTAATTTTATTTGAATATTCATCCATATCAGGTGAACCGTTAAAAAATGACAGCACTTTCTGTGTGTAGTCCCCCCATTTTAGGGGACCAAAATTATTGGGACAAATTAATTTATACAGTATGTGTATTCATCATACCCCTAAGACATGCTAACCTCTCACCATTACAATAACAGGGGAGGCTATTATTTTTTMMGSGGSGGGGGGGGGGGGGGGTTTGTGCGTCTAACTTTCTCACTCATCATTATTCATGATTCATTCAGGATTTGTCCGTAATCATGGTAGCATCCACATTCAAGTAGAAGTGTTTAGAAACATATTATATTCTTATTAACAATGAAAGTGACTCCAAAATGACAAAATATATTATTTGCCATTCATTTCTACTGGGCACAAAATAATCTGAAACAACCCAAAGAAACAAGTGCATACAACAAAATTGTAGAGTCACATGCTTAATGTAGTCATTGTGTGCTAGGAATATGGGACCAAATACTAAACTTTTGACTACTTTAATAGACATAAGTACATTTTTCCGAATAAATTTGGTTCCCTAAAATGTGGGGACTATGTACAAAAAGTGCTGTAATTTCTAAACAGTTCAACCGAAAATCTAATTAAAGCTGACAGTCGGCACTTTAACCTCATAGTCAAATCCAAAGTGCTGGAGAAGAGCACTAAAACAACACAACATGTGTCACTGTCCCAATACTTGTGTTGCTCAATGTGTATTAATGTTGTATGGAAATAAGTCAACCAAAAAAATACACTGAGTGTACAAAACATTATGAACACCTGCTCTTTCCATGACATAGACTGACCAGGTGAAAGCTATGATCCCTTATTGATGTCACTTGTTAAATCCACTAGATCAAGTGAAGGAGACAGGTTAAACAAGGATATTTAAGCCTTGAGACAATTGAAGAATTGGATTGTGTATGTGTGCCATTCAGAGTGCGAATGGGCAAGAAATAATATTTAAGTGCCTTTAAACGGGGTATGGTAGTAGGTGCCAGGTGCAGCGGTTTGTGTCAAGAACTTCAACGCTGCTGGGTTTTTCACACTCAACAGTTTCAAGTGTATATCAAGAATTGTCCACCACCCTAAGGACTTCCGGCCAACTTGACACAACTGTAGGAATTATTTTAGTCAACATGGGCCAGCATCCATGTGGAACGCTTTCAAAATTTTGTAGAGTCCATGCCCCACCGAATTGAGGCTGTTCTGAGGGCAAAAGGGGGAGGAGGGGTGCAACTCCAATATTAGCAAAGTGTTCTTAATGTTTTGTGCACTCAGTGTATACTATAGTAATTCATGTAGTGTTTTTGTGGATTGTAGTATACTGTGGTATTTACTATAGTGTTTTTGTTTTATAATCTTTGTCATAGAAAATGAGACTTTCTCCTTTAGGAAACCTACTGGAGAAATACTAAAAGAGAAAATGTTCCATTATAGGTAGGTAGGTAGGTAGGTAGGTAGGTAGGTAGGTAGGTAGGTAGGTAGGTAGGTAGGTAGGTAGGTCGGCGTGCAGTCTGAACAGATCAGCACTTCTGCTGTTTTCTATATACTGTATGGAAAACAGTATAGTCTATACTTGGCATGTACTTATGGGTGGCACGAATTGAGATATGGGGGAGGGGAATGAGCAGGGTAAATGCAAATTAAATGCTGTAGTATTTACTATAGTTTAAAAAAGTATAGTGTTTTTTCTGACTGTTGTAATTTTACAGATATTACTGTATTATTTACTACTGTGTTTCTTTTGCGGATAATACTGTTTTCACCACCCAGTTTTTGACAGTTCTTGAAACCCTGTTCAAACGCACTTAAATATTTTGTCTTGCCCATTCACTCTCTGAATGGTGCACATACACAATCCATGTCTCAAAAAATACTTATTTAACCTTCATCTACACTGATTTAAAGTGGATTTAATAAGTGGGATCATAGGGACAATAGTTTTCACCTGGATTCACCTGGTCAGTCTATGTCGTGGAACGAACAGATGTTCGTAATATTTAGTACACTCAGTGTATACTACAGTTTTCTTTTACCAAAATATTTATACTACAGTTAACTGTAAATCCTACATTATAATACAGTATATTACATTAAATACTACAGTATTCACTGTAGTGTTTCTGTTGAGTTTAGTCTGCAAAAACACTATAGTGGGTTCTGACTGCTATACTTGAAAATAGGAAATATTCATGTCACTGAGGGAGAGAGGGGAATGTAGAATGTTTACATTTCGTCAGGATACGTTATTGTTAGCCATCAGCGATCATATCGGAGGAGAGGAGCTGCAGTCTGTTACAAGTCAACATGACAGCCATGAGTTGGGCAGGAGTGGGGAATTTGGGCAGAGGTCAGGTAGCAAGAGAGGTGTATTGGCTGTTCAAATGGGGGGGGCTCAGCATAGGATAAATGATTAAATACCAGTACTTGTGTGAATGTTTGTTGTCTGTTCAGCTGTCCGACCCTTTGAGTGAATAAACTTTGTTTGAGCTTTTATAGTTTTTACCCTGTTATTTAGAACCTAACTATAGTATGTTTTGTGTCCTTGCATGTGTGAGCTGCATGTGTGAGCCTTTTATCAAGCCTAGATCTACTACTCATCACACCCTGCTGCCTTAAGGCTGAATGACTGGTCTTGTCCTACTGTCCCCGTAGGATAACTCTTTTTTTGGTTCCATGTAGAACCCTCTGTGTAAAAGGTTCTACATGGAACCAGTACCAGCCCCCAGGGCCTCCGGGCCTGTGGCCCAGGAAGACAGGCTGTCTTGTGACTCCTCTGTTTGTCCCGGGGCCCTCTCGAGACCAGGGAGCGCAGATTTCATGGTGGGTGTGGAGCAAGGAGGTCAACCAGGTTAGCAAACAGACATTTCCCTCCAATTTCATGGGGCAATTGCCAGGAGGAAGTGATGGGGATCCAGTTTAAATCCTTATCATTGAGATCCATGAATCAGAGGGCTTTCTGGTCTACACTGAACCACTCAACATGGTTCAGTGAGAGTGATCCTCCCTCTCACCACACACACACACACTCTCATTGATACTAACCGTCTCTTCAGATACACCCACTCACCAGATGTTTCACACAAAGCTATGGGGAAGAGCCTTTAGGTGGGGGAGTGAAGGAGGGAGGATGGTTGAAGGATGGTCTGACTCCCCGCAATTTGTTTTCTCTCACTTCCACTAAGATTTATATTTTTGTCAATGACAGCCACAGCTTCCTCCCTGGAATTTACGTCGGGCCTCATGGGTAAAAGAACAGAGATACGAGAAAGGTTCCTCAACCTAAAACAGGTGACTCACCGCCTCACCAGGCTGACTGACTGGCTGGATGGAGTGGGGAGAGAAGAGAGAGTGGGACAGATTGAGAGAGAMAGAGAGAAGGGGGAGGGGATGGAGGGAGAGTTAAGATCAGCCTCGCCCTGCACGACTGAAGAAAGAAATACCCCACACAGCTGACACGGATGGAAAGCATCTGCTTCTCATATCACCAAGAGAGCCCTGGTTCTGTGGAAATGCCTTACAGGTTAAGAGAACGGACTGAGTGTACTCATCAAATCAACAGCCGATTGGTTGTGAGTCGTGACTTCAGAGTCTGCTGTTGATAATAGAACTAGAAACCATTGAGCGTTAAACATTTCTTATAGAGCATTATGCGGAATGTGTTGGGAAGGAAAGGGGGCATTAAACATTCAACATAGCTGTTAGAGTATGAGTAATGATAGGGCCACGCTGGAGCATGGACAGCTTTACAGTCATGCGTTAAGATTGACTGCCTGAGGGGACTGTATGACACACTATGACAGATAGCGTGGACATAATAAAGTCCTGTTATGTACATACTGTAAGACCAAGATTTAAGACCAAGATGAAATCAATTTGATTTATTTCGGATATTTTCAGTTCTCTGTCACTTGAGACAATTGTATATGATTCACTATTTGTCATTGTTTTCTAGTCAGTGATGCCACTCATTTCACTGCTAACTGTCACTTCAGTTGTGCTGTCACTGGCTAAAACATCACAGGCCAGGAGGTGTTTAATGTGATAGCACTGGAATAGAAAGTGTATGCTTCAGAAATGGCACCCTATTCCCTATATAGTGCACTACTTTTGCCAAGAGCCTTATAAGCCCTAGTCAAAAGTAGTGCACTATAAAAGGGAATAGTGTCATTTGGAACCCTATTCAATGAGTGTTGAACTAACACCCAGGTGGATCCTCTCAGATCCTGTTAGGTTTAGTGATACTGTACTCCATCAAAAGCAGTGCTGGGGGGAAACTCTTTGGTGTACAGAGCAAGGTTCATTCAGAGGGTAGTCTTTAGAGTTTCCTCTATGGGGTTTAATGTAGGGTCCTATAAGGTGAGGATCAGAGCTAGACTGACAGCCAGAGAGATTTTACACAGTTTGACTCCTCTGACTTTATACATCTGGTTCTCACCCTGAGAAGGGGAGGACATGAAGAGAGAGAGAGAAAGAGAGAGAGAGAGAGAGAGAGAGAGAGAGAGAGAGAGAGAGAGAGAGACTGAGCGAGAGAGACAGAAAGAGGGAACGAAAGAGTCAAAGAGACCCAAAGAGAGAAGTACAGTTAGTTACAATATATCTGAGAGAGAGCGAGAGAGAGGAGAGAAAGTTAGTTATTTTATACCTCTATCCAAACCGAGGTGAATGCTCCCCCTCTCCTCGAACACAGAACATCCCCTCTCCATTCAGAACAGATGGATCCCTTCAACATATCTCCCCTTTCATCCAGGAGAAGATTTTACCAACTACTTCTGGCAGATTCCTCTAGAAATATAAACTGGGCCAGTGCCAGCTTCACTAAAAACCTACTGGTTCCCTGAGAGTGAGTTAAACTTCATAAATTTGACTATAGTCTTTATGGCTGTCTGAATCATGACCTGTCCCATTAGACTGCTGGCCAGCCCTGTCATGTGACAGCTCTGAGCCAACATTACAGTGACCTATCAGCCAGAGCAGTGGTTCCCAAACTTTTTATAGTCCCGTACTACTTCAAACAATCAACCTCCAGCTGCATACCCCCTCTAGCACCATGGTCAGCGCATTCTCAAATGCTGTTTTTTGGCATGATTATAAGCCTGCCACAGACACACTATATGATACATTTATTAAACATAAGAATGAGTGTGACTTTTTGGGCTTGACAGATCTTTTTGAGTGTGACAGATCAGGGCTTGACAAAGACAACACAGGGTTTAAATCATTTTCCACACAGTCTGTGCCTGTATTTAGTTGTCATGCTAGTGAGGGCCGAGAATCCACTCTCACATGTGTACATGGTTGCAAAGGACATCAGTGTCTTAACAGCGTGATATGCCAAGGCAGGATACTCTGAGCGCAGTCCAATCCAAATCTGGCAGTGGCTTCTGATTAAATTACATTTTCACAGAACAGCTTATTGCAATTCCGATGAGGCMCTCTTGTTCAGATATCGGTAAGTGGACTGGAGGCAGGGTATGAAAGGGATAACGAATCCAGTTGTTTGTGTCATCCGTTTCGGGAAAGTACCTGCATAATTACGCACCCAACTCACCCAGGTGCTTCGCAATATCAAATTTGACATTGTCCATAAGCTTGAGTTCATATGCACACAAAAAATCATACAAGGATGGAAAGACCTGTGTGTTGTCCTTGTTAATGCAGACAGAGAAGAGCTCCAACTTCTTAATCATAGCCTCAATTTTGTCCCTCACATTGAATATAGTTGTGGAGAGTCCCTGTAATCCTAGATTCAGATCATTCAGGCGAGAAAAAACCTCACCCAGATATGCAAGTCATGAGAGAAACTCGTCATCATGCAAGCGGTCAGACAAGTGAAAATTAAGTCAGTAAAAACAACTTTATGCTCGTCTCTCAATTCAAAAAGAAATGTCAATACTTTGCCCCTTGATAACCAGTGCACTTCTGAAAGTTGTAAAAGCGTCATGCATAGTGCATAACATACATCAGAATTCAGGGGCCTTGCTTTAAACTTCTTATGGCTGCAGCCCGACACCGGTACACTTATGACAACATCCAGCTCAAGTGCAGGGCGCGAAATTCAAAATCATTTTTTTTTTWWATATTTAACTTTCACACATTAATAACAAGTCCAATACAGCATATGAAAGGTACACATCTTGTGAATCAAGCCAACATGTCCGATTTTTAAAATGTTTTACAGGGAAGACAAAATATGTAAATCTATTAGCTAACCACGTTAGCAAAAGACACCACTTTTTTTACTCCATCAGTTTTTTACTCCATCAGTAGCTATCACAAATTCGACCAAATAAAGATATATATAGCCACTAACCAAGAAACAACTTCATAAGATGACAGTCTGATAACATATTTATTGTATAGCATGTTTTTTTAGAAAAATGTGCATATTTCAGGTATAAATCATAAATTACATTTCAGCTACAATCAGAAATTGCACCGAAAGCAGCCATAACATTTACAGACACCAACGTCAAATACCTAATTACTCATCATAAAACATTTCTGAGAAATACATACTGTGCAGCAATTGAAAGACAGGCATCTTGTGATTCCAGACAATATTTCCGATTTATTAAATGTTTTACAGCGAAAACAAAATGTAGCGCTATATTAGCATAGCCACAATAGCCAGACACACTTGGGCGCCCACGACCAGTTGACATGCACGACAGATATGAAATAACATTATAAATTGGGTCTTACTTTTGCTGATCTTTCATCAGAATGTTGATCAAGGTGTCCTTTGTCCAGATGAGTCGTTGTTTGGATTCAGAATGGCAACTTTCCCTCTTCATTTAGGATGGGCACTAGTCGAGTGGCACGGATCTCTCCAACGTAAAAAAAGTCAAAGAACGGAACACGGCAAAACTCCCGAAAAAATTCAAATAATCTGATTAAACTATATTGAAAAAACATACATTACAATGATATGGTCACATTTATCAAATAAAATCCGAGCCGGAGATAGTTGTCGTCCGAAACGGCAGCAAAACAGAACGCAATCTCACTTCCAAGTCGCGCGCCTCAGAGTACCGGAAGTGGACGGTCACGTCAAAGAAATAGCTTTTATTCCACCTCAGAACAAGATGAACACAACATTTCTTCTCTCACATCCTCTTGACACCCAGAGGAAGGCGTATGAAGTGTACGTAGGGTCCTACGTATCATGACCATGTATAGGCAGAACGTTGAAGAGAGCATAGATTTCTGACATTCTACTTCCTGGTCYGGGAAAGTGCTGCCAAATGACTTCTGTTRCACTCAGAGAAAAAATTCAAACGGTTTTAGAAACTAGAGATTGTTTTCTATCCAATAGTAATAATAATATGCATATTGTACGAGCAAGAATTGAGTACGAGGCCGTTTGAAATGGCACCTTTTATCTGGCTACTCAATACTTTCCCTTGCAGCCATAACAGGTTATTAACAAAGTTAACTATTTTCACTGTAGTGTCCAAAAAGTATTTCAAGCTGTCAGGCATTCCTTTGGCAGCAAGAGCCTCTTGGTGGATGCTGCAGTGTACCCAAGTGGCGTCGGGAGAAACTGCTTGTACATGCGTTACCACTCTACTATGTCTCCCTGTCATGGCTTTTGCGCCATCAGTACATATACCAACACACCTTGACCACCTAAGTCAATTTGATGTCACAAAGCTGTTCAATACTTTAACAATATCATCTCCTGTTGTCCTGGTTTCCAGTGGTTTGCAGAAGATGATGTCTTCCTTAGTTGACCCCCCTTAAACGTAACAGACATATACCAGGAGCTGTGCCAGGCCCGCCATGTCTGTTGACTCATCCAGCTGTAACGCCTATAATTCACTGGCTTGTATGCGAAGCAGTAATTGTTTCAAAACATCTCATTCCATGTCACTGATGCGTTGTGAAACAGTATTGTTTGATGAAGGAATTGTCTGTATAGCTTTTTGGGCCTTTTCCCCTAAGCATTGTCCCAGCCATATCCGCAGCAGCAGGAATAATTAAGTCCTGCACGATAGTATGGGGCTTGTCTGTCCTAGCCACTCGGTAGCTCACCATATAAGATGCTTCTAGCCCCTTCATATTAATGGTATCTGTTGCTTTTATACATGTCTTACTACTCAAAAGTTGTCTTAATTCTCGCTTAAAAAACTCCCATGTTTTGTTTCTGCGCAAGAGTGAAAGTTTCATGGAGTTTTGCACATATAACACACTGTGGCTGAGGAAAGGCACTAATCCCAATATGAAAGTGAAACCCAAATCAATGTAGTTCTCAATGTAGTCGACAGGTGCAGTACTGCTAATAGTAGAATTTGATATGTACAGTACAGAGGCAGAGGCTACATACAGAATTGCACTGTGCTTATTACATTAGTCATACGTTAAACACCATAGATAGTACCTAATCACCGGTTATAAGAGACGAGGAGTAACAGTCAAAAAAATACAATGTGCAGGATTATTCTTATTTCTCTCATGATTAAAACGATAGCATTGTGGTGGGGAAAACAATACAATCAAGGTGTCATAAAGACAGAGGACACAAACAAGGATCTTAACATAATATTTGTTTTACAACCCCCCCCCTCCCCCAAACAACACCCAGTACCACAGAAGAAAGCAGAGAGATGAGTAGTATGTAAGCAATATCCCCTTTTTTGAGAAGCATCGTTTCCCCCTTATTGAGAAGCATATACAACTATAGGTGGAGAGAGAGCGAGAGACAGACACAGAGTAAAATACAACGCCTCCTCCCACTGGGATGAATATGGGAGTATGGAAATGCCAAATGTGCCTTTGCTCCAGCCCTGTCTATTCCAGTGGCTCAGTGTAATACTTCTGAGGAAGCAGGTGAATAAATCATGAGTAGGGTTAATCTACCCTTACAGACTCCCTCCCTCCCACCTCCCCTTCCTCTCCTATTCAATACCACTTATTTCCTATTGCCGTTTCATTTACTCCAAGTGTTGCAACCTCTGCCAAGGTATATTCAAAGACGTGGGAGGTTTCACATTACAGGCACTGTTAACAGATACTTACACACGCACGCACACAAACATACGCACGTACACACACACTTCTCACCCATGCACAAACAGATGAAACCAAAACAGACATTCACACTGTGACGCTATAGTGTGACGTTGTAGTGGAACATTGTAGTGAACAGCATGTGGTTTCCCGGTAACCACCTTGATGAAACATTCCTTGTGAAGCAGCAGTGATTTGGGTCAGGACATACTGGTTACAGACTAGATTTAGTTACAGTCCCTCAGTCAAGGCCAAGGCCAAAAACAGCCAGGTAGAAACACCATGGCACACACACCCTCCTGCTCAACCTCTAACCTCTCCACCACCCCCTCTACCTCTGTCTCCATCTAGACAACACACAGATTCATGCACAAGCAACATTAATTAATAACCCAACCCTGACCCTGTTTATACTGATGAATCCCCCAGACGGCAGGGGTTCAGAGTTAAAAGAGATCTAAAGGTTTATCTCTGGTGAGTTGAAGAGGAGAGGGGGAGAAGGAAAGAGAASGGGAGAACAACAAAAGATGAGGAGAACAAAAACAAGAGTGAGATAATGTGCTTGTGAGAGAGAGGAATGGAGGGAGAGAGAGGGAGAGAGAAAGAGAGCATTTAATAAAGACATGTATAGTACAATGGGAATGAGAGGGCTACTTACAGTGTTGGGAAGGGATCACAGCAGTGATTGAATGAGGGTATGAGGCATGAGCTGAGGTGTTCAGAGGCTTGACTTTAGTGCAGGACAGGATTTGACTGGGAAGACAGAAAACAATAACACAACACACTACACGGTTAGACAAAAGAGCTACGAATGAGTTAGTCCAAGCAAGGAGTAAAATCATTGATGTGTAATAGGGTGATTATGGTTGTGTATGTGATTGACTCTACATACAGTAATGCGAGAAAATTGATAGGGGTGCTCACAGTGCTTGGAGAGAAAACATTCAATGCGCCAGTGGATGAGCGGGCACATGAGACGTGGCTTCAGTTCATGTCAGGAGAGAGTTGACAATGGTAGTGGTGTGGAGCTGTCATCTCCTCTTAATCAGGGAACAGGAGGGGACTTAGCTGTAAATACAAATAGCAGATACATTCCATTACAGCTGCGCCGGAAGTGCATAAACACGCACTTCCGGGTTGGAGTGAGTAGTCGCATTCCGCTTCGCTCCACAGGTAGTATTACATTTCATTTCATTTCATTACAGTACAACGGTTTGATTTGTTTGATCTTAGCTAGCTACATAGCCGTCTTTGTATCAAAGATAATTGTGTAGTTTAGAGTAATTATCGAGGTTCGCTAGCCAGCTAGCTAGCTATTTTCGTCCTTCTAACGTAACGTAGTCAACACTGCTAGCTAGCCAGCTAGCCACCGAATAGCAGCACTGTAGAAACTATTACATTACAACGGAACGACTTGATGAGTGTAGTGTTAGCTAGCTACATAGTTGTCTTTGCTTGTCTTTGTCTTTGTATCTAAGATAATTGTGTAGCTTAGAGTAATTATCGAGGTTAGCTAGCCAGCTATTTTCGTCCGCCGCGCTGCCGTTCTCCTACCTAGTCAACACTGCTAGCTAGCCAACTTTCTACCGAATAGCAGCACTGTAGAAACTATTACATTACAACGGAACGACTTGATTAGCGTAGTGTTAGCTAGCTACATAGTTGTCTTTACTGTCTTTGTATCCAAGATAATTGTGTAGTTTAGAGTAATTATCGAGGTTACCTAGCCAGCTACACTTTCAAACAAAGTCAACAACACAGCCACTGCTAGCTAGCCTACTTCACCAGCCAGCAGTACTATATCATTTTAGTCAATAAGATTTTTTGCAACGTAAGCTTAACTTTCTGAACATTCGAGACGTGTAGTCCACTTGTCATTCCAATCTCCTTTGCATTAGCGTAGCCTCTTCTGTAGCCTGTCAACTATGTGTCTGTCTATCCCTGTTCTCTCCTCTCTGCACAGACCATACAAACGCTTCACACCGCGTGGCCGCTGCTACTCTAACCTGGTGTCCCAGCGGCACGACCCACGTGGAGTGCCAGGTCTCAGCAGCCTCTGGAACTGCCGATCTGCGGCCAACAAGGCAAGTTCATCTCAGCCTATGCTTCCCTCCAGTCCCTCGACTTCTTGGCACTGACGGAAACATGGATTACCACTGATAACACTGCTACTCCTACTGCTCTCTCCTCGTCTTCCCACGTGTCTCGCACACCCCGAGAGCTTCTGGTCAGCGGGGGTGTGGCACTGGGATCCTCATCTCTCCCAAGTGGACATTCTCCTTTCTCCCCTGACCCATCTGTCTATCGCCTCCTTTGAATTCCATGCTGTCACAGTTTCCAGCCCTTTCAAGCTTAACATCCTTATCATTTATCGCCCTCCAGGTTCCCTTGGAGAGTTCATCAATGAGCTTGACGCCCTGATAAGTTCCTTTCCTGAGGATGGCCACCTCTCACAGTTCTGGGTGACTTTAACCTCCCCACGTCTACCTTTGACTCATTCCTCTCTGCCTCCTTCTTTCCACTCCTCTCCTCTTTTGACCTCACCCTCTCACCTTCCCCCCTACTCACAAGGCAGGCAATACGCTTGACCTCATCTTTACTAGATGCTGTTCTTCCACTAATCTCATTGCAACTCCCCTCCAAGTCTCCGACCACTACCTTGTATCCTTTTCCCTCTCGCTCTCATCCAACACTTCCCACACTGCCCCTACTCGATGGTATCGCGCCGTCCCAACCTTCGACTCCTCCCCGCTACTCTCTCCTCTTTCCATCCTATCATCACTTCCCTCTGCTCAAACCTTCTCCAACCTACTCCTGATTCTGCCTCCTCAACCCTCCTCTCCTCCCTTTCTGCATCCTTGACTCTCTATGTCCCCTATCCTCCAGGCCGGCTCGGTCTCCCCCTCCTGCTCCGTGGCTCGACGACTCATTGCGAGCTCACAGAACAGGGCTCCGGGCAGCCGAGCGGAAATGGAGGAAAACTCGCCTCCCTGCGGACCTGGCATCCTTTCACTCCCTCCTCTCTACATTCTCCTCTTCTGTCGCTCCTGCTAAAGCCAATTTCTACCACTCTAAATTCCAAGCATCTGCCTCTAACCCTAGGAAGCTCTTTGCCACCTTCTCCTCCCTCCTGAACCTCCTCCCCCTCCCCCCCCTCCTCCCTCTCTGCTGATGACTTCGTCAACCATTTTGAAAAGAAGGTCGAGACATCCGATCCTCGTTTGCTAAGTCAAACGACACCGCTGGTTCTGCTCACACTGCCCTACCCTGTGCTTTGACCTCTTTCTCCCCTCTCTCTCCAGATGAAATCTCGCGTCTTGTGATGGCCGGCCGCCCAACAACCTGCCCGCTTGACCCTATCCCCTCCTCTCTTCTCCAGACCATTTCCGGAGACCTTCTCCCTTACCTCACCTCGCTCATCAACTCATCCTTGACCGCTGTCTACGTCCCTTCCGTCTTCAAGAGAGCGAGAGTTGCACCCCTTCTGAAAAAAACCTACACTCGATCCCTCCGATGTCAACAACTACAGACCAGTATCCCTTCTTTCTTTTCTCTCCAAAACTCTTGAACGTGCCGTCCTTGGCCAGCTCTCCTGCTATCTCTCTCAGAATGACCTTCTTGATCCAAATCAGTCAGTTTCAAGACTAGTCATTCAAATGAGACTGCTCTTCTCTGTGTCACGGAGGCGCTCCGCACTGCACTGCTAACTCTCCTCTGCTCTCACCTTCTAGACCTATCGGCTGCCTTTGATACTGTGAACCATCAGATCCTCCCTCTCCACCCTCTCCGAGTTGGGCATCTCCGGCGCGGGCCACGCTTGGATTGCGTCCTACCTGACAGGTCGCTCCTACCAGGTGGCGTGGCGAGAATCTGTCTCCGCACCACGTGCTCTCACCACTGGTGTCCCCAGGGCTCTGTTCTAGGCCCTCTCCTATTCTCGCTATACACCAAGTCACTTGGCTCTGTCATATCCTCACATGGTCTCTCCTATCATTGCTATGCAGACGACACACAATTAATCTTCTCCTTTCCCCCTTCTGATAACCAGGTGGCGAATCGCATCTCTGCATGTCTGGCAGACATATCATGTGGGATGACGATCACCACCTCAAGCTGAACCTCGGCAAGACGGAGCTGCTCTTCCTCCCGGGAAGGACTGCCCGTTCCATGATCTCGCCATCACGGTTGACAACTCCATTGTGTCCTCCTCCCAGAGTGCTAAGAACCTTGGCGGATCCTGGACAACATCCTGTCGTTCTCAACTAACATCAAGGCGGTGACCCGTTCCTGTAGGTTCATGCTCTACAACATTCGCAGAGTACGAACCTGCCTCACACAGGAAGCGGCGCAGGTCCTAATCCAGGCACTTGTCATCTCCCGTCTGGATTACTGCAACTCGCTGTTGGCTGGGCTCCCTGCCTGTGCCATTAAACCCCTACAACTCATCCAGAACGCCGCAGCCCGTCTGGTGTTCAACCTTCCCAAGTTCTCTCACGTCACCCTGCTCCTCCGCTCTCTCCACTGGCTTTCCAGTTGAAGCTCGCATCCGCTACACGACCATGGTGCTTGCCTACGGAGCTGTGAGGGGAACGGCACCTCCGTACCTTCAGGCTCTGATCAGGCCCTACACCCAAACAAGGCACTGCGTTCATCCACCTCTGGCCTGCTCGCCTCCCTACCTCTGAGGAAGTACAGTTCCCGCTCAGCCCAGTCAAAACTGTTTGCTGCTCTGGCACCCCAATGGTGGAACAAACTCCCTCACGACGCCAGGTCAGCGGAGTCAATCACCACCTTCCGGAGACACCTGAAACCCCACCTCTTTAAGGAATACCTAGGATAGGATAAAGTAATCCTTCTAACCCCCCCCCCCTTAAAAGAGTTAGATGCACTATTGTAAAGTGGTTGTTCCACTGGATATCATAAGTGAATGCACCAATTTGTAAGTCGCTCTGGATAAGAGCGTCTGCTAAATGACTTGTAATTAAATGTAGGTTTGAACAACACGTTTGTCCAGGAAGTTAATACACAGACTGCACATCTCGCCCATTTGAAACATCTAAGTAGCCAAAGAAATGTTTCTGAATTAATTCCTGATCATCCACATACCTGACGATAACTGACAACTGCAAGCAGACTGGTGGCACCATAGGTCACAGAGTGGGGGAGGGGGCATATCTGTTAACCTAACCAGGATAACTCTGGACCCTATTAGGTATAACAGTGATTAATCACTTGTAAAAAGGTTTTATAAGGGCTATGATGGGACCAGTTTTTCCTATTCAGGTCACATGGTAAAAAAAAAATACTCCTGGGGGTGGGGGGGGGGTGAAAACCCTGTCAAACTGCAGCAACCTAATACTTGTTCAAAGAATTATATTTAGACCAGATTAGGAGGGGGATTTCCTCTACCCAGACACAGAGACAACTGATAGACAATAGAACTCACTGGGTTGAGCTAGCTTTATGCATGTTTGCATCATGCAGGCCTGTGCAACTGTAGGCCTTAATTAAAATTAACTCACATCTGTCATCACTAATATGTTGATTGATTCATTCCAGTTAACCATTTTGGATTGAAAACGTATAGGCAGCCTAGCCAGCCCAATTTCGAATATAAACCAAATTTGATCACATTCACATTTTCTCCTGAAGCACAAATGGAATATAAAAACATAACGTTACCAATTAGTTTACCCTGACCAGATGGACAGTGCACATAGGCTGTATGCAGCTGCTCTTATTAGTAGCCTACAGTTGATCAGACTGAAAAATTGTCTCGTTTTCATCCTATACAGCATGTCAGATCTCTAAAATATACAGTGGGGCAAAAAAGTATTTAGTCAGCCACCAATTGTGCATGTTCTCCCACTTAAAAAGATGAGAGAGGCCTGTAATTTTCATCATAGGTACACTTCAACTATGACAGACAAAATGAGAAAAGAAAATCCAGAAAATCACATTGTAGGATTTTTTATGAATTTATCTGCAAATTATGGTGGAAAATAAGTATTTGGTATTATTCACCTACAAACAAGCAAGATTTCTGGCTCTCACAGACCTGTAACTTCTTCTTTAAGAGGCTCCTCTGTCCTCCACTCGTTACCAGTATTAATGGCACCTGTTTGAACTTGTTATCAGTATAAAAGACACCTGTCCACAATCTCAAACAGTCACACTCCAAACTCCACTGTGGCCAAGACCAAAGAGCTGTCAAAGGACACCAGAAACAAAATTGTAGGTGTAGGTGTAGTCTACGCTGCTGAATTTATGGAATGAGTTTTTGCTTGTGTCTGTCCAGAGTGATTATGTGTTATTTGCATCTATTATGAATCCCCATTAGCTACTGCCAAAACAGCAGGTACTCTTCCTGGGGTCCAGCTAAATTAAGCCAGTAATACATTAACTGTTGTCATCTTTGGTAAATAAATACCGGAGTAAAGTGGAAAGCCTCCTTGAGCGCGCGTGAAAAGAATTGCTGCGTCAACCTCTCTCTTCAATCAAACTTTTAATGGATGATGCGATGGAAGCTATTGAATTGATTTCAACATCCCAGAAAAAGACAGTTGAAAGTAGACAGTGCKAAGTTTCATATGTTCAGCCAGTAAAGCACTGAAACATGCAATTACTGCTGCAAGCTCCTTGTAGTTGCAGTTGTTGGCTGAACTTTCCCTTGTGTCGTGTCCTCTAAAAGCCAATTCTTGCATCCCCAAAAACGCAGTGGTGTTGATAAGCCGCTTGAGAACATCCCTGTTGCTTCTTACTTTCTCGTTGTGTTGCACAATTTCAATACGCAGACCTTCGTCATGATCAATATGGCTTTTCCCCAGAAGCTTGAATCTGATGTGGGCGTTTATATGCTCCCTGTTTTTTTGGGGGGTGTTTAGCTGAACGATCAATGTTCTTCAGGTCACTGTACCCCTCTTTCGCCCAAGGCTGACTTTCCAAACAGCAGGCAAGGCCAGTAATACAGGCGGCTTGATGAAAGGCTCCCTGTTAGCAAGCTATAATTTTGATACCAATTGGTATTGAACACCCTTATCTTTTCATCCTTCTTCATATAACTGATCTCACGCAGAGGTCGACCCTCGGTTTTAATTCGCACCTTTTCCATGTACCCCAGAGAATGAAAGGGGTTCTTCAACAAAAAGTAAACAAAATTTGCGTTGCCGGCGAAAACTGCACGCTGGAGCAGGTAGCTAGCTGTATAGATACTGCTACTTGCTATTTAAGTGAAGGCAAATTGAAATAAATTGCACTACTAACTGGACACAAAAATAAAGTTCTAAAACCAAGAAAATAATTTTGAATCTACCTCCTACGTCTCCTGTAATTTAAAATCAATCCTCCGGTTGTTTTTGTCATAAATAATCAATAATATTTCAACCGGACAAAGCTTTGTCAATAGGAAAGGAGAAACAAGAAAGGCGCGTTCACGATCAGGGCGCATGGCTGATGAATGGAAATTTCCACTGGTCACTGATTGAAAGTGGTGTATCTCCCTAATTTTCAGAGTAAAAGCCTGAATAAATGCCTAAAGACTGGTCACATGTAGAGGAAGGCACAGAGCTCATGAGCTGGGTCCTAAATCTTTGTATGGTGGATTGGCTTTCAATGGAAAAACAACCTTTCAAAATAATAGTACTTCCTGGTTGGATTTTCCTCGGGTTTGCCTGCCATATCAGTTTTGTTATACTCACAGACATTATTTCAACAGTTTTGGAAACTTTAGAGTGTTTCCTATCCAAATCCACAATTATATGCATATCCTATATTCTGGGACTGAGTAGCAGACAGTTTAATTTGGCACACTTTTCATCCAAAATTCCGAATGCTGCCCCCTACCCTAGTGAAGAAATTAATTTGAATTGAAAAATATCCCCCCAAAAATGCTCAGCTATCACTTCTCAATCTCTATCCAATTAATGTCACCATCTCACCAAGCTTCTCAACACATAGAACCCCCCCCCCCCCATAATGCTTTGATGCACAACCCAATACAAACACCACCCAGGTTATTTCTCTGATCCTAATCCTATGATTGGATGGACAACATGTCAGTTCATACTGCAAAAGCTTTGCTTGGTTGGAGGACGTCTTTAAGAAGTGGTCAAAACMACCATCTATGGAAAGGGGTGAGGCCTACGAGCATCCTAGGATTTGTATTGAAGTCAATGTACCCAGAGGAGGACAGAAGCTAGCTGGTGCTACCCCAGAGACTGCTGTTGAAGTTACTATAGGCCTTCATTGCAAAACAGTGTGTCTTAATCGCAGTGGCGTGCCGTGGGCCTGGGGCCTGGGCCTTCAGTGAGGTCCTACACAGTCCCACCCGAATTAATCCACCTCTTATTACCATCATTATGATGCCATGGCTCTAGACACTATACATTTAGACAGAAACGCAGTATAACCAGGKATTGCGTCACCTTGAAATTGACAAAAATTGACATTTTTGGGTAAACAGTGTTTACCCAAAAACATGACACAATCAATGAGTCTTTTCAATATTTCCCTATTTTTCTTCACCTTTTCATTGTGCAGCTCCGTTGCCCTGCGTGCTTGTTCGTTGAGCTGTAGATCCACTCGGGTGACCCCAAAAGTTTTCAAAAGCACCATTGCTTGTAAGTGCCCAGCCGTACTTTGGTGTCTCGTTGCTGCCTTGGTTAGACAACTCAAGTTTGCAAAGCCAGTGTGGCTCCAAACACCAAGTCGATCACTTGCAAATAATAGGCATTCCCAGCAGTACAGTTTGCAGTGCTTCTTGGAGCCTGTGAGCCATTGATAGCGCTCGTAGTTGGAACTTTGAAAGTGGCYAACGAACCCCTTTCCCGRCTGTGACAGGCTTTGTAGCYTCGGCGTCGGGRGACCTCTCCTTACAATGTCTAACTTTTCTTGAAAAGTTCGTCTTGAGAATGGCGTTATAATTATATCCTCGACCAAATCGATATCTTCTCCTCCTTCCGCCATTGTGGGTTGAAAAAACAGCTTAGTAGTACGCAAATTAATTTGTTTATCAAATTCAGTTTCCTAGGTCTGAGGTGCTGCATAGACCTGCCCATAGGACCTGCCTCTCAATATTGGTAATCCAATCAAAAGATGTGCACGCACTACGCCTGCTAGCTGGCTCCTGTGTAACACTGGAGCCAGCCAGCAGGCGTACAATAGCCAACTCTAAAGCTGATTGGTTGACACTAAATTTTCATTTCCATTSKCTWTAAYCTACAAGCGCCCGCACTGTTGATTCTGAAGGCCTGAGGGCAGATTTTAGACCCCTGGCAACACATGATGGCTGAATATGATTGGATAAAAGATCTAACATAAAGACCAGCCCTCCAAATCTCAACCTGGGGCTGGAAGCAGTGCAACCAAGAGGAAAGCTATGAAATGAAGAGTATAACTCTTACTCTGGGGAATAATTTAATACATATTTGTGGGAAAATATATTTAAAAAATATATATATTCTGATGATGTTTAGGCCAGCAGAGATGGCCTTGCTGGCCCTGACGGCCCACCACTGCTTAATCAATTATTTGTTGACATATGAATATATTTAGTATAGTTTTATATTAAAAGGATATTTTTTTGCATTTCACTATTTTTGGATAGTGAAAGGGGAGGATGGTCCTCCCCTTCCTCTGAGGAGCCTCCACTGCTGTACACTCTTAACCCAAATACTTGGAGGTTACACTTGATGTCTTGCGTCATAGGTTGCACATGATAATATGAGTGAAAATACTGTGGGATGCTGTCAGTTTTGTTTTGTAGCTACACTGCAGGATGATAAAGGTGCCCAAATACACATGAACTACATGAGGGGTGAGTACTGGACTCTTAAGGCAGGGCAGTCTATGGACCACACGGCACTTAAAGTGGGACAATCAGGATGGCACACACAATCCCAACTGGTGATTGGGGTGAATAGGATCCTGACTGTAAAGTTTGTTATAAAAATACCAACATACGACTGAAATCAATGAAATGACTTTGTTGTTCAAATCATTTAAATTTATCTTGCTGACTTTATAAAGATCCAGACACTTTTTTTTATTATTGCTGTTGATCACCATCAGTAAAATGTCCGTTCTTACGCTGAGCCCTGCAGCCATACCGCCAGCTGAGATGGAGAGGGGTGCACATCTGGCGGTACGGGCTTTTGGGTGGGACTGGGGCTGGGACAGCGGCCTGGGGCAGGGCTGGGACCTGGACAAGGGTTGGGGTTGGAAACGGGTGAATGTTATCGTAGCCCATATTGTTACTGGAGACCTCCTGTGGTGGCGGCAGCCTCATCTTGGCCTCAGACTGCTCCCTGCATCTCTGCTCCTGCCTCAGCTGCTCCTGGGTCTCCAGCAGGATGCGGGCGTCGAAGCCACTGGCCGCACCAATGTGGTAGCCGTTCCTGGAGTCCTGGTAGCTGGAGTAGCGTGGGTTCTACAACCTCCACACAAAACTGCATCTTTCATCCATTTATCTTCTTTTGGAGATTTGACAGGCACATTTACCACAGACACAGTAATGGCAGGCCTTGCTGCTGTGTGATCCGCCTCAGTCGAGCAGTCTTCTGACGGCATCTGACTGACTTGACGCATGCAATCCCCACCCCCAACCACTGTAGACAGACATGAACACAAACGCACACACCCAAGCACACACACAACCCCTCCCACTCCTTAAACAATGTCTAAAAGCCATCATTGAGAGATGTCTCCGCTTTAGCTAATGTGTGTGTGCCTGGCCCCCTTTTCCATTATTAAGATCCATTTAAGGAAGCGATGTGATATGCAATGGAAGACATGTGACAGTGGTATCATCCCCAATTGCACCCTATTCTCTAAATAGTGCACTACTTTTGACCAGGGCCCATTTACTGTAAATCCGGGTGCAAAGAAAGAGATAGATCCCATCCACACAGCACTGACCTCATGCGTTTTAAAAGGGGTTTAGAGTTCTCATCACACAGAACAGAAAGGATGGAGCAGGGAGCTGGGAGCCATGGAATGACATGCTTTTAGACTAGTGACACACAGCTCACAGTCCTGCCTGGATGCTTTCCAAATGGCACCCTATTCCAGGACCCATAATGCTCTATGTAGGGAATAGGGTGCAATTTGAGACGCAGACCCTGGCTGCCTGGCCTGTTTCTTATCTGAAGAACTGTCATTGGATGGTAGGGTGCGGGCGAGTCGTAGAGTAAAGTGCAAGCTGTGGTTAAACTTTATTTGGATAGCACATGTGTAGATGATCTGCAGCCTCAGTAACATTTCAGTAACATTTCAACTAAGTGGAATGTGGAAAGTATTCAGACCCCTTAACTGTTACACATTTTGTTACGTTACAGCCTTATTCTAAAATTATATATTTTTTTGAATCCWCATTAATCTACACACAATACCCCATAATGATCATCCACCAAGACTCTTCCTAGAGCTGGCCGCCCGGCCAAACTGAGCAATCAGGGGAGAAGGGCCTTGGTCAGGGAAGTGACAAAAAACCCGATGGTCACTCTGACAGAGCTCCAGAATTCCTCTGTGGAGATGGGAGAACCTTCTAGAAGGCAAACCATCTCTGCAGCACTTCACCAATCAGCCCTTTATGGTAGTGGCCAGACGGAAGCCATTCCTCAGTAAAAGGCAAATGACKGCCCGCGTGGAGTTTGCCAAAAGACACCTAAAGGACTCTCAGACCATGAGAAGCAAGATTATCTGGTCTAATGAAACCAAGATTTAACTCTTTGGCCTGAATGCTAAGCGTCACGTCTGGAGGAAACCAGGCACCATCCCTACGGTCAAGCATGGTGGTGGCAGCATCATGCTGTGGGGATGTTTTTCAGTGGCAGGGACTGGGAGACTAGTCAGGATCAAGGGAAAGATTAACGGAGCAAGGTACAGATGAAAGTCATTGATGAAAACSTGTTCCAGAGCGCTCAGGACATCAGACTGGGGTGAAGGTTCACCTTCCAACAGGTCAATGACCCTAAGCACACAGCCAAGACAACGCAGGAGTGGCTTCGAGACAAGTTTCAATGTCCTTAAGTGGCCCAGACAGAGCCCGGACTTGAAGCCGATCAAACACCTCTGGAGAGACCTGAAAATAGCTGTGCAGTGACGCTCCCCATCCAACCCCATATACAGGTGTGCCAAGCTTGTAGCGTCATACCCAAGAAGACTCGGGGCTGTAATCGTTGTTGAAGGTGTTTCAAKAAAGTACTGAATGAAGGGTCTGAATACTTATGAAATTTTGATGTTTCAGTTTTTTATTTGTAATAAATTTGCTAATATTTCTAAAAACATGTTTTTGCTTTTTCTTTATGGGGTATTGTGTAGATTGATTAGGAAAATGTGGAAAAAGTCAAGGGGTCTGAATACTTTCCGAACGCACTGTATCCACTAACCCCAGCCCTAACCTTAACCTTTATCCTAACCCTAAACTTTACCCTAACCCTTAGCAAGAAGTTGCTTATCAATACATAGTTTGTTGATTGTATGATAGAGCATCTACAGATGGACTTTCCGAAATATCCAAAGTAAAGTGTAAACCAAGCTGCTAATAAAAACTGTACAAAGCAGTCCTATTTTAGCCTGTCAGCCTTTGACAAAACATTCCTATTGAAGCCTGGCGAATCAGAATTTTTGCACTCTACAAATAAAGCTTAAAAGGGATTCATGACACACAAGGCTCAGTCACTGTTTGTTGTGGTTAGTAAAATTAAATGCTGATGACAAGATATTTATCAGGATAGGTGATGTGAAAAAGGAACATTTGCATGGAGCTGGTCTGGTCAGCCTCCCATTGATATGAACTGAGTTCCTCATGGTGCTGTTTCAAAACTCTTCCATATCATACCACACAACACAGCCACACACTCATGTCACCCATCTGCATTCATTTTGGACAATGACAACAGCAGAAAAAGAAGATAGACATAATTCTCTATTGTCTTCCTTCCTTCGGTCCATTCTCCCCTTCTACTCTTACAGCCACCCCTCTATCCCTCCCTCTCTCTCTCCCTTCATCTGTCCTTCTCTCTGTCTGATTTAACGTTGTATCCCCTTGTAAATTAGAATAACAAATCTCTACCATGGCGAATGGTGGCCCCTGTGCTCTCTTTCTGGCTGAGGAGAAAGGATGAGCTGAAACACATGGCAGTTCTCAGACACTGTGAATCTTTGTGTGTGTACGTGTGTGCATCCATCCATGCATGCATGTGTGCAAGGTAATCAAAGCCTGGGCAGATGTTGGGACAGACTGCAGAGAGAGTCTTATCAGATACACAGGCTCTGAGAGAGAGAGAGAGAGAACAGATTCACACTTTGCCTCAACAACAGTTACAGCTTGCTTAGAACCTTGTGATGCTTAATTTAGAACTCAGCGACCTGTATTTCCCATATGTTTTACAGTGCTGATGACGTAAATTGTGGGTTGAAATGGGGACAACATTCAATCAACTGGACAGAATCTTTAAGGAATTTTTTTTCGTAGGAATGTAATCATGACTGATAAGTGGTATTGCTCTATCTCCTACTATTCTCCAAGAAATGTAATGAATTTTTTTTTTTACTTAGTTAGGGGAGGGCAATTGAAGAAAAAGACATGTCATCATGAAAGACTTGGGCTACATTTAGAAGGACAGAATGGCCGACTGCCGTGTCTGTGAGTTTCTGCAACTGCAGCTGGTACAGAGCAGGGTTGATCAAAATGGAAACACACACACGCACATGGACACACGCATGCACATACATCCCCACACACACATGCACACACACAAACAGTGAGGGACAGAGACAAACACTGAAATACATATACCTTGCGCTTGCAATGCCAGGGGCCAATGGGTATATTGTACAAACAAATAACATAAAAACGTGTCTTTCAGGAGTTGTTTTTGATTACATGTGGAATGTGAGAGTTTCTATGTGTTTGTGTGTTTGGCAGCATCAAACTGGCCACTGAACAAAGCTTATCCTGCCTGCTACTTACTCCAGCTAAGCACCATTCTGACTGGCTATCACCCTGTCTGGCCTAGCTAATCCTGTTCCAATAACAAGAGTTCATTAGAGAAACGTCCGACCCTCCGATCCTCACATCCCAGACTACCACTAAGCCTATCAGTAATGAGATAGTATGGATTCTCAGGAGGATTTTGTGAAGTCTAGGTTTTTGGGAATGTCCTGGTTGTATGGATGACTTCCCTGACTTCCCTGTTTCTTGTTTTAAAGGTCCTGGGCAGAAACAAATTTACTTCCCTGTATTTTATATATATATATATATATACAGTACCAATCAAAAGTTTGGTCACACCTACTTATTCAAGGGTTTTTCTTTATTTTCACTATTTACTACATTGTAAAATAAGAGTGAAGACATCAAAACTATGAAATAACACATGGAATCATGTAGTAACCAAAAAAGTGTTCAACAAATCAAAATATATTTTATGTTTGAGATTCTTCAAATTAGCCACATTATGCCTTGACAGCTTTGCACACTCTTGGCATTCTCTTAACCAGGTTCATGAGGTAGTCACCTGGAATGCATTTCAATTAACAGGTGTTCCTTGTTAAAAGTTAATTTGTGGAATTTCTTTCCTTCTTAATGCTTTTGAGCCAATCAGGAGTGGTATACAGAAGATAGCCCTATTTTGTAAAAGACCAAGTCCATATTATGGCAAGAACAACTCAAATAAACAAAGAAAAACGACAGTCAATCATTATTTTCAGACATGAAGATCAGTCAATACGGAACATTTCAATAACTTTGAAATTGCAGTCGCAAAACCATCAAGCACTATGATGATACTGGCTCTCACGAGGAAGGGAAGGAAAGGAAGACCCAAGACTTACCTCTGCTGCAAAGGATAAGTTAGAGTTAACTTCACCTCAGAAATTGCAGCCCAAATAGATGCTTCACAGAGTTCAAGTAACAGACAAATCTCAACATCAACTGTTCAGAGGAGATTGTGTGAATCAGGCCTTCACATGGTGAACTGCTGCGACGGAACCACTACTAAAGGACACCAATAATAAGAAGAGACTTGCTTGGCCCCAAAAAAACCAAGCAATGGACATTAGACTGGTGGAAATATGTACTTTAGTCTGATGACTCCAAATTTGAGATTTTTGGTTCCAACTGCCATGTCTTTGAGAGACGCAGAGTCAGTAAAAGGATGATCTCCGCATGTGTGGTTCCTACCGTCAACCATGGAGGAGGAGTTGTGATGGTGTGGGGGTGCTTTTCTGGTGACACTAAGTGATTCATTTAGAATTCAAGGCACACTTAACCAATATGGCTACCACAGCATTTTGCAGCGATACACCACCCTATCTCGTTTGCGCTTAGGGCTATTTGACCAAGGAGAGTGATTGAGTGCTGCATCAGATGACCTGGCCTCCACAATCATCCGACCTCAATCCAATTGAGATGGCTTGGGATGAATTGGACACAGAGTGAAGGAAAATCAGCCAACAAGTGCTTAGCATACGTGGGAACTCTTTCAATACTGTTGGAAAAGCATTCCTCATGAAGCTGGTTGAGAGAATGCCAAGAGTGTGCAAAGCTGTCGTCAAGGCAAAGGGTGGCTACTTCGAAGAATCTCAAATATAAAATGCATTTTGATTTGTTTAAAACTTTTGATTCCATATGTGTTATTTCACATCTTCACTATTATTATACAATGTAGAAACTTGAGTAGGTGTCCAAACGTTTCACTGGTCTGTATGTACACACTATGAGGTTGGAATAATTCTGTGAAATCGTGACAGTCAATCAATCAAATGTATTTATAAAGCCCTTATTATATCAGCTGATGTCACAAAGTGCTGTACAGAAACCCAGCCTAAAACCCCAAACAGCAAGCAATGCTGGTGTAGAAGCACGGTGGCTAGGAAAAACTCCCTAGAAAGGCAGAACCTAGGAAGAAACCTAGAGAGGAACCAGGCTATGAGGGGTAGCCAGTCCTCTTCTGGCTGTGCCAGGTGGAGATTTTAACAGAACATGGACAAGATGTTCATAGATGACCAGCAGGGTCAAATAATAATAATCACAGTGGTTGTAGAGGGAGCAACAGGTCTGCACCTCAGGAGTAAATGTCAGTTGGCTTTTCATAGCCAATCATTCAGAGTATCTCTACCGCTCCTGCTGTCTCTAGAGAGTTGAAAACAGCAGGTATGGGACAGGTAGCACGTCCGGTGAACAGGTCAGGGTTCCAGAACAGTTGAAACTGGAGCAGCAGCATGACCAGGTGGACTGCGGACAGCAAGGAGTCAACAGGCCAGGTAGTCCTGAGGCATGGTCCTAGGGCTCAGGTCCTCCGAGAGAGAGAAAGAAAGAGAGAAAAAAATAGAAAAAGATAGAGAGAATTAGAGAGAGCATTAAATTCACACAGGACACCAGATAAGACAGGAGAAATACTCCAGGTATAACAGACTGTCCCTAGCCCCCCCGACACATAAACTATTGCAGCATAAATACTGGAGGCTGAGACAGGAGGGGTCAGGAGACACTGTGACCCCGTCCGATGATACCCCCAGACAGGGCCAAATAGGCAGGATATAACCCCACCCACTTTGCCAAAGCACAGCCCCCAAACCACTAGAGAGATATCTCCAACCACCAACTTACCATCCTGAGACAAGGCAGAGTATAGCCCACGAAGATCTCCCCCACGGCACAACCCAAGGGGGGCGCCAACCCGGATAGGAAGATCACGTCAGCGACTCAACCCATTCAAGTGACGCACCCCTCTTTGGGATGGCATGGAATAGCACCAGTAAGCCAGTGACTCAGCCCCTGTAATAGGGTTTGAGGCAGAGAATCCCAGTGGAGAGAGGGAAACCGGCCAGGCAGAGACAGCAAGGGTGGTTCGTGGCTCCAGTGCCTTTCCGTTAACCTTCACACTCCTGGGCAGACTACACTCAATCATAGGACCTACTGAAGAGATGAGTCTTCAATAAATACTTAAAGGTTGAGACAGAGTCTGCGTCTCTCACATGGATAGGCAGACCATTCCATAAAAATGGAGCTCTATAGGAGAAAGCCCTGCCTCCAGCTGTTTGCTTAGAAATTCTAGGGACAATAAGGAGGCCTGCGTCTTGTGACCATAGCGTACGTGTAAGTATGTTCGGCAGGACCAAATTGGAAAGATAGGTAGGAGCAAGCCCATGTAATGCTTTGTAGGTTAGCAGTAAAACCTTGACATTTGCCCTTGCCTTAACAAGAAGCCATTGTAGAGAGGCTAGCACTAGAGTAATATGATCACATTTTGGGGTTCTAGTCAAGATTCTAGCTACCGTGTTTAGCACTAACTGAAGTGTATTTATTGCTTAATCCGGGTAGCCGGAAAGTAGAGCATTGCAGTAGTCTAACCTAGAAGTGACAAAAGCATGGATAAATTTTTTTGCATAATCTTTGGACAGAAAGTTTRTGATTTTAGCAATGTTACGAAGATGGAAAAAAGCTGTCCTTGAAACCGTCTTGATATGTTCGTCAAAAGAGATATCAGGGTCCAGAGTAACGCCGAGGTTCTTCAGTTTTATTTGAGACGATTGTACAACCATGAAGACTAATTGTCAGTTTAAATAGAAGACCTCATTGTTTCTTGGGACCTAGAACTAGCATCTCTGTTTTGTCCGAGTTTAAAAGTATAGCATTTGCCGCTGTCCACTTCCTTATGTCTGAAACACAGGCTTCCAGGTAGGGCAATTTTCGGGCTTCACCATGTTTCATCGAAATATACAGCTGTGTGTCGTAGGAGGGCCAAACACAGGACCAGCTCTTTCAGTAGTTCAGTTGGAATAGTATGCAGCTTAAAGGTTTATAGTCCATGATTATTTTCATCAATATGTCAAGAGATATAGTAAAAAACCTGAGTGTCTCCCTTGATCCTAGGTCCTGGCAGAGTTGTGCACACTCAGGACAACTTAGGTTTGGAGGAATATGCAGATTTAAAGAGGAGTCCGTAATTTCCTTTCTAATGATCATGATCTTTTCCTTAAAGAAGTTCATGAATTTATCACTGCTGAGGTGAAAGCAATCCTCTCTTGGGGAATGCTGCTTTTAGTTAGCTTTGCGAAAACGATGATGCTCTTTTAGTGCAAGAGCTGAATTTCCAGCCTAGAGTTTTGGGATCACCAGGTATTAAATTGTTAATGGACCAATAAAAAAGAGAGTTCAAAACCTATCTGCCAATGGCTGGTTTGAAGTTTTCCCCTCCCAACTCCCAGACAGTCATTGCAAAATTGTTGCTTGAGAAATTTCTCTCTGCTAAGAAGGCATTTTTGTTTGTTTTCAATTAAAATTGTAAAAAATAATCACAGACATGGTCTGATGCTACAATGATCCTACTCAGGGTCAAAGGTCATACAACACCGAGATGACCCTGGCTGAAATATGCTATGAGATTATAGGAGGAATGCATATCAAAGGACATGGTCTGATGATTTCCCTCAGGAGAGAAGAACTGTCCCTAGAGAAACTATGTAGAACTCAGGTAAGGGGAAAGGAATAGTCATGTCAAATATAACTTATTTTTGTTTTAACTGAAATAACTATGAAAGAAACGTATGGATTGGTCAATGTACAGTAGGTATAGCAAAGAAATCCCACTGCTGCCACCAAAAGTCAAATAACATTTATGTTTTAAAAAACTATGAAGGAAATGTGTGGATTGGTCAACATGCCAACGCACATATTGATTGGTCCGTCTGTGTCTGGACCACAAATCCATAGTCATGGACAGGGACATGTTTTAATCGACCCAAGAGTGACCGCCTAAGATCGCCATCTAAGTTCGTAGCAGTGTGTTTAAATGAGTGTTGCTTGAGTAGACCCGTGCTTCCTATGACTGGTTCTAGAACTGGATGTCTCCAGAGACTAAGATAGCAATTTCTCTCTGGCCAATGAAATCAGGATTCCACACATATAGGTCTGTCATTGTTTAAACAGGGCCATGTAGCAATTACCTAAAGAACACAATTTGATACAGAGAAAGCTAAATAAAGTTGAAGTCGGAAGTTTACATACACTTAGGTTGGAGTTATTATTAAAACTCGTTTTTCAACCACTCCACAAATGTCTTGTTAACAAACTATAGTTTTGGCAAGTTGGTTAGGACATCAACTTTGTGCATGACACAAGTCATTTTTCCAACAATTGTGTATAGACAGATTATTTCACTGTATCACAATTCCAGTGGGCCAGAGGTTTACATACACTAAGTAGACATTCCAGAAAAGTATGTCATGGCTTTAGAAGCTTCTGAAAGGCTAATTGATATCAATTGGAGGTGTACCTGTGGATGTATTTCAAGGCCTACCTTCAAACTCAGTGCCTCTTTGCTTGACATCATAGGAAAAGCAAAAGAATTCAGCCAAGACCACAGAAAAAAAACTGTAGAAGTCTGGTTCATCCTTGGGAGTAATTTCCAAATGCCTGAAGGTACCACATGCATCTGTACAAACAATTGTACGCAAGTATAAACACCATGGGACCACGCTGCCGTCATACTGCTCAGGAAGAAGACACGTTCTGTCTGCTAGAGATGAACGTACTTTGATGCGAAAAGTGCAAATCAATCCCAGAAAAACAGCAAAGGACCTTGTGCAGATGCTTGAGGATACAGGTACAAAGTATCTATATCCACAGTAAAACGAGTCCTATAGCAACATAACCTGAAAGGCCGCTCATTAAGGAAGAAGCCAGTGCTCTAAAACCGCCATGAAAAAGCCAGACTACGGTTTGCAACTGCACATGGGGACAAAGATCATACTTTTTGGAGAAATGTCCTCTGGTCTGATGAAACAAAAATAGAACTGTTTGGCCATAATGACCATTGTTATGTTTGGAGGAAAAAGGAGGAGGCTTGCAAGCCGAAGAACACCATCCCAACCGTGAAGCACTGGGGTGGCAGCATCATGTTGTGGGGGTGCTTTGCTGCCGGACCGACTATGTGCACTTCACAAAATAGATGGCATCATGAGGCAGGAAAAGAATGTGGATATATTGAAGCAACATCTCAAGACATCAGTCAGGAAGTTAAAGCTTGGTCACAAATGGGTCTTKCAAATGGACAATGACCCCAAGCATACTTCCAAAGTTGTGGCAAAATTCACCCAACTTATTGWGGGAAGCTTGTGGAAGGCTACCTGAAACCTTTGACCCAAGTTAAACAATGTAAAGGCAATGCTACCAAATACTAATTGAGTGTATGTAAACTTCTGACCAACTGGGAATGTGATGAAAGAAATAAAAGCTTAAATAAATAATTTRCTCTACTATTATTCTGACATTTCACATTCTTAAAATAAAGTGGTGATCCTAACTGACCTAAGACAGGGAATATTTACTAGGATTAAATGTCAGGAATTGTGAAAAACTGAGTTTAAATGTATTTGGCTATGGTTTATGTAAACTTCCTACTTCAGGTGTATATCAGCTTTCACTTTTTACATTCTCCATGTTTAAAAAAGATTTCATGATACAGTCACTAACTTTGGCTTATGGCCTTCAGCACAGAAAATAGAGGTAGGAGGAGAAAATAGTTTATAATTGTAACGATCGTCTAATGACGATGACGGTAATGAAGACATGATGAATTTATTAAACAAGACGAAAACGAACTACACTTGATAATTAACAAAATAACAATAACAAACCGAAACAGTCCCGTGTGGCGCGACAAACACAGACACGGAAGACAACCACCCACAACAAACAATGTGAAACCACCTACCTTAATATGGTTCTCAATCAGAGGAGATGAAAACCACCTGCCTCTAATTGAGAACCATATCAGGTCACCCATTAACCAACATAGAAACACATAACATAGAATGCCCACCCACACTCACGCCCTGACCGACTAACACATACAAAAACAACAGAAAACAGGTCAGGAACGTGACAATAATGTAGGAAACTGGAAATAAATCAACTCAAAGCAACAGTCAGTCAATCTGTATCAGTAGTTGCCCTCAGTTAAGATTAGCTTTTTTCTTTAAGTATGTAAAGCTTAAGATGAGGAAGCTTTCTATCACGCCAGCGTCCCTCCATCCGTTGGCTGTTTGATTTGCATTGACTGAGAGCGATTAGAGAAGTGAGTGATTTGAGAGGGTATGCAGTTTAGTATTAAACTCATCACAGAGAGACAGCTGGGACGGCAAACACTGATATCAAAGTGGGCCCGAGGGCTCCCAGATCATCACAGATACTGTAAGCTTTATTGACGTTTCTGACAAATATGCAAAATACTTGAAAAGGAGATGAAGTAATGCAGCTACCGCTCGGAACCCTACAGTGACTGAAGCAGTGAAAGATGAAGGAGGAGGTTATGATTTTTTATTTATTTATTATTTTTACAGCTACTCGTTATTAGACTGAGGGTGGAAGAAAATGGTGATTACCATGTGACAAACTCGTTTTCCCTCTGGTCAACACTGACTAAAGACAAAAGTAGAGCATTTCTTGTGATTGTATTAAATGATTGCATTCAAAGCGTTTGCCCAAAACCATATAAAATTGTATAGAGATAACATAAGTAAAGTGTGGATTTGAAATGTTTGACTTTGTGGGTATGAGCAAAAGACAGAGATAACAAGAAACACAGAGGATGTGAAAAGAGAAAGAGAGAGACATCGAGAAAGAGAGAGATATCGACAGCTTGTCTTACCATGGTAGGGAACTGTACTGTCTTTGGGCCTGTGTGAATGAGTCTTTTATCTCGTCTTCTCTCTGTCTCTGCACCTATAACTCCACAGACACAGAGTGGCGTCCAGTTGGGGTGAACATCCCTGAGTTAGCCTGAAACACACATCCTGTTACATACACTCATGTTGCATATTGCACATTTACACAATTATTAGATATCCTGTATACACAGTGAAACCCTCAATAAAGCCCAATACAAATGCATTGTGTAGTTCTATTAACAAGACGAGAGCTTGAGGGATGCCAGGTTTCTCATGTGCAAGGGGTTATTTGTTGGAGGATGTTAGTGGATGGTTGTAGGTGTTAATGGAGCAAATACCTGCCCCCCTGACCCTGCAGGAGACTCGCCTGTCATTAGTCTAGCCCACATGTCCTTGACCCAGAGTGGAGAGCCTTAATGGCACCACCACTATTTACATGCTTTAGCTGGTAGCTGGAGACCTTGACCACCAGATCCAGACGAGGAAGTGGTTCTGTTGTGTGCAGTCATCAGAGTGGTTGACATGGAATAATCATCACACACACACACGCGCACGTACGCTTGCACACACGCACGCAGGCACTCACACACCCAACGCTAAACACATCACTAATGAACTAGCTGATTAAAAACATGACAAACCTATTAGCAGTAGAGCCATGTAAGTGCTTGTACCTTTGTAGGTGGTGTCAGAAGAACTGTTGACTTGAGTGTTTTTTAATCTATAAAAGACTTTGACGGATATGCGGCTTGTGGGAATATGCTGTCAGTATAGGTACTGTATCATCAAGAGACTGTCGTATTGCGTATAAAATGACTCATGTCTGCTTCAGTCTTCCACGTGGACAGCTGCAATAACAGCCTAACAGGCCAATTACAGTCAGAAATCACACCAACCTCTCCCCAAGCTCAAGGAGGTAAGAAATAATGCTATTACACGTGTGTCAATGGATTGAGCTCAATGTTTCAGTCTTCCCTGAAATAACAAATCTCCCTCCACTCAAAAACGCTTGAACACATAAACGAGTATCAGGTTAACTTCAAGGGAAATGTGAAATTATTTTATTGGGCTAAAAGCGAAGGATGAGAAAATAATTAGGTACGCAGAAAGAATTAAACTTTTAATGTAAATGCAACGAGTGCTAGGTTCCTGAATTCAGGTTTCTTATTGTAGGACACTCAGGTCTCACTATAGTAGTGTATCCCTGCGTCACAAATGACACCCTATTTCCTATACAGTGTACCAATTGTGTGCACTAGGTAGGGAACATGGAGCCGTTTGGGACTTCGCTGATGACGCCATGTTAGAGAAGGTAAGAGAAATGTCTGGGAGACAAAATCAGTCAGAGTTATACCATTAGCTAGGAATGACAATCTGATTATTCGCTGTTTATGCCTTATAAAACCTGAAAGTTGTCAAAATCTAATCAAAAGATGTCCATGTTCATTTTTATTCAATAACAATAACAAACGTTGCCTATACAGTAGCCTTCTCTAGCCTGAACATGTCTTATACCACCTGTTAAAACATAAGAACGATTGAGATATAATTATAAAAAATGATGAGCAGCTATCAAACAATAAAAAAACATGAAAACAGATGGAGAGAAAGAGGAGAGTGTTGGACCGCTGACCTCACAGAAACAGCCAGAGCCTAGTAGTTACAATCATAGACTCACCCAGCCCTATATCTCAACCCCATCTCGACTATCAAAGCAATGCGGTGGCAGGGTAGCCTAGTGGTTAGAGCGTTGGACTAGTAACTGAAAGGTTGCAAGATCGATTACCCAAGCTGACAAGGCCCCTGAACAAGGCAGTTAACCCACTGTTCCTAGGCTGTCATTGTAAATAAGAAGTTGTTCTTAACTGACTTGCCTAGTTAAATAAAGGTAAAATAAAAAAATGCATCCATATGGGGCTTCCTCCTCAACACTGGCTTCTTTCTAAAATGGCACCCGACTCCCAAAATAGTGTCCTACTATTGACCAGAGCCCTATGGGACGCACCCACTGTTTACCCCATAGAATAGACAATCACTTCCACAGCTCAGCTCCACCTTACACAAACAGCCATATCAAATGCATTTCCCTGCTAATGTACTTGACTGATCCACATAAAAGGCAGAGTGTCCCCCCCAAATGGCACCATATTCCCTATATAGTGCAATGCTTTTGATCAAGGCCCATAGGGCTCTAGTCAAAAGTAGTGCAGTAAATAGGGAATAGGTTGCCATTTGGGATGTAACCAAAGACAGACAATATTAAAAGACGAGGCTAGGCCTGGGCGGACAAAACCTCAGTTGGATAATGGATAATGACTCCACTCCCCTTTAAACTGTTTCACACAGATCCAATTCCTGCCAATTTATTAACAGCAGGCCTAGTCTATTTGCGGTGAGGAGGGGTGTGCTGCTCCAGGCTACTCTTCCGTCTGCAGAGCGCTCCGTGTGGTCCAGCACTTGCTCAACCAGAGTTCAACACAAATGGGAAGTGGCTTCTTTTATGTCCAGATGTCAGATTTCAAGCACCTCCAATGTTTAGAAACTAGAACAAAATCCCTATGTTGTTCCCTGCAGAGAGCGTGGCTGTGGCTGTGGCTGTGCTTGGGTTTAAGTAACTTTTTAGCTGATGCACTGCCACACAACACAGCACAGAGTTGTACTATGATTATAAACTGTCTTGCCCCTGACCCCTACCAAGTCAAGTTGCTGCACTTATAAAGGGCTTACGCTTCACATGATTAAATGGGATTGAATTTAACATGCACATGCTGTTTCTTTCTCTTGCTTTCGGAAGAAATCTTCTGTACTGCTTCTATGGTGACTGAGTTTGTAGCCTTGTAGGTACAGGCAGATTGATTGGAAAACAAAGGAATTCACATATACGTATAAGGGTTTTAATAGGAGCCGGTGGTGTTTTTTTGATCCAAGTACCATTATAATGGTAGAACACTTTTCTGTTCTGTGTGGTCATGGTCATGGTCATGGTCATGCTGAACAGGCTTCTCGCCCTTCTCTATGGCTATGTCTCAAATGGCACTCTATTCCCTATATAGTGGACAGGGTCCATATGGCTCTAGCCAAAAGTACTGCACTACATAAGGAATAGGGTGCTATTCGGGACACGCATTATCTCTCCCACCCAACCCTCTGGAAAATGTATGCGGTTTGTTATGATGAACATCTGGAAATCCCCTCTCAGAAGGAATCCGCACTATGATGTGGGCGGGAGAGAAAACAAGACTGGGGCTATTGTGTGAATTGGCTCAGGTTGTGTGTCAGCCAGACAGCCTAGGCATGGGCTGTGCATTACCATCATTATTCTATTCTAGAAGGCTGGGGAAGTCAAGGTTCTAACCTGAACATTCTCGTTATAGAGCCCGAGGCAGGGTTCTCAGGAGAGAGAGTCAGACACAGCAGAGCAGTGACACCTCAGTTCAATTTACTCTCAGTAGAGATCTGGGCCAAAACCTTCACTGGCAATGCACCTTTAAAAACATACTCACTCTCCTCACTCTGTCTGTCTTCCTGTCTGTCTCTGTCTCTCTCTCCTTTTTGTCTCTGTCATCAACTTCATACCTTCTAATGTTGTGTTACTGCATTGTATTTGGTTAGATTAATTTGTTATATTCTCCTGTATTCTTTTGCGAAAACTGCCTGAACATCTGTAGTATCTCGCTCTCTCGCTCTCTCTCTCTGGTATGAGAAATCAGTGCCTGAWGAGACGATATTTCAGTATACAACACCACCACAAAATAAACAGTAACATTAACAGGTTAACATAACAATCCAACCAGTTTGTTTTAGCAGGGACAGGGGTTAGAACAAAGGCAATAAGGTGACGTGTAGATCTTTGTCTGAATCTGAAGCCTACCGCTGATCAAGGCCCTGTGTTGGTTTGGTGAGACAAATTGAGAATATTGTCCACAACACACATCATTCTGTATCTAAACATATATAGTACCTTTCAAAAGTTTGGACATACCTAKTCATTCAAGGGTTTGCCTTTATTTTTACTAGTTTGTACATTGTAGAACAATAATGAAGACATCAAAACCATGAAATAACACATATGGAATCATGTAGTAACAAAAATAGTGTAAAACATATCAAAATATATTTACAATTTTAGATTCTTCAAAGTAGCCACCCTTTGCCTTGATGACAGCTTTGCACACTCTTGGCATTCTCTCAACCAGTTTCACCTGGAACGCTTTTTCAACAGTCTTGAAGTAGTTCCCACATGCACTTGTTGGCTGCTTTTCCTTCACTCTGTGTCCAACTCAGTCCAAACCATCTCAATTGGGTTGCGGTCTGGTGATTGTGGAGGCCAGATCATATGATGCAGCACTCCATCACTCTCCTTGGTCAAATAGCCCATAGACAGCCTGGAGGTGTGTTTTGGGTCATTGTCCTGTTGAAAAACAACTGATAGTCCCACTAAGTGCAAACCAGATGGGGTGGCGTATTGCTGCAGAATGCTGTGGTAGCCATGCTGGTTAAGTGTGCCTTGAATTCAAAATAAATTACAGACAGTGTCACCAGCAAAGCACCCCCACACCATCACACCTCCTCCTCCATGCTTCACGGTGGGAGCCACACATGGGGAGATCATCCGTTCACCTACTCTGCGTCTCACAAAGACACGGCGGTTGGAACCAAAAATCTCACATTTGGACTCATCAGACTAAAGGAAAGATTTCCACCTGTCTAATGTCCATTGCTCGTGTTTCGTGGCCCAAGCAAGTCTCTTGGTGTCCTTTAGTAGTGGTTTCTTTGCAGCAATTCGACCATGAAGGCCTGATTCTTGCAGTCTCCTCTGAACAGTTGATGTTGAGATCTGTCTGTTACTTGAACTATGTGAAGCATTTATTTGGGCTGCAATCTGAAGGTGGTAACTCTTATGAACTTATCCTCTGCAGCAGAGGTAACTCTGGGTCTTCCTTTCCTGTGGCGGTCCTCATCAGAGCCAGTTTCATCATAGCGTTTGATGGTTTTTGCGACTGCACTTGAAGAAACTTTCAAAGTTCTTGAAATATTCCTTATTGACTGACCTTCATGTCTTAAAGTGATGATGGTCTGTCATTTCTCTTTGCTTATTGAGCTGTTCTTGCCATAGTATGGACTTGGTCTTTTAACAAATAGGGCTATCTTCTGTAGGCCACTCCTAAATTGTCACAACACAACGGATTGGCTCACCAATTAACTTTTAACAAGGCACACCTGTTAATTGAAATTCATTCCAGGTGACTACCCCATGAACGTGGTTGAGAGAATGCCAAGAGTGTGCAAAGCTGTTATCAAGGCAAAGAGGGCCTGCTTTGAAGATTCTGAAATACAAAATATATTTTGATTTGTTTAACACTTTTTAGTTACTACATGATTCCATATGTGTTATTTCATAGTTTTTATTTCTTCACTATTATTCCACAATGTAGAAAATAGTGAAAATAAAGAAAAACCATTGAATGAGTAGGTGTGTCCACACTTTTGATTGGTACTGTATGTCTATGGTACAATATTTCAACAGCTTCTACACCACGCAGGTGTAAAGGACGTTAGGCTGCTTGCTTAGCGATTACTCGGGACCTCTGCATTGCTTGCACACATGTCCACCCCCCTTGAAGCGTCTTACCAGTCAGTCCCACATGAAAACCTAGCTATTTGCTTGCGCAAGTGAGGACACTTCAGGCTGAGGAGTAAGTTTCACACATCCCCATGTGCTATACAGTCAATACTTTATATTAGACATGTATGTAATATCCCTTATCAAAGTCCAAATAATGTATTTCCTAACATCTCCCTCATCCAGTTATGTCAGTGTGAATTTATGTTATTATGACAAAAGGACATAAAATAACATTAATAAAGTAGCCCCCATTACTCCTGGTACCGCCTCTATATTATTAAAGAGGAATAGTGGGAAACGTTCAACAATGTAAACAATCAGGAACAATTAGGCTCTTTGTGACCTTCCTCCCTCAGACTGCTCATCTGTGTCCCAAATATCACCCTATTCCCTATTTAGTGCACTACTTTTTATCAAGGCCAATAGGGCTGTTAGAGCACTATATAGGGAATACGGTGCCGTTTGGGAGTCTCTGTGTAAGTAGTATCATTTTCCTCCGTTTCACATAACAGGGGAGACAATATGACACCATTAAATAAAGCTAAAGGGCTTTGATCGTTCAATAAGGCAAACACTGTGGCTAAGCTACGGTAAAAATAGACCATTTGACATATTTTTTAACACTAAAGCTAAGCTATGGTAAAGCTATGGTAAAGCTATGGTAAACCGAGACCGTTTGACTTCTCTATGGGTATTATAGGATGTGTGAGGAGACTGGTGTTATAACTGACCATGAGCAAACTAGCTTGTCTGTACTGGAAAGACAATGGTTCACTTCCTGCGTTAAACAATGAGAGCAATGCAAATATGGCCATTACAGTCATAGCAGTGCTCTGTCTCAAATCAACTCTAGTCACAAATCAGGAATGGTAAGATTGACAATCTCCAGTGAGAAATATTGGTCCTATGAGAGAGAAAAGAAGGCCAAGTATTTTAACCAGGATTCAACATGTTGACCTGTAATTGAGGAAATGGTTCTATTCCACAGGAAGTCAGAGGACAAGCAGCCATGTCTGTCTCAAACCATTACATCGCAAAGATACACAGCTATTTGACCTTTGACCTGGTGACTCAAGTCCCACCATGCTGGATCTGACAGGGTGTATATTCTTTCTGAATCCCAAATAGCACCCTATTCCTTTTATAGAGCACTACTTTTGACCAGGGCCCATAGGGCCTCCATTTTCCCATAAGGCTCTTGTCAAAAGTGCACTATATAGGGAATAGGGTCCCATTTGGGAAGCATCCTTTGTGTTCTTTGATCAGAGTTAAATCATGAATAACCTCTGACCTTTGGATGCAAACTACTGATAGACTGACAAGGAAAACATTGTAAGAGCTGTTATCATTGTAATCAGTATAAGAGCTAATCAACAAACACATTCACTATTTTAATGTTGCAGAATGTTTGCTTTGCGAGATAAGGATGCCAAGATGAATAAAGTTTTCTTGCCTTGTGAATCAGCACAAAAATAACACAAAACATTTGTTGGAAATCAAACTAAATATTTTTAAGGAACTGAAACTCTAGAAATAGCCACCAACTTTTCACACGCAGCAGTAGGAGAAATAGAAGATAAGCCATATCTACATGACGAAAGGAAAGACTTTGATTAAACTTAGCCAATTCAAAGATATATCCCATTGTGGTTCAAGATTAATCAAATAGAGACAGAAAAACAAAACAAAATCCCTTATAATCTAATAAAAAATTACTCTTAGTTAACTCTGACGAAGAAGGAAAGGAAGCAATTTTACCATTTCTCTCTCAATTTGTCTCATCGTTCTGAATATTCACTGTCACTGTAAACTCATCTCCTTTCATTTCATCCTCCTCCCAATGTTTCATAGAGTATTTCACAAAAAGCCATGAAAAGTAAGATGGGTACTTTAATAATTAGTAATACTTCCATGTCAGAGGTCACAGCAGTGGATTCGAAATAAGGTTCTGTAAAAGGCTTGTATAATCTGGTAGGAGAAGCATATGGAGAAAAAAATTCTAAGATTGTAAGCACCAATTTTGAAACTGTAGATCAATCAATCACATTTATTTACAAGCACTTTTTACARCAGCAGATGTCACAAAGTGCTTATACAAAACCCCCAAAGATCAGGCAATGCAGATGTACAGTAGAAGCATTGTGGCTAGGAAAAACTTCCTAGAAAGGCAGGAACCTAGGAAGAAACCTAGAAATGAACCAGGCTCTGAGGGATGGCCGGTCCTCTTCTGGCTGTAACCAGTGGAGATTGAGTACATTAAGGCCATATCATTCTTCAAGATTTTCAAACTTTCATAGATAACCAGCAGGTTCATATAATAGATATGTTCTAGTGTCACTTGGTAAGGTTTGCATCACTGTAGGCAGGCAGGTAGACAGGTAGACATGTAGGTAGGTAAGTAAGTTAGCAGCCAGGTGGAGAAGAAGCTGTTGGGTTGGTTGGATTAGGTTGGGCTTGGCTCGTAGTTAGGGTTAGTGTGGAGGTCTGTGCAGCGTTGAGCTAGGGAGTTGGCCTAGGTTAGGCTGGTGGCTGGTTTGGGTTAGGGTTAGTGTGGAGGTCTGTGAAGCAATGAGCTGGGTTGGGTTGGGTTTTGCTGGTAGTTGGGGTTAATGCGTAGGTCTGTACTGCAGGTTGTTAGACACTCACCCAGGGCTGCTTGAAGCTATACAGTATGTGCGTCATCGGTTGTCAGGATTCTCATCTCCTCTGGCCTGCTGGAACTCAAACCTCAGACGCTGTATCTGGTCATGATTGCTAGGCGCCAGTCGGTTGCTGTGGAACCAAGGAGGACACAGAAAAAAGAGAGAGAGACAGAAAATATGGGAAGAATTAGCATGGACCAGTAACAGCATGATATAATTTACATTGGTGCTATAAAAAGTGACACAATTAACTGCTCAAGCATCATTATTATCCATATTTATTTATTTAAAAAAATGTTTTATTCCACCTTTATTTAACCAGGTAGGCCAGTTGACAACAAGTTCTCATTTACAACTGCGACCTGGCCAAGATAAAGCAAAGCAGTGCGACAAAAACAACAACACAGAGATACACATAAACAGACGTACAGTCAATAACACAATAGAAAAATGTATGTGCAGTATGTGCAAATGTAAAGGGAATGAAAAAAGATTATCCTAAATACTGTGTATTAATATAATTTTCAACCATTTCAGAATGTTGTCGAAATCCATTCCTACTGTACATTGGGCAAACAAAAATAGTCCCTTTTTGAACTATTGTGAGTGATCCATGTTCTTTTTAGACAGGGAGATTGGCCTATATTATGGGTCTTTATGGTGTGGTGTCGTTATTAAACAGTGCTCTTGTTGAAGATGAATTTGCATTCCTTTCATTAGTGGCTTCGAGAGGCCTGTCAATAGGAATCAATACTCTCCCCTCAGTTAATCAGCCTCTCCTTTTATCACCACCAACAGAGGCAGGGTCTGACACAATGCATAATTATGATAAGACAACTGGCTTTATAATAGGGCCTGGTTTATACATTCCATAGAAGAGAGAGGGAGGGATTGGATGGGATGGGTTGGGAGAGGGGTGGGAGGGAGAGAGTGAAAGAAAGAGAAAGAGAAAGATAGGGAGATATGGAGAAAGGAAAGGGAGGGAGAGCAGGCGTAGAGACAGACAAAGAGAAGAACAGCATCTAGGGACACTTAAAATGGACATTTTACATCGCAACTGTCGCACAGTCACACTGTCGTCCTCACTCTGCTCCAAGGTGGCACTTACAGGTGGTTCACCAGCAGTAGACCGGATTGCTCATTTAAACCCAGAGGATCCTGAACACAATTAGGCCCATAATTGCAGATTACAGCCAGCACATCCTTCTGATGATAATGGCCTCTTGGACGCAGAGCCAATCAGCCTTCATTAAAACACAGCTAAATAGCACCTCATGAAGGACGAATTGAGTTGGATTGAGTTGGATGCACGTCACTGCTGCAGAGCAAGCGAGCCGTCATTCTGAAATGCTCTCAATCTCTCTCTCTGTTGTTCCACGTGACAATTAAAATACATTTTATTAGTTATACGCCATTTGATTCTCATGGCTTTATGTAATGGTTGCTGGTGTGAGCATACATTAGGCTTTTATGTTCATATGTATGGATGATGGCTATTAGATGGATCACTGGCCTGTGAGGTTCAGAAAATTGGTGACGTCATAACGTTTTATTACATAAAACTCTGTGTGTTTACGCTAGAGACTTTTCATGGACTGCATCTCAATCTACTGAATCCGCCGGTGTCGGGTTTTACTTGGCTCATCATGCTCTAGCGACACCTTGTGTCGGGCCGGGTGCCTGCAGGCTGACTCCGATCGTCAGTTGAGCGGTGTTTCATCCAACACATTGGGGCAGCTGGCTTCCGGGTAAAGCGGGCGGGTGTTAAGAAGCGCGGTTCGGCGAGTCATGTTTCAGAGGACGCATGACTCGACCTTCGCCTCTCCGAGCCCGTTGGGGAGTTGCAGAGATGAGATAAGATCGTAATTGATTTGCAATTGGATAAAAAATAAATAAGAAGTCAATAGGGGGTAGAATGTGGCAAAAATAAAGGGGTTAAATATGGGAAAAATTTTTTTTTTACTATATCGCTCAGATTTAGGACAGACACTTGAAAACATACCTCCTTTTTATGTATTTTTTTGACGATCCGTTTTTCTATGTATGAATATGTTATTGAATGTGTTTCTATGGGCTATAGCAGTAAGCCCAAATTCAAATAGTTTAATCAAATAATTTACAAATATATCTTTGAAATACCTACAGGGGTTCTAAAATGTCAAATCAAATAGCTAAATGATCCATGCTGACCATATTAAAACATCTCCATGTGTAAGCTTAGTAGATATTGCCCTCTAAAGGATTAGACTTGAGGTTGGGGTACAATGCTGCTAACCTGCCCTCCTTCCCCCCTTCCCTATCCATTACAATGAGTAAAACCTAAGGAATCCAAAGAAATTGTCAAAAGCCAACCACGGACCCCACACACCAATTCCACTCTAACAATGAGCATACAGTATCAGTTCTCCATGAATGACAAGTAGTATGGAGCTGCGGCTCTGAGTATTGTTTCGTCATACTATGTTATGTATTCTCATTGAATTTGGTGATGTCCCCCCCCCCCCACCCTCAATGTTAAAGGTATGGTTCACCCAAATTAGAAAATGACATATTGGTTTCCTTACCCTATAAGAACTTTATGGACAAGGTATGACAGCAACCCATGTGTTGGTTTTGTTTTTAAGTTAGCATTTGAAACAGTGGACAACTAAACCAACGCATGGATTGCTGTCATACCTTGTCCATAGCCTGCTTACAGGTCAAGGAAACCAATATGTCATTTTGTAATTTGGGTGAAACATCCCTTTAACTTCTTGGAACTATAGGGGGTGCTGTTCCGCATTAGCATATTTGTGTCTCCAAATTAAACTGCCTCGTGCTAAATTCTTGATCGTACAATATGCATATTATTGTTATTATTGGATAGAAAACACCTTCTGTTTCTATAGAAGTTGGAATTTTGTCTCTGAGTGGTACAGAACAATTTCTACAGCACTTTTCATGACAGGGTTCAGTTTCAAATTTTTACCTCTGATCTGGGGTCTGTTTTTAAGGCGACAGTGAATGCTATGAAGAAACCGACACTGCCTACGTCTTCCTCTGGGTTCTGTACGTCATCACGTTTTCAATGGAATCGATGGGACATTCACAGCCATTATAAAAGACCAAAATGTATAGAGACCGTCCTTTCTCGTCGTGCGCCTGAGCGTGAAGGCCATCGACTTGCCTCGTTCCCAAATCGTTGTCTAACCAGCAATATTTCTCCGGTCATGTTTTCAGTCGTTATAGTTGTTAAAAACATCAATATGTAGTTAATTTGACACCGTTTTATAGCAATTTATATCCGTTTAGTGCGATTTTGAGAGAATTTATTTGTTGTGCACTCTGAAAGTTTGGACACGTTTTGGGGTGTCGGTCGTTGGTGGTGGACATTTCGAAGGACAGAGGACATCTATCGACCAAAAGACGTTTATAACATAGAAAGGATACATTGCCAAGAATCTGATGGAAGAACAGCTCAAAGTAAGCAATATTTAATATGATAAATCGTGTTTCTGTCGAAAATATTTTAAACGCAATTTTCGCCATTTTGTTTGGTATAGCTTCACTTGGCCAACCCTGTATTGAAAAGTAAGGATAATTTTAAAAATGTAAATCAGCGGTTGCATTAAGAACTAATTTGTCTTTCGATTGCTGTCAACCCTGTATTTTTTAGTCAAGTATATGATTAGCTTTCAATTAAACTAGATCACTCTGATAGATGACGTCAGACATATTGAGGCTTGATTCCTAGTATTTTTTATTGTGTAACCACGGTTTTGTATGGCTAAATATGCACCTTTTCGAACAAACTGGTATATGTATATTGTAAAATGATGTTACAGGAGTGTCATCGGAAGAATTCTGAGAAGGTTAGTGAAAAAATTAATATATTTTGGCGGTGATTACGTTAAGCGCTCTTTGGCTGGAATCGATGCTTCTGGTAACGTTTGCACATGTGGTATGCTAACTTATCGATTTATTGTGTTTTCGCTGAAAAACGCTTAGAAAATCTGAAATATGGTCTGAAATCACAAGAACTGGGTCTTTCCATTGCTATGCTTTGTCTATTTTTATGAAATGTTTTATGATAGTAAATTGGTCATACACGTTGCTCTATCTAGTAATTCTAGTCGATTTGCGATGGTCGGTGCAATTGTAAACTGTGATTTCTACCTGAAATATGCACTTTTTTCTAACAAAAAACTATCCTATACCATGAATATGTTATCAGACTGTCATCTGAAGAGGTTTTTTCTTGGTTAGTGGATATCAATATCTTAGTTGAGCCGAATTGGTGATAGCACCTGAAGGAGTAAGAAACTGATGGAGTTAGAATAGGTGGTGTATTTTGCTAACGTGTTTAGCTAATAGATTTAAATTTTGTCTTCCCTGTAAAAACATTTTAAAAATCTGAAATGGTGGCTTTATTCACAAGATCTGTATCTTTCCTCTGGTGTCTTGGACTTGTGATTTAATGATATTTAGATGCTACTATCTACTTGTGAAGCTATGCTAGCTATGCTAATCAGTGTGTGGGGGATGGGGGGTGCTCCCGGACCCGGGGTAGAGGCTCGTTAGAGGTTAAAATAGATGTGGGTGTTTCTTTCAAAAAAAACAACACCTGAGAAACAGCACCATCTAGTGGTCAGATCCTGGTACTATCAGGATGTAGGCTAGGACATAACCCAACAACTTCAATGGCCAATTTTCTGTAAAGTGGGAAAAAACCATCACCAAATTCACTTGGAATACATTACATAGGATGAAGAAACAATACTCCGAAGCCACAGCTCCTGCTACTTGTCAGACTAGAGAACTTATAACTATATAGTCATTGTTGAAGTGGGATTGGTGTGGGGGATCTGTGGGTGGCTTTTGACAATTTCTTTAGATCCCTCATGTCTAACTCATCCAAGTTGGATCTAGGTACTATATTTATTGAATATTATATGAATCCTTCTTGTAACTAAGGGG
>NC_036867.1:25340474-25362892 GCF_002910315.2 Salvelinus sp. IW2-2015 | reverse complement strand
CGTTTAGTGCGATTTTGAGGAATTTATTTGTTTGTGCACTCTGAAAGTTTGGACACGTTTTGGGGTGTCGGTCGTTGGTGGTGGACATTTCGAAGGACAGAGGACATCATCGACCAAAAGACGTTTATAACATAGAAAGGATACATTGCCCAAGAATCTGATGGAAGAACAGCTCAAAGTAAGCAATATTTAATATGATAAATCGTGTTCTGTCGAAATATTTTAAACGCATATTTCGCCATTTTGTTTGGTATAGCTTCACTTGGCCAACCCTGTATTGAAAGTAAGGATAATTTTAAAAATGTAAATCAGGCGGTTGCATTAAGAACTAATTTGTCTTTCGATTGCTGTCACCCTGTATTTTTTAGTCAAGTATATGATTAGCTTTCAATTAAACTAGATCACTCTGATAGATGACGTCAGACATATTGAGGCTTGATTCCTAGTATTTTTATTGTGTAACCACGGTTTTGTATGGCTAAATATGCACCTTTCGAACAAACTGTATATGTATATTGTAAAATGATGTTACAGGAGTGTCATCGGAAGAATTCTGAGAAGGTTAGTGAAAAAATTAATATATTTTGGCGGTGATTACGTTATAGCGCTCTTTGGCTGGAATCGATGCTCTGGTAACGTTTGCACATGTGGTATGCTAACTTATCGATTTATTGTGTTTTCGCTGAAAAACGCTTAGAAAATCTGAAATATGGTCTGAAATCCACAAGAACTGGGTCTTTCCATTGCTATGCTTTGTCTATTTTTATGAAATGTTTTATGATGAGTAAATTGGTCATACACGTTGCTCTATCTAGTAATTCTAGTCGATTTTGCGATGGTCGGTGCAATTGTAAACTGTGATTTCTACCTGAAATATGCACTTTTTTCTAACAAAAACTATCCTATACCATGAATATGTTATCAGGGACTGTCATCTGAAGAGGTTTTTTCTTGGTTAGTGGATATTCAATATCTTAGTTGAGCCGAATTGGTGATAGCACCTGAAGGAGTAAGAAACTGATGGAGTTAGAATAGTGGTGTATTTTGCTAACGTGTTTAGCTAATAGATTTACATATTTTGTCTTCCCTGTAAAACATTTTAAAAATCTGAAATGGTGGCTTTATTCACACAGATCTGTATCTTTCATCTGGTGTCTTGGACTTGTGATTTAATGATATTTAGATGCTACTATCTACTTGTGAAGCTATGCTAGCTATGCTAATCAGTGTGTGGGGGGATGGGGGGTGCTCCCGGACCCGGGGTAGAGGCTCGTTAGAGGTTAAAATAGATGTGGGGTGTTCTTTCAAAAAGAACAACACCTGGAACAGCACCATCTAGTGGTCAGATCCTGGTACTATCAGGATGTAGGCTAGGACATAAACCCAACAACTTCAATGGCCAATTTATCTGTAAAGTGGGAAAAAAACATCACCAAATTCACTTGGAATACATTACATAGGATGAAGAAACAATACTCCGAGCCACAGCTCCATGCTACTTGTCAGACATAGAGAACTTATACTATATAGTCATTGTTGAAGTGGGATTGGTGTGGGGGATCTGTGGGTGGCTTTTGACAATTTCTTTAGATRCCTCATGTCTAACTCATCCAAGTTGGATGCTAGGTACTATATTTATTGAATATTATATGAATCCTTCTTGTAACTAAGGGGCGCAATTTTAACATTTGGCAAAATATGCGTACCCATTTTAAACTGCCTATTTCTCTGCCCCCAAAACCAGAATATGCATATAATAGTCAYATTAGGATAGAAAACACTCTGAAGTTTCCAAAACCGTAAGAATTTTGTCTATGAGTTAAACAGAACTGATATTGCAGGTGAAAACCTGAGAAAATTTCAAGCAGGAAGTGGRACTCATTTTGAGAGCTCTGTGTTCCAATGCTTTCCTATCGCATATGTGAGGTCACATCAATAAGACCTCTTTTTCTATGTCTTCCCTAAGGTGTCAACAGCCTTTAGACGTAGTTTCAGGCCTTTATTTTAAAGGATGAGCCTGCAAGAGCACATTGGGTAAGTGGACAGGTGGGGGCTCTCCGGGTGATTTTTGCGCAATTCTGAAAGGTAGCCATTGTCTCTCTCGCTCGTAGTGAAAAACCAACTGTCCCGGTTGATTTATTATCGAATAGATATGTGAAAAACACCCTGAAGTTTGATCAAAAACAACGTTTGACATGTTTATGTGGACATTATGGATATAATTTGGATTTTTTTCCGCCGTTGTCGCGAACGCTTTTTCCGGTGGATTCCTTGTGATGACGCATCAAACAAACGGAGGTATTTGGATATAAAACATATCTTTATGGAACAAAAGGAACATTTGCTGTCTAACTGGGAGTCTCGTGAGTGAAACCAACCGAAGATCAACAAAGGTAAACGATTAATTTGATTGCTTTGCTGGTTTTTGTTACCGAGTTACCTGGCGCTAGCTGTTCTTATTGTTTTGTCGAGCGATCGATACATTTACACAAATGCAAGTATTGCTTTCGCTGGAAAGCATAATTTCAAAATCTGAGATGACAGATCGATTAACAAAAGGCTAAGCTGTGTTCTGCAATATTGCACTTGTGATTTCATGAAATTATATTTTATGATTACCCTCTGGCGCTAGGCTACGCTATGCTAGTCAGGGTTTTTAACATTAAAATGGCCAATTTGGGTGAATAAACTAGCTTAATTTCTCAAGATCAAATTATATTTCAACATTGCAGGAATGCTAATCTTATCTGTCTCTAACAACAGAAACAATTTCAGAACAATCTGAGATTGTGGGTGTTGAAATCCTCTTTCTTGTGATTTTTGAGGTGGAACGACCCTCCTGTATATACCGGTGATAACACATTATCTGGGTGTTGACGTACGTAGCTAGCTGCCATGCCCATGCCTGCAGCATGTGAGGAAGCACAACAGATTCGCAATGGTGTAAATTAGAGAAGATTGCAGTTTAATTAGTATTTGTTTTTTTCCAAATACTTCAGCTGTGCTTGATTAAGATTGCCTGGCACAATGGAACAAAAGGAAAACGCTGCCCATCTGGCACTCCAGGTATGCTCAATTTATTTTTGTTTAACTAGGCAAGTCAGTTAAGAACAAATGTGTATTTACAATGACGGCCTAGGAACAGTGGTTTAACTGCCTTGTTCAGGGGCAGAACAACAGAGTTGTACCTTGTCAGCTCGGGGATTCAATCTAGCAACCTTTCAGTTACTGGACCAACACGCTAACCACTAGGCTACCTGTCCCCCATAGAAAACAAATACTATTTGAACCCAGGTCTGAAAGGGAGGTTGATATGTGAACTCCTTCTATACCTGTCATATAGAAAGTTCCATCCATTTACTCCAAACAAACACATTTGCAAATTCCTTCATTCCTTGATGCATAGTCAGGCCTTCCCCTACCTCACCCTCCTCCAGTGTTAATTCAGTGAAAATGCATCCCTCACCCTCCTCCAGTGTTAATTCAGTGAAAATTGAGAGAATTATGCCCTATATTATCACTGCCTTCACGGAGGCTTCATGGAAGCAATAGGGGGTGAGAGGGGAAGGGGGAGAGAGGAGCAGGGCTGAATTGAGACAAATAAAAAAATGGCAGTACGTAACGTCAATAGAATTTGAAGCGTTGAGAAGAGAAATGGAAATTGGAAGCATGGAGTTGAGGCTGCTGCTACTATGGGAGGGATCGAGGGGTGAATTTGTCACGGCAGTTCAAAGGGTCTATATGCTACCTAGATTGTTTTAAAAGCTTCTCCTCTTCACCCCCCCCCCACCAGATCCACCATCCATTGTCAAAGTTGATGCGTTCTTGGAGGACCAGCTCACACCCACTATGTGAATCTTTAGTATGACGACATTCAAATGCAGGATTAAAGCATGGTACTTGAATACAAAAAGAAGGAGTGAACGAAGCACATGGTGGGCAGTTATCAGTGACTAGGCTAGCTAATGTCCACAGCAGCAGGCAACAAGCGTGTGTGAGTTGTGTGTGTGTGTGTCCATATGTATGCGCAAGCCTTTCTCTCATATAAACTAAAAGATGGATTCAGCCGTCGGCCGGGACTCAGTATCCTCCACAGCCATCCATATCAGGTGTCACTGCTTTACAAATACCCTCTGTCTGCATACGTCAACGTCTGCATTCCAAATGGCACACTATTCACTAGTGAATACTGTGCCATTTGGGACGTACCCAACGTATGTAACAGCTTTCTGCAAAAAAAAGCTCTCACCAAAAAATTACCTTCCGGCAACTTGCGTCATTAACTGTCCGGGCAATTAGGATGAATGTGGATGAACGTGTGGTGGACAGTAGGCCTGTATGGAGGAATATGAATGAGCAAGGATGGAAGGATCGGTTACTACATTAAAGTGTTTGTGCATTGGGGAAAAGGTCACAGGCTATGTAACTGTATGCCTGGTAAATGATAGCTGCTGCTCACTGTGGTGTGTGTGTGTGTGTGTGTGTGTGTGTGTGTGTGTGTGTGTGTGTGTGTGTGTGTGTGGTGTGTGTGTGTGTGTGTGTGTGTGTGTGGTGTTGTGTGTGTGTGTGTGTGTGTGTGTATATGCCTGCCTGCCTGATCGTGGGTATGGGCGAGCGAAGAATTGACGTGGCATAGTCACGCTTCATTGTACTTGTTTATTTTTATTTTTTTTACCCCCTTTTCTCCCCAATTTCCGTGGTATCCAATCGCTAGTAATTACTATCTTGTCTCATCGCTACAACTCCCGTACGGGCTCGGGAGAGACGAATGTCGAAAGCCATGCGTCCTCCGAAGCACAACCCAACCAAGCCGCACTGTTTCTTAACACAGCGCGCCTCCAACCCGGAAGCCAGCCGCACCAATGTGTCGGAGGAAACACCGTGCACCTGGCCCCTTTGGTTAGCGCGCACTGCGCCCGGCCCGCCACAGGAGTCGCTGGAGCGCGATGAGACAAGGATATCCCTACCGGCCAAACCCTCCCTAACCCGGACGACGCTAGGCCAATTGTGCGTCGCCCCACGGACCTCCCGGTCGCGGCCGGCTGCGACAGAGCCTGGGCGCGAACCCAGAGACTCTGGTGGCGCAGCTAGCACTGCGATGCAGTGCTCTAGACCACTGCGCCACCCGGGAGGCCCCATTGTACTTTTCTAAGGTCTTCTTCAATTAAATGAATAAGACTCAGTGGAAAATAGACCAACTGGTGAATCACCAATTAACTAGAAGGGGAGATAAAATAAACATCCATATCCCTACAGACTCTTTCTCTCAAGTACAATGAGACTCACTCAATATCTGTCTGTGTGTTCCCTTTCGCTGAAAGGTCAGTGTGAGAGTGAGGCTACTTCTCTCCCTTTGGCCCTATTTAGAGAGAGACACACAAATGTGCAAACACACAGGCAGGCACACACACCAACTCCTCTCGCACACACACCTTTTCTCTCTCTCTCACTCTTTTTTGTTGTTCAATAATATCACTCTGCCGCACACTTTCTCTCCCTGCAAGAACAATTTGTAAGGAGACTATTATATAACTGTTAGAAGTCACAGTGASGGGGGCCAAAACGCTGAGATGTAAGTATGAACTTTATTTTATCTCTACCTTTGCTCACCTGCTACAGTATGTATTGGGAATATGCATATAATAAAGAAACGACTGTTACACGAGAAACAGAACACAGACAAACATGAATAGATAAAGAGTCAGAACACAGGAGTTATTATACTGTATGGGATAATAATAGCTTTGTGGGTTTCTATTTAAACATATATGTATGTTATTAGAGAGAGTGGGGGGCAGAGAGAAAAATGGATAAACAGAGAGAGCGAGAGAGAGCGAGAGAGATTTGTGGCACCGTCATAGGATGCCACKTTTCCAACAAGTCAGTTCGTACATTTTCAGCCGRGAGGTGGTAGGCCACAAGCTTACAGAACGGGACCGCCGAGTGCTGAAGCGCATAGCGGGTAAAAATCTGTCCTCAGTTGCAACAGTCACTACCTAGTTACAAACTGTCTCTGAAAGCAYCGTCTGCATAAGAACTGTTCGTCGGGAGCTTCAATGAGTTTCCATGGACGAGCAGCTGCACACAAGCCTAAGATCACTATGCGCAAGGCAAAGTGTCGMCTGGAGTGGTGTAAAGCTCACCGCTATTGGACACTGGAGCAGTGGAAATGCGTTCTCTGGAGTGATGAATCACGCTTCACCATCTGGCAGTCCAATGGACGAAACTGGGTTTTGCCMGCTGCCAGAAGAACGKTACCTGCCCAAATTCACAGTGCCAGCTATAACGTTTGGTAGAGGAAGAATAATGGTCTGGGGCTGTTTTTCATGGTTCGGGCTAYGCCCCTTAGTTCCAGTGAAGGGAAATCTTAACGTTACAGCATYCAATGATATTCTAGATGATTCTGTGCTTCCAACTTTGTGGCAACWMTTTGGGGAATGCCCTTTCCTGTTTCAGCATGACAATCCCCCTCTGCACAAAACGAGGTCCATACAGAAATGGTTTGTCGAGATCGGTGTGGAAGAACTTGACTGGAATGCGCAGAGCCCTGACCTCAACCCCAWCAAACATCTTTGGGATGATTTGGAAAGCCGACTGCGAGCCAGGCCTAATCGCCCAACCTCAGTGACCGACCTCACTAATGCTCTTTTGGCTAAATGGAAGCAAGTCCCTACAGCAAWGTTCCAACATCTAGTGGAAAGCCTTCCCAGAAGAGTGTAGGCTGTTATAGCGGCACAGGGGGGACCAACTCCATATTAATGCCAATGATTTTGGAATGAGATGTTCGACAAGCAGGTGTCCACATATTTTTGGTCATGTGGTGTATTTAATTGGGGGATTCAACACTTTGAAGTTGAAAAAATAGACCCAACTTGTTGGTTCTAAGGCTTTTTATAGTGTGACTTTAAATCACACTGGCTGTTATGTCTTATCTGATCCTAGGCACAATTCAACGTCTATCTATGATATTAGACTGATCTGATTTATGGCTCTGTCCTCAATATCTTCATACTACAGATGAGAGGAGGAGCAGGCATGCGGTTAGCCTTCAGCCATATTGCATGAACTCCAAAGCTTAAATCATATTTATTTCACATCTCTGCAGACTTTTATTTATTTTCAAAGCAGCTGTATTGATCGTGAAGACAGGGCAGGCTTTGGTCAGACGACTAATCTACAGAAACGTAAAAGTACTGATTTAAATCAGTGGCATTTACTGCTGGTCATTTTAGAGAGGCAGATAAAATAGATGTTTTTCCTTTTTATATTCTTCACAGGATACCGAGGCAGATCTGTCAGAGGTTGGCGGCAATCAAATGTCATGTGACTGACTGTATGACTACCTCACATGCTCTCTCTGTACCTCACTCCCTCTCCATTCTCTTTCGCTCTCTATTCCCTCTATCTTTCTCTCCCCCTCTATCACTCTTTCTCCCCCAATTGTCTCTCGCTTTTTCTCATCTTTCTCTCTCTCTTCCCCAATCTCTGTATCTCTCTGTCCATGAATATTACCTAGTGTGTTGGTCTCTTGCTCTCCCAGCCCAGCCCAGCCCAGCCTAGCCAGGCCAGCCAGACCAGTGAGTGACAGCTGCAGCCTGCCTGGACAGACAAAGGGTTATTACAGGCGATAATATCCTGGATTTGTGAAACAGTGACTTCATCCATGTACCCATCTCACTGATGTGCCGACATGGTTTGCACCCCCTACAACCCCCACTCCTGCTGAGAGCCCTTCCTCTATCAGTCCTAGGCTGCATCCCAAATCTCAGCCTATTACGTATTTAGTACACTTTAGTGACCAAAGGGCTCCGGTCAAAAATATTACACTATCTAGGGAAGAGGGTGACATTTGGCACAAGGCCCTGCAGTGGGCGACGGCTGGCTGGGGGGGTGAGGGTTGTGTCTGGGTGGAGGGGCTTTCTGCTGTGGGGGCGATGGTTGAGTGGTGAGGGGGGGGGGATTTTCACCCATTCCTTGGGGCTGCACAGTAGCCTATACAGCCCATATGGAGAGGAACCTAAGAGGCCGTCTACAGAAGTGCTTGCATGGACCAGCAGCGTGACCGGGGAGCGTAGCGCTCTGATTAGCGAAGGTAAGAAAGGACGCCTGTGGAGCAGGGTCCTTTAGCAGGGGGTAGAAGGTGAGGCTGGCTRGGGTCCTACTGGAGTGCAGAACAAACACCTTATCCTGGGGGACCCCGTGGAGGGCTGGAGGGCCCTCATCTAGAATAAAGATCAGAGAGGGATAAAGGAAAGAAAAGTGGGAGCAGGGAGAGAAGGGCCTGGCTCACCCCAGGATCCTCACAAAGACATACAGTGCCTTCAGAAAGCATTCACATACCTTGACTTTTCCCACATTTTGTTATGTTAGAAAGTGGGATTAATTAAAATGTATTTAACTATCATTTTTTGTCAATGATCTACACAAAATATGATGTATTGCCAAAGTAGAAGAAAAATTTGAACATTTGTAAAAAAAAAATAAAAAAAAATTAACACAAGAACATATATGTCTTGATTACAGTAGTTAAGTATTCAACCACCTGAGTCAATCCATGTTAGAATCACATTTGGCAACAATTACAGCTGTAAGTCTTTCTGGGTAAGTCTCTAAGAGCTTTTCATACCTGGATTGTGCAACATTTGCCAATTTTTCTTTTCAAAATTCTTTAAGCTCTGTCAAATTTTTTGTTGATCATTGCTATTTATGCATCTGTAACTTTCATCATTCATTCATGATTAACCATAATCATGGTAGCATCCACATTATTGTAGTAGTGTTCAGAACCATATTCTATTCTTATTTACAATAAAAGTGACTCCAAAAAATACAATATTTACCATTAATTTCTACTGGGCAAAACAATCTGAAACACAACCAAAACCAACTGCAAATGCATCCAGCAAGTTTGTAGAGTCACAAGCTTGATGTAGTCATTACGTGCTAGGAATATGGGACCAAATACTAAACTTTTTACTCCTTTAATACGCATCAGTGAATTTGTCCAAATACTTATGACCTTCAAATGGGCGGACTAGATGCATAAAGTGCTTTTATTTCTCAACCAAGGGTTCTCAATTATTATTTCAATTTTAATTGTATTGCTATCCACAATGTTCCATCGTTTGTTTCATAAATATACTGTTTTTAAGCTTTAAAACTGTCACGTTCGTCGTTTGGATGAAGAGAGGAGGACCAAGACGCAGTGTGATAAAAATYCATTCTTCTATTTATTTAACGAAACGAAGAACACTTAAACAAACTTTACAWAAACAACGAAGCGAATGTGACGCTATATAGAAAATAGTGTTGAACACAAAACACTACACATAAACAATAACCCACAGAAATCCCTAAAGAATATGGCTGCCTAAATATGGTTCCCAATCAGAGACAATGATAAACAGCTGCCTCTAATTGAGAACCAATCTAGGCAACCATAGACATACAAACACCTAGACTAGAAAACACCCCATAAACATACAAAACCCCTAGACAAGCCTAAACACATAAATCTTCCATGTCACACCCTGACCTAACCAAAATAATAAAGAAAACAAAGATAACTAAGGCCAGGGCGTGACAAAAACTATATCTTTCACTCTGAAGTGGGACTGTCAGCCTGTGAAAGCTTACGGTGGAACAGGGTTGCAGCTATCTTGTTTGGATGAGAACATTTCCTACGCTTGCTCTGCAATGTCCACTTGTCACACTGGCATGTTGTAAACCCTTGTGTTACTTGTAAATGGAATGAGACYGAACAGAACAGAAACAGCTTTTGGGCTTTTTTCTTCAAGTGTGTGTCCTTTGTTGCACCCTTCTAAACCAAAGTGACTGAACAATAAAAATAACGTGTAGAAAGAAAACCAGTGTCACTTCTTATAACAAGATGATATGAAACGCTTATGGATAGAAAACCATAAAACCAAATAATATGAAAAGGGGAACAGAAGCGGAGTTTGACCCAGTCACAAAAGGGCTTCTCTGACTAGTGGTCACAGTGCCAGAACAGAGAATGTCAGCCAGACTGTTCCGGTAAGCCAATCAGACATTCAGCAGATCCAGTCCAGATCTTGATCAATTATTTAACTCATCTTGCCAGCATCTCATCACTGARTCAGCTTGAATGACATACAGAATTACAGTATATTCACTGTGATGTAGAAGCTCGTCTCATTGAAAAGTTTTAGAGAAATTAACTATGAAAAGGTCTTGTTCTGTTCGAGTAATTACTGTCAATGGTATATCTCTATAGAAACTGTCCATGTAAACGTGTGTTATTAGATCTTGGAGCTCACCTAATATGGACAATACATGCTTTATACTCTGGCTAACCTCCAGTCATAAAGTAATATATATGCAAAAGGTGAGCATTTCTCCGAAGGATGACAATGAAGGTTCGGTACATACGTACAACACCGGTCTGAGATAACTTTGGTCTGTACAAAAGTCAAGTGCATGTACATTTGTTCTTGTAATTCAGTTYGTTAACCCCATGAGTTACAGTACGTCATTCTCAATCCCATGCACTGACACAATTAGAATCTCGTTGACAGCCGAGTTCTCTGAAAAGACACTGTTGTGCTTGGAGTTATTTAGAAATCACGTGTCAAATGAAAATGTCATACATCTAAAAAGAAGCTCAGCTATTCTTAGACCCAAATTACATAGTCTAATTGTTGTTGGAGACAAAGATTATATCAACTCACAAGCACAGAATGTGTCCGATAAGCACTTCAATGCAAAGCAAGAAATTCAAATGGATGGTCTTGCTTCATAAAACAAACTTTCTGAACAGCCAACACTGGCAACTTTCTGTAACTTTATTTCGCTGGGAAAGTAAGTGATTCATGTAGAGAGTAGACCAGAGCCCATGTCTGACAGCTCAGAAAGAGAATGATGAACTTTGATGTAAAGCAGTGTAATCCAGGCCTATTGATTGTGAGTCACTCTAACTCTAAGAGACTGTGTGAGGAACATCCATTATATTCACAGCACCGTACGCAGGATTCAGTGCTGGGCTCTCTGCTGCTATACCACTCTCTCGGCTTTGAGGCAAAGCTCTCCCTCTGCATGCAAATTATTAGGCCGTGCTAATCACACAAAGAAACAGAGGGCCTGTGTACACATGCATGCACACACGCATGCACACACACAGGCACACACACAAGCAAGAGTCATGACTGTACTTTTCTGATTCATATTTGCTCTTTGTATATAACAGCTATATGTGGTGTGGTAGGTAGTAAAGGCATCTGAAAAATAAATGGTTTCAATATGGAGTCAGGAGAGTGGGAATGCAGCGGTAAATACATACAGTGTGAAGGCCTCTGGGGGATGTGTTCACTTAAATAGGCCTCAGCTCAGCTTTTATGAGGCCATCAGGCTTTTAATACTAGTTTTATGAGATATTAGTTAACCTGACACACTGAAGGCTACAGGGAAAGTGACCTATATGATTCTGCTGCTTAGGCCTTCTGTATAACACTAGCTGCTATTAAACTAGTTTATAGAGATGGACACCGAAATACCTGATTCAAGTATAGGTTAACTTCAGGAAATCTGAAGTTCATAACTGGCTTTCGCATCAAGTGCCCTTACCATACATTGGCCTCAATACTGTTGGCAATTGATGTTATTCTTCAATAACACAAACTCCAAAGCAAATCAGGGAGATTCAGAGTTGACTCCCCAAAGTGGGTTGTGCACAGCCTTCTCTCCTTCTTCTGGATCAACACACAGTTGATGATACGTTTTTCTTGTTGTTGTTGTTCAGACCAATTCATCCGGGTAAACGGCACCAAGTGTTAGCAATTTATGTTATTCTTCAAGAACACAAACATCAAAGCAAATCAGGGGGAGAAAAATAGGTTTATTTGAGAAGGACAAATCAAGATCTTATGCTTGGAGGTAGATGTTCAGATGTCCAGTCTCCCCTGTCCTCCGCTTTTCTCCACCGAACAAAGGTACAGGATGCCTTTTATAACCCCCCACCCCAGCTTTATGATCCCCACCACATTCTTGTGAACACCACTGACACCCATCTCCAAAATCGACACGGTTGATGAATCTTATGATATCCCCTATCATGTAACCATCAGATTTTAGCAGGCAAACATCGGGCAATAGCACACTTGAAAATCTCGATGAGGGTAAGAGAAATAACCACAACTCCCACTATTGGAAGTTTCATGCCCATCAAAAAACTTCCCCATATATCGAATGTGGAATACCACATGACTAAGCCTAAATCATCTGGATTGTAATCAGGATCTTTAGCGCCCTCAGTCCTGATCTTTTGGATTAGGTCAGTTATTTCCTCAGCACCAATAACAGCACATGTACCCCCTTGTGCGGACAGAAGATAATCAAGGGCCAAATGATTTTGCATCGCCACAGTCCGAAAGGCAACCATCTCAGCTGTAATTAACTCAAGACTCTCAACTGTACATTTAGCGAGGACTTTCAAAGAGTTGGCCATATTATTAATTTCCCGTGCTATTTTAGAAATACCATACGAGCGAAAGGCAATCGCAAAGAATTTCTCAGTTTCTGTAATCACATGATTATGACGGTGTGAAAAAGGAGAATTCACAGAATGTCTTACATGGGGTACAACATATACCAAATAACAAGACCCTGGCCACAACTTTGGTAACCAGGAATAGGCATAGGATCCACAAATAAAGTAAGTCCCATTAGGACCTATCATACCATTATTGATGCGATGACTGAAGGTATTGGCATACAAAAACAGTCATAGTGCCATTAACAAGAGTCAATTCAACAGACATTAGACGTGTCACAACCTTAGTGCCGTCACAGGCAGATAGATAGATCTGTTTCCTGATCACACTTACTCTGTCCTACTTTTACAAACGCATCCTGGTGTAGTTGAGACAAGTTCAGAGAGAGTGACCTATTAAAACATAACCACCCAACAAGGGCATGTGTAATAACTAGGTAAGGTGGTCGCTGATTAGTGTCATTGGCAATCTCAAATGAAGGAAGGTACTGCAGAATTAGGTACTCTCGTATGTTGGTACTACAGGTCGTAGTTGTAAACGAGAATTTGTTCTCAACTGGCCTTCCTGGTTAAATAAAGGTGAAATATATATATATATATATATATATTTTTAACTCTACAATCTCACGCAAATTAATACCAATAATCGCCTTAAACCAATTAACTAGTTATACCAATTATAGTCTCTCCATATACGCAACATTTCACTCTGGTTATTAAAAGGAATCACCCCTAATGGAATACCTGCCCTTGATGTGAGTGGTGCATACGTACAAACCCAACAACTACTTTGATTGACTACGGTGGCTTAGTGTAGAGAGAGAGCTAGAAACATTGACGCCCGAGTGTCCCTCATCCTGCTGATGCATCTCTGTGTTAGAAATGGAAATACCACCCACATCCTGTAATAGGAGGAAACTCACAAGGTAAATAATTAAAAACATCTTTCTCTTGTCTGCAAGACGATAATATTCAATTGTCCTATTGTCAAGGTAATCATTCACCAAGTCRTTTAAAACTGACCAGCTCTTCCACACTGGTATCAGTCCCACATAGATAACTATTAGAAATGATGTTCTGACAGTCTGCCGGTAATGAGGAATTCTTCTTCCGTTCCACTGGTTGCACTTCACCGGTGAAATTGAGATATTGCTAAGAGATATTGCTGCAGCCTCAGATGATAGATTCTCATGACCTGCAATGAAGGAAACAAAAAAGTGAAAGTAACATGTCCTGGTTTCAAGAGATTTTGATATTTCACATAGATTTCCCGAAGTAAGCATGTCCACATTTTCAGGAAAAGGTTGGACATTTCACCTAGATACAGTAGAAGTCGGACGTTTACATACACCTTAGCCAAATACATTTAAACTCAGTTTTTCACAATTCCTGACATTTAATCCTAGTAAAAATTCCCTGTCTTAGGGTAGTTAGTACCACCACTTTATTTTAAGAACGTGACATGTCAGAATAATAGTAGAGAGAATTATTTCCTTTAGCTTATATTTCTTTCATCACATTACCAGTGCGTCAGAAGTTTACATACACTCAATTAGTATTTGGTAGCATTGCCTTTAGATTGTTAAAGTTGGGTCAAACGTTTCAGGTAGCCTTCCACAAGCTTCCCACACTAATTTGGGTGAATTTTGGCCCATTCCTCCTGACAGAGCTGGAGTAACTGAGTCGGGTTTGTAGGCCTCCTTGCTCGCACACGCTTTTTCAGTTCTGCCCACACATTTTCTGTAGGATTGAGGTCGGGGCTTTGTGATGGCCACTCTAATACCTTGACTTTGTTGTCCTTAAGCCATTTTGCAAGAACTTTGAAAGTATGTTTGATGTCATTGTCCATTTGGAAGACCCATTTGCGACCAAGCTTTAACTTCCTGACTGATGTCTTGAGATGTTGCTTCAATATATCCACATAATTGTCCTCCCGCATGATACCATTTATTTTGTGAAGTGCACCAGTCCCTCCTGCAGCAAAGCACCCCCACAACATGATGCTTCCACCCCTGTGCTTCACGGTTGGGATGGTGTTCTTGCAAGCCTCCCCCTTTTTCCTCCAACAGAACAATGTTCATTATGGCCAAACAGTTATATTTTTGTTTCATCAGACCAGAGGACATTTCTCCAAAAAGCACGATCTTTGTCCCCATTTCCAGTTGCAAACCGTAGTCTGGCTTTTTTATGGCGGTTTTGAAGCAGTGGCTTCATCCTTGCTGAGCGGCCTTTCAGGTTATGTCAATATAGGATTCGTATTACTGTGGATATAGATACAGTGGGGAGAACAAGTATTTGATACACTGCCGATTATGCAGGTTTTCCTACTTACAAAGCATGTAGAGGTTTGTAATTTTTATCATAGGTACACTTCAACTGTGAGAGACGGAATCTAAAACAAAAATCCAGAAAATCACATTGTATGATTTTTAAGTAATTAATTTGCATTTTATTGCATGACATAAGTATTTGATACATCAGAAAGCAGAACTTAATTTTGGTACAGAACCTTTGTTTGCAATACAGAGATCATACTTTCCTGTAGTTCTTGACCAGGTTTGCCCACACTGCAGCAGGGATTTTGGCCCACTCCTCCATACAGAACTTCTCCAGATCCTTCAGGTTTCGGGGCTGTCGCTGGGCAATACGGCCTTTCAGCTCCCTCCAAAGATTTTCTATTGGGTTCAGGTCTGGAGCTGGCTAGGCCACTCCAGGACCTTGAGATGCTTCTTACGGAGCCACTACTTAGTTGCCCTGGCTGTGTGTTTTGGGTCGTTGTCATGCCTGGAAGACCCAGCCACGACCCATCTTCAATGCTCTTACTGAGGGAAGGAGGTTGTTGGCCAAGATCTCGCAAACATGGCCCATCCATCCTCCCCTCAATACGGTGCAGTCGTCCTGTCCCCATTGCAGAAAGGCATCCCCAAAGAATGATGTTTCCACTCCATGCTTCACGGTTGGGATGGTGTTCTTGGGGTTGTACTCATCCTTCTTCTTCCTCCAAACACGGCGAGTGGAGTTTAGACCAAAAAGCTCTATTTTTGTTCTCATCAGACCACATGACCTTCTCCCATTCCCCTCTGGATCATCCAGATGGTCATTGGCAACTTCAGACGGGCCTGGACATGCGCTGGCTTGAGCAGGGGGACCTTGCGTGCGTCTGCAGGATTTTAATCCATGATGGCGTAGTGTGTTACTAATGGTTTTCTTTGAGACTGTGGTCCAGCTCTCTTCAGGTCATTGACCAGGTCCTGCCGTGTAGTTCTGGGCTGATCCCTCACATTCCTCATGATCATTGATGCCCCACGAGGTGAGATCTTGCATGGAGCCCCAGACCGAGGGTTGATTGACCGTCATCTTGAACTTTCTTCCATTTTCTAATAATTGCGCAAACAGGTTGTTGCCTTCTTACCAAGCTGCTTGCCTATGTCCTGTAGCCCATCCCAGCTTGTGCAGGTCTACAATTTTATCCCTGATGTCCTTACACAGCTCTCTGGTCTTGGCCATGGAGAGGTTGGAGTATGTTTGATTGAGTGTGTGGACAGGTGTCTTTTATACAGGTACGAGTTCAAACAGGTGCAGTTAATACAGGTAATGAGTGGAGAAGCAGGAGGGCTTCTAAAAAACTAACAGGTCTGTGAGAGCCGGAATTCTTACTGGTTGGTAGGTGTCAAATACTTATGTCATGCCAATAAAATGCTAATTAATTACTTAAAAATCATACAATGTGATTTTCTGGATTTTTGTTTTAGATTCCGTCTCTCACAGTTGAAGTGTACCTATGATAAAAAGTACAGACCTCTACATGCTTTGTAAGTAGGAAAACCTGCAAAATCGGCAGTGTATCAAATACTTGTTCTCCCCACTGTACTTTTGTACCTGTTTCTTCCAGCATCTTCACAAAGTCCTTTGCTGTTGTTCTGGGATTGATTTGCACTTTTCACACCAAAGTACGTTCTTCTCTAGGAGACAGAATGCGTCTCCTTCCTGAGCGGTATGATGGCTCCGTGGTTCCATGGTGTTTATACTTGCGTACTATTGGRTGTACAGATGAACGTGGTACCTTCACGCATTTGGAAATTGCTCCCAAGGATGAACGAGACTTGTGGAGGTTTACAATTTTTTTTCTGAGGTCTTGGCTGATTTCTTTTGATTTTCCCARGATGTCAAGCAAAGAGGCACTGAGTTTGAAGGTAGGCCTTGAAATACATCCACAGGTACACCTCCAATTGACTCAAATTATGTCAATTAGCCTATCAGAAGCTTCTAAAGCCATGACATCACTTTCTGGAATTTTCCAAGCTGTTTAAAGACAGTCAACCTAGTGTACGTAAACTTCTGACCCACTGGAATTGTGATAGATTATTTTACATATAATTCACTGTGTTTTTAAACAATTGTTGGAAAAATTACTTGTATCATGCACAAAGTAGATGTCCTAAATGACTTGCCAAAACTATAGTTTGTTAACAAGACATTTGTGGAGTGGTTGAAAACGAGTTTTAATGACTCCAACCTAAGTGTATGTAAACTTCCGACTTCAACTGTATCCCTAATATGACGACTGTTGGGTACAACATAGAAGCTTATCAGGTTCTGATCATTTTACTATGCTTCTTCCCCTGAGATTGGCCCCCAATTGTTAATCAATCAGTTCATTATTCTCCAGACTCTGCTTTGTCATCAAAATGGACAAACTTGCAATGAATGACATGTGTCCATCGTTGTTTTTCCCTGAACCTTTACTGCTGAGCTCGTTATGAGCAAAACTTAATAAGGACCTTCCTATTTTGGCCCTAATGTGTTTGTCACATTTTTTTACCATCTCCCACTGTCCTGACACTACGTCATGTCCCCCCTTGGGAGTTATTCCCCATTAGAGAGTTGTATGCAATAGTTAAGCATTGTATCACCCATAAATGTGAATGTCTGCTTTTCTGAAATCTGACATGCCTGGTATGATCACATTGTCCATTGTAGTAACTACCCATGCCCAGCCTGCCTCACACCCTCCTCCACAATGCTCGAACCGTCTGTGCATAAGAAAACTCAGTGTTTTACAACGGATTACTTTATAAAACCACCAGAGAGCTGATCCAAAGCAACTCACAACAGTCGTGTTCAAGTAATGTGGTATCTGTAGGATATATCAGAGTAGCTGGATTACATGGTGTCTTTTCAACTATATCCATGTCCCATAGATCTTTACTCACTACTTTAGTGGCGTCCATAGCTTCCTTGCTAATGGTATACTGTTTTGTGCAAGGTGGGGCAACACCTGTCAAGCCCCCTGATTCGATATCCAAAGTTCCTCACAAATATTTCTTCATAGTCCAAATAGCATGGTTCTGAACTGAAGATTCGTGCATCAATCTTCATTGGACCAATATAAATTGATAATGGTTTGTTTCATATTTGTCTTCCCCCACACTTCTGTTGCTGTCATCTTCTTGTCCGTGTACTGAGGACATATATGTTTTGCATAAGTTATGGGCAATACAGTGACTTCAGCACCGGTATCTATTAAAATTTKTTGTCAATAGGGGGGCGCTGTTTTCACTTTGGAAAAAATCYTGCCCAAATGAAACGGCCTCGTACTCTTATCTAGATCATACAATATGCATATTATTATTACTATTGGATAGAAAACACACTGAAGTTTCTAAAACTGTTTGAATTATATCTGTGAGTAAAACAGAACTCATTTTGCAGCAAACTTCCAAACAGGAAGTGAAAAATCTGAAAACGAGGCTCTGTTTCAGGGCCTGCCTATTCAACTGGCTTTTAGTTATCGATATGCATGCACTTCATACGCCTTCCACTAGATGTCAACAGGCAGTGGAAGGTGGAATGGGGTGTCTAGCTTGATCTGAGGCCGAACAAGAGCTTTTGGAGTGACAGGTCCGTAATTGTCTTTGTCTTCCAAGGAGCGCGGAGGAGCTCGACATTGGCTTCTGAAAAGCGTTCGGTTTACACTGCGAATATCTCCAGCTCATAAGAGACGTTAAAATAATTACTTGAGCCCGTTATATAAGGCAATGTACAGTATGCCATAGACCACGTCGATACAACGTTACAAACGGAAGCAAATTTGGAAAAAATTGGACCTCCAAGGCCAAACCTGCAAAAGCAAACGAGACTAATGCACGCGAGACAAGCAATAAACAAATGTGGAGCCGCTTACAAAGGTGTTTTTTTCTTGAGGTCTTGGGGCTGATTCGCTCCTTGGAATTTTCCCAATCGATGGTCAAAGCAGAAGGACAATATGCTCTACATGTGAGTAATGGCTAACAAGGTAGGGCCTTAGAAGAAAACCTACACTTTCCAACAGAAATACACCTTTCCAAATTACTCAAAATTAATTATTACAACCATTAGTGGTCCTGAACGATCTAGCAAGCTTCTAAAGCCATGACATCACTTTCATGGAATTTCCAAGCTGTTAAAGGACAGTCAACCTAGTGTACGTAAACTTCTTTTGACCCCAAAAAACCCCTGGGGAATTTGTGATAGATTAATAAGCATCGTACATGTTAATAATTTCACTGTGTTTTTCTAAACACCAGATTGAATTCCGGAAAAAGAATACTTTGTATCATTTGGCAACAACAGTCCTAAGCCTGTCCTAATACATGAGACACTGATGCGCAAAAACTCTTAATCCGCGTTTGATTATAACAACATATCTATTACATGTAAGTGGAAGATAGAGTTTTGATAAACGATGTTTTATGATGACTCACAATACCTAGGCCGTTATAGTAAAACTTTGCACAGACATCCATCTCGAACTCTGCGTATTCACATCTGAGACCATATGAACTTGGTACTGGTTATGGGAAACTACCAAAACAACCAGCTTGCACAAGCAGAGAAGGCTTATTCGAGGGTTGCTTAGATCATCCCATTAGCCTGCTTCTTGCCCCTGAGAGTTGGCCAATTGATTAATCAATCAAGTTCATTATTCTCCAGATCTGCCTTTGGGTCTATCAAACATAGACAAAACTGCAATGAATGACACGTGTAACCATGTTTTTTTCCGTGAAACCTTTACTGTAGAGCACTCGTAATTGAGCAAAACAAATAACTAAAGGGAACACTTAATCCTAATAATTTTGGCACACCTAAGTGGAAGTATATGTCACATATATATGAGTTCTACCATTCTGCCCACTCCGTCGCGTGACACTACCGTCCAGTCCCCCACTTGGATTATCTTCACACCATTAGTAGAGTATGCCTATATGCAATAGGTTCTAAGCATGTGTATCACAAAATAAGTGATATGTGAGTCATGCTTAATTCCGATGAAAGTCTACGAGCCTGTAGGTGAGCAACATGTGTCGAGCTACTCCCAGGCTTGTTATGTTACGGCATAACCCTGCGCCGCCCAATCGAGCCAGTAATCGCCACAGCCTGCACCCTGGTCACCACCACCGCCGTATCCCGTTCCCGAGACGCACAAAATGCGATCGCGAAAACCAACACGGTAAACTCTGAGTAGTCGAATTAAGAAAAACCGTGCAAAGAAATGTCTCTTAGCAAGCGGAAACCGACGACGAGTGTACTTTTAATCAAAAAGAAGACAACCAAAGAACGTCAGACCAGCTTAAAAGATCCAAAGCCGAAACAATCTACTAACAGCGGCTCCAGTGGTTCATTAGTAAAAATGTCCAAGGTAATCACTGGGCCAAACCAAAGAGGCCCGACGCTCTACTACCTCAGAGGCCGAGCCGTGCCGGAACAACCATTAAAGCACTGAGCTGTACGGATAGATTATCGGACCGACGATATCCCCATGTCCGATACCAAGAGATCTTTGCAAGCCTGACGATAACTCCTTCAAGTTGACGCGCTCAACCCAGGACATCTAGCTTACCTGAGTAGACGGTGTAGATCCGAATGATATACTGTTTGTCCGACAAAGAACCAGAAATAAGGCAGGAACAGGCACCACACCTGTCAAGCCCCTGATTCATATCCAAATTCCTCACAAATATTTCTTCATAGTCCAAATAGCATGGTTCTGAACTGAAGATTCGTGCATCAATCTTCATTGGACCAATATAAATTGATAATGGTTTGTTTCATATATTTGTCTTCCCCCACACTTCTGTTGCTGTCATCTTCTTGTCCGTGTACTGAGGACATATATGTTTTGCATAAGTTATGGGCAATACAGTGACTTCAGCACCGGTATCTATTAAAATTTCTTGTCAATAGGGGGGCGCTGTTTTCACTTTGGAAAAAATCGTGCCCAAATGAAACGGCCTCGTACTCTTATCTAGATCATACAATATGGCATATTATTATTACTATTGGATAGAAAACACACTGAAGTTTCTAAAACTGTTTGAATTATATCTGTGAGTAAAACAGAACTCATTTTGCAGCCAAACTTCCAAACAGGAAGTGAAAAATCTGAAAACGAGGCTCTGTTTCAGGGCCTGCCTATTCAACTGGCTTTAGTTATCGATATGCATGCACTTCATACGCCTTCCACTAGATGTCAACAGGCAGTGGAAGTGGAATGGTGGCGTGTTTGCTGATCTGAGGCCGAACAAGAGCTTTTGAGTGACAGTCCGTAATTGTCTTTGTCTTCCAAGGAGCGCGGAGGAGCTCGACATTGGCCTTCTGAAAACGTCGGTCGTTTACACTGCGAATATCTCCGGCTCTGATTTATTTGTATTACATATATAATAACATCGTAAAGTAGGTTTTTTCAACCGAAGTTTATTCACCAGTTTGATATGGAACGTTATTGTATGGTACTTAATTGAGAGGTTTTCCCGGTTCTGGTCTGTGGCAGTACTGAATGCAAGAGGAAAATCTTGGCCAAGCATATGTGTTACCAACCTATTGCAGCTGAACGGATTGGAGAGTTGGCACGCGCAAGAAACTCAGCGACAGAAGAGGAGGTGGAATCGATGTCTAAAACCAAGAACAACGCGACAATTATTACTGGAAACAAAAGGACTACCCAGAGTACACCACATTTCTGATGGGAAGCTCAGCTTAAAAGTTAAGAAAACATCTCTTTATGATTTGTTTATTGCGTAGTGTCTGTGTAAAAATGTTGACTCCTATTCTGCGCTGCGTTTATGCCGGTGACAGCTGTGCTCAAATAACGCAAGCGTCGATGATAGTATGGTAAAGTTCTATATTTAAAAAAATTCAATTGCAATTAAGAACTCAGGTTATCTTCATTTAGCCGAATACACAGCAAGTTAGGTTTATTAGATATAATGTTTATGATGAGGTTCTTGTAAGGGTCAGAATTAGGTGACTTGTTCCACAAAATATCTCCGGTAGATTCTGCGCCTAGACCCACGATGCTACGATATTCCACAAAATGTATAAATCAGGATTTGTAAGCTATAAATATTGCACATTTTCGAGACAAAAACATAATTGTAATTGTATAAGTGATGTTAAGTAAGAACTTACGAAGTCTTAAATGTGGAATTCTCGTTCAACAGGTTTATGTGATAATAAATTGGTATCTCTATTTTGACAGGGTTTTGTGCCAAGCTATTATTTTGCGGGGAGTAAATTGCGGTTGCGTTTGTCTTGGCACTGTAGTGAGCTCAATAGAAATATATGTGGGTGTCGTGTAAAACACTTAAAAAAATCGGAAATTATTTGTGGATTCACAAGGTGTTATCTTTCCATTCTGCTGAGTACACCATGTTATTTTCATAAATGTACTTATGCAGTGAGTACTTTATTATTCACGTTTGGATCTTCTGTAATTATTCTGCTGCTTGGTGCTATATGATCGTGTGTTTATTTCTTTATGGCCTCAATGTAGTAAGACTATGATTTACCACCTCAAAATAGGCAATTTTTCGAACAAAACAAAAATGTTATTGCATATAACATGTTATAAAAG
>NC_036867.1:25321796-25340449 GCF_002910315.2 Salvelinus sp. IW2-2015 | reverse complement strand
TATTTTATTTATAACATATGATAATAACATCGTAAAGTAGGTTTTTTCAACCGAGTTTTACAGTTCTATGAATCAACACGCTTTCCATCTAGAGAGCAACTTTTAGGAACGCCGTCTCCGAGATTATCGACTTTATGCTGATCACAAGATCTGAACAAAAGCTCTGAAAAAGTGTTTGAAATCCCGGCCTCTCAGACAACGAGCCAACTCCCTTTCACTTCGAACGAATTAGTGTATACGAAAACAAATCTCCGACCAAGACAAATGGGCGGACCAAATCCCTCCGATCTAGAAGAAATGGACATTGCAAAATATATAGTAGATACCCATGTATTCACAACTGATTTAATAACATGGAGAGACGACAAGGACTCTTCGTGTTACGAAAATACGCTTCTGATGGGTAGATGTCAATTCAGTGACTAAATAAAAAGAGCGTGAAGAGAAGTGTATCAAGCCCTAGTGCCTCGCTTCATCTTCGAAGTGCCCTTGAGTCAATTATCGTGCCCCGTAAATTGTTAACTGCCTCTTGTAAATATCATCCCTAGTTCTCGCCGCGTAAACCATGTGGTGATTCGTACATAATATAGGTGCCTCCAGCTAATTATACCAATCACGCAAAGCTTGAAATTACCCTTAAGATGTGCTATAATAAGTTAATAAAGTTATTTTTACAAATCGTTCCCCTGCGTTGAGATTAAGAACCCTGCCCTTTTGAGAAGAAAAACTTCTAGTTTTCAGAAATTTCGCAAAAACCATAGCATTGTGAATTCCGAACATTAGTCAATAATGGTTCAAGCTAAACTGTAGAATGGGTTTTTTGCGATGGCATAGTCTAATACTTTATGCAGAGGTCAGTCTTTTAGTACCACCCGGACGAGTACTTAACTCTAAACTAAACTACAAGTTCTACACGACGCGTTGGGCATAGCTAACTATCAGTGCTGGATGTGTTGAACCAACATCTCTCCGGCCAAAATAAGGTCACATTTCATCTCAGCGTGTCTCTAACGTGTACAATGTGTTATAATAAGCTCCATGGTTAAAAGTGATAATCAACTCAGGAGGCTCTTATGACGTTACAATCATGGGAATCAACTAAATGGATCTGCGGGCAATGTACAGTTAACACCTCCCTAGAATTGTAGTCGACTTGTGTGTGAACACCACTTTCCACGTCTTCATTATTTTCCATAGAACACCAACGCCCCTCGTGATTATTCCCCAATGTAAAATCCTTATTAACATTGATGCTCTTAAACCTAGATTTATAGGCCCACTCGTTGCGTTTGCATGCAATAATCTTTCCCGATGAACTGTATGTGCCCTCTATACTAAGGTTAAAAATTCCCCTATTTGTTATGACCCTTAATATCTATTGAATTCTTCTATTTTGACGGTTTGTGCAAGCTATTTTTTGCGGAAGTGAATTGCTCATTAATACTGAAGGAGGAGGGAAATTAGTAGACAATATCTCCTCTTAGTCACTGGCGTGTGCCTAATATGCCAGGCAGCATACTGCCTAATGAGCAGTGAGGGCTAATAGAAAACCTGACCTTGATACTCTGATGTATCTTCGTCGCTCTGAGAGACTCCCACAAGGACAGCGACATACTAACATAAGAATACTCGCGACATATTATGGAAAGCCCTTACCCAACATATTGAATCCTGTAGAATACTAATACTTCTTTTAACCACTAAACTTCATAAACCCTTAAACCCAATCAAACCCAATTTGCTATAACCATTATACCCTATAATATCTAGCCTTTTCCTTATGTGAAAATTTGGGGTTACCGGCATAAAATTGTGGTCGGAAAGTAGCCTTGTTTTACAATTTAATTTATAGTACAAACGTTAAACACGATGTATCTAAGACCATTAAATTATAGCTAAGAGAGCCGCACCTGATTATCGTCCAACAACCAACACACACAACTACGGCGCAAACTGATTCTTTGACGCATATCGCACGCACGCACGCACGGCAGTCTGCTACGGCACGCATGGCGCGTACACAAACGGCACTGATGATACTGACCAACACGCACCACACCACTACACAACTCGCCAAAAACTATCTACCAAAACAAACAACATTAAACCACCATGATAGTTGCTGCTTTATAGAGCATCTTAAATATGCTATTGTTCAATGTGACATTAATCTCGATGAGAGTTTTCTTAGGTCACAAAGTTGACACCTAATATCTTCATAATCTCCTAGATTGGCTAACCAAAATCGAGCTTTTCTCGAGTGACAGCAAGTACGCTACTTGGGTGAGAAAACAGAATTTAGGAGACGAGGGCATAGGCCATATCCAAGGACAAAACATCTATAACAAATTCTCAAATCAAAAAAAGAGAGCTTTGGATTTTTCCGGATTTCTCAAAGTTACATCCTTGCGACCCGTTGAAGATCAGAACAATGACATCATTAATTATTCTATAAGCTAATATCAATAACATAGTGTTCAACATGATTATAGAGAAAGTTCCAGAGGTCAATGTTGCCGTTTTTGATGTTGATAATAATTTTCATGGCTATTCACCTTCTGTAGTGAGTTAGCTGGATCCAGTAGTCATGCGTATTCTCGTGCGACTGTCACGAAATTTTTTATTTGTTAGGATTACTTCAACTATAGAATGATTATTCAATGTATTCTATTCAACTCATATTATAATAGTCCGACAGACCTTCATGTTGAATGGAAACAATGTCAGATATTTTTGGTTATTCCTATTAACAGATTCCATTTTTATAAATTCACCGCGTGCCTTCATCTAAAACCATAGGAAAAAACAGCACATCTTTCTCTATTCTCAGCATAGGAATACTGCAACAGCAAGAATGGCAACAAATGCGGTGGATCCACAAGTGTCCTTATCAGTCTCTCATCTCTTTTTTAACCTTCATTTCGCTTGTACGCATTAATGATCCTGCGGGGTGGCCCATTCCACCGTCTATGCAAATCTAAAACTATGAAGTTGAGTGGCAAGAATTGACACTAACCAGATGTCCCGTCCTGGTAGTAGCCTTGTAGGCTAATTTACGCCTAAAACAATCCACCAGACATCCTTTTGATCTGAGCAGCAGGGATCGGCCACAGCCGAGGAGTGTCTGCGGGACCTCGTCGTAGTAATTTTAAGTGCGCGTCTCTCATGGCAGATGATACTAAAGCCTCCGAATTGGACATTTACAAGTTTCTCTCTCTTGAAAAATGTAGTTAATTATAAGCACCTAGCTCAACGTCAACAGTAAAGTCAAACAGGAAGTCGTGATGAAGTCAGGTGGACTTTCAGGAAACAGCAGGAAGAGAGCACACACCCTATCGGACACGCAGCGAGCAGGCGCAACAGAATAAGAGGCGAGCACGAGGTAGAAAGTTTTAAGTTTCCATCGGCGTTTTACACATCCACGGACAAAAACTTGAATTGGTCCACCCACACAGACAGCATTGGTGAAGCGAATGCGCGCAGCGCCTGGAGGATTGAAGAAAATTCTGCCAGTCGACCGATAAAGCAAACTACAAACTTCATACAAGCCATCATGCATTCTTAATCTGAGTTAAAAAGCTTTACCAGTTCGGGCTGATCGATACACCGCATAGGGTACGGGCAACTGCCTCCGCCCACAACCGTAAGGCTCCCAGAGGGTAGTGAGGTCTGCACAACGGATCACCGGGGCAAACTAACCTTCCCTCCAGGACACCTACAGCACCCGAATGTCACAAGGAAGGCCTAAAAAAGGATCAACGAGGACACACAACATCATACACCCCCAACTAGCCTAGTTCAACCCCCAAGCTAAATCCACATTCCAAAGAAAGCGCAAAGCAAGTCAAGTACAGGTGCAATCCCAAAAGCAGGGAAACAACAAATGATCTTCACAGAGCTAAGAGACTGAAAAAAAAGCTTCCTATCTCCGCGAGCCCCACATCAGGACTGGTTAGGGAACCACCCCAAGCCAACACAGACAAACAATTGAGACGTGGCTGCTGCCATTACTGTAAAATGATACAAATGCACATCTAGCCAATTCTTATAAACCATCCCCACCATAATATAAATCTTTACAATACCCCTAACATACGCATTCTCATATCGTACTTATTAACCCTGTACTTCAGCTCCTATTTACCTCAACCCCCAATAAAATTGACTGCATCTTGCCCCCATCTTTATGTCATTAACATGTGCTATCACTAAATGCAGCTGATCCTAAATAGCACAAATGCTCCACTGTGTGTATAATGATAAAATAACCCTAAACATAACTCATCCCACTAACAATAATGTAATTATACGGCGCTTATCTCCCTCTATGGGCACGTTTGCCTTCCTTGTGAACAATCACACATCATCTATAATCATTATTTACACTATTTCTTCTCATCTCCTTCTATCTACTTTGTTCTCTGCACTTACTCTAACGCGGGATGTCTGTTGTGGAAATTTGTGTTTAGGTATGAAGGAGATATGACTCGTTGGTTATTAACTGCGAATTATGTGCGCGACTACAGAGATAAGCAACGAAAGGACATATCGCGTACACTGTCGCATTCATTGTCTCATTAAGCATCTTGCTAACCAACTTGTGTAGGTGAGCAAACAAATTTTGCAATTTTGATTTGATAATCACATTCATCTGTGATGTATATGGGGTTCCAAGACTTCAGGCAGTCATTGACCTTCAAAGGATTTACAACAAGTATTAAAACTCACAATTTCATATTACGATTGTTTAGTTGCCATTAATTTTGAGATCCTCAATTATGGAGGATCTCACAGGCAGTTAAGGTACAAAAGAGCGTTGCTGTAAAATCCTCACACACTCCGATTTTGGATGTATTACCCTCCAAACTTTAGTCTCATCTGCATTGTGTTCTCTTTTTCAATATTCCATCTTGTTCTTTTTTTTGGTGTCGTACAGAGCCAAATGATAATTGGTCAATGTCCCAAATACTTGACTGTTAGCTGATTTCGCTTTTCATACACTCGCTCCTTTCAACACATCCACTTTGCCATACTCTGGTTGCCATATATGCGCCAAAATGGTTCCAATAATAATTTCCACCATTAATTTTCCCACATGGGATTTTAGGAACACTTAAAATAAGGGCTTATGTTCCTGTGTAGGCTTAACTCCTGCGTGAATGTTTTGATAACCATGTCAGACAAGGTGACTTTATCAATAATTCAGGCTCTATCTTACTCTCAGATTCGAAAATTGTTAATTAGTATCAAAGTAGACATCATACGAAGACTACAAATCCCTGCAAGCTCCTGACACCTTCTCTAACAGGTAATTCTGATAGCCAGTGGTAGGTATTTGAAACGTGCTGTTGCGACCTCTCTGTTGAGACAGCATTTACGTGGGCACTGTCTGTCACCCTTATAGTGCAATGTAAGTCATTGTTTAGTGTTGTGTTGCATGGATGCATAAAAATACTAAAAATAAAATGCCTGCTAAAATCGCCACAATTTATTTTATTGTTATGCATGCCAGCAAACCCACTAGACAACACTGAACAAAACTATAAACGCATATGCAACCATTCAAAGATTTTCTGAGTTTCAGTCACATTTAAGAAATCAGTCAATTGAAATAAAGAATTAAGCTCTAATCTATGGAGATATTCACCATGGACTGGAATATGCATCTGTTGGTCAAGTACCTTTAAAAAAAAGTAGGGGCATGGATCAGAAAAACAGTCAAGTATGTGGTTAACAACCATTTGCCTCATTGCAGCCGCAACACATCTCCTTCGCCATAGAGTTGATCAGGCTGTTGATTGTGGCCTGTGGAAAGTTGTCAAGTCCTCTTCAATGGCTGTTGCGAAGTTTGCTGGATATTGGCAGGAACTGGAACACGCTGTCGTACACGTGATCCAGAGCATGCCAAACATTGCTCAATGGGTGACATGTCTGGTGAGTATGCACCTGTGCATTCCAAATTGCCATGTGATAAATGCATTGTGTCATTGTCCGTAGCTCATGGAGCACTCTGTTCACAACATTTCATCAGCACACGCGCTCTCTGCTCTGCCCATCTCTTCCGCTCTGCCATCTCTCCGCTCTGCCATCTCTCCGCTCTGCCATCTGCCCAGTACAGTTGAAACGGGATTCATCAGTGAAGAGCGTGACAGTGAGCCATCGAAGGTTCCATGTCGAGAGTTCCAGTCGTCAGGCTCTATTTAAACTGTGTGTTCTCAACCTCTTTCAGGACATGGCGGACTGTGAAGGAGACCTCTGGTTGCATGTCTTGTGTTGTACCGATGCAGTGTCCGAACGATTTGTTGCCAACTGCTTGAAACAGACAGTTCAGTATCTTCAACACATCCAAACCTCGCAGAAAGACCAATAGCGATGCAGTCAATTTCTCTTCAACTGTTGAACAGGAGGACTGACATGCATGTACTGCACTTTCAACTTTCTTTGCCGCACATGACCACACAGCTGCGGCAGTAGTTCAGGTGCAACAAAACTAGGGCCTGAGGACTTTGTTGATGACTGAGATGTCCACAGAATGCAGAGGAATGCACCTATCATGACAGACTCTTCCCATTTAGCAACCATTGAGTCTACACGTTTTTGACCATGACAGCTTTGCTATCTAGGGTTACAGCCAGCAGTTTAGTCTCCTCAAATTGCTCAAGAGCTGCATAATTCAATAATAGCATCTAAAACAATACAGCATTGCAGGGAGTGATTTGTTTCCAAAAAAACAATGCTTTTTGTTTTTTTACGATATTCTAGCTTCATCAGCTATCTGTGCTGGCTGTTTCAGAACGATCCTGCAGGTGAAGAAGCCGGATGTGGACGTCTGTGCATGGTTACACGCGGTCTGCGGTTGTTTGAGGCCGGTTTGACGATACTGCCAATTCGCTAAAACGACATTGGAGGCGCTTATTTTGAGAAATGAACATTCAATTCTCGCCAACAAGCTCTTGTGGGACATTTCTACAGTCAGCATGCCATTGCCACACTACCTCAATTGATGGCATCTGTGGACTTGTTTGTGTGACAAAACCTGCACCATTTTAGAGTGGCCTTTTTGTTCCCAGCACAAGTGCCAACCTGTGTAATGGAAGATGCTGTTTAATCAGTTTCTTGATAATGCACTGGCTGGATTATCTTGGTAAAGGATAAATGCTCACTAACAGGGATATAAACACATTGGATGCATCAAATATGACAGGAAATAAGCTTTTCGGGATATGGAACATTTCTAGGATCTTTTTTCAGCTCATGAAAACATGGGACCAACACTTTGGCATGTTTGCATTTTTGTTCAGTGTAGATTCCATGGTCACAATACATTGACAAAATTGATTCAACCAGTTTGTTGTGCCCAGTGGAACAAGAACTTTTCAGCTTATGACAAATCTCGATGGTTGGCTAACATTTAATCACCATACATCTTATCCAGAGAAATGTATAAGAGTAATTAGGTGTGAGACGTGCATTGCTCGAAGGGCACAGCAAACAGTTTTTTCATCTGTTCAGTCGGATTTTGAATTATAAGACTGTCATCTGATGAAGTTGTTTCTTGGTTAGTGACTAATTTTATCTCTATTTTGTCGGTTTTGTGAAAGCTACCTATGTGGTGGAAACATGGTGAAACTATGCGGTTGTGTGTTTGGCTATTGTGGTTAGCTAATAGAAATACATAGTGTTTTCGCTGTAAAACATTTTAAAAATCGGAAATGATGGCTGGATTCACAAGATGTTTATCTTTCATTTGCTGTATTGGACTTGTGGTTTCATGAAAATTATATTATATGATATCCCTGTCCCGTTAGGCTAGGCTATGCTAGTCAGCTTTTTTGATGAGGAGGATCCCGGATCCGGGATGGGTATTAATTAATCCTCCTGCTGTGTTCTGGTCGAATTGGACCGATTTACAAGTTCTCTCTCTGAAAAATGTAGTTAATATAGTCTGATTGTCACGATCGTGTGGAGGAGAGACGGACCAAAACGCAGCATGAGGAAAATAAGCCATCTTCTTTTAATTAAACGAACAAAGATGAACATGAAACGAAAACACTATTACAAACAAACAAAACAACAAATGATCGTGAAGCTAAATAACGCAAGTGCCCAGACAAGCAACAAACGTTAAACAAGACAACTACCCACAAAAGCCTACTGCCTATGGCTACCTTAAATATGGCTCCCAATCAGAGACAAATGAATGACAGCTGTCTCTGATTGAGACCCAATCTAGGCAGCCATAGACATAACTAGACAACCTCACAATTATCTATCCCATACACAATACAACACCCATAGACTAAACAAAACACACACAACATACAATGCCCACCCCAACTCACGCCCTGACCAACTAAACATAATCAAAATAACATAAAAATAGGTCAGGAACGTGACACTGATTGTCATAAGGTTCCATGACTTTTTCCACACAGGGCATCTGAACACACAAAATACATTTTGATGATTCAAAAATGACCGGTCATTTGAAATGAATGGGTGGAGACTACAATTAGTGTATAAAATTCATCAGATGGACACACTTCCTCTCCCAGACCCCCACATGCACACACACCTCACTCCCCTTCTTGGCTTCTATGGCAACCCCCACGGGAACCTTTCCCCAATAGAATCTTTCCCCAGGAAAGGAACCAGACCTTTTGGCATTCTCACAAACAATCGCAACATTGTTTCAATAATAATATATAGAACTTTTTTCGCAGCTCTGGTATATAAAGATTTTTTGAGGCCTTGCTGTGTCAGCACAATGACAGAACGACATACTGTATGTGAGGCTCTTGATCATATCTTTGATCATGACACTGGTGAGGAGGAGAGAGTCCTTGTTAAACTTTGACACAAAGTAGTCTGTGATAAATAGCACAATATGTTTCATCTGAGTATTTGTTATTGTCAAAATAATCCATACATTATGCTTTTTTTACTCTCAAAAACGAGTTGTATGAGCTCAGGTCAATGAGGCCTAGAGGCCATAAATAGCAAATAGAAGTTCAAAACTTCAAAAAAAATTACTGAAGTTGATAAAAAAAGATCTAACACAACATTAGGTGATAATATGTTTTATTATGGATTTATAATCAGCTATAATGGGGCGAGCATTTTGGACCAGGAACACAGAATGAATTAACATGAAACGAACACAACAAGAGGCTTAAAAAAATCTACCGCAAAGTTACTAACCATCATGTTCACATATATTCCATCCAAATTCATATGTACACCAGCTGAGATGGGACATAAGAGGGAGTCTGTTAGTTTACCTCCACAGCATCCAGCAAACTCTGCTGCTGATCCGGAAAGAGCTTCTTAAATATCTGCACAAGTATTTTGTCGTTGGGGCTGTGGTCTTGTTTCCATTTTCAGTTTTGGACCATTCATCCAACTGTTTTGMAGATGCTGACTTATGTGTGGTCACTGTCACTAGAAGTTTATCTTTACTTCCTTTTACAGCCTGTGTTCTGGTTGGCCWATCTGGTTGGCCTAAGACATCATTTGTCACTGCTGTCGGAATCTGTTGACTCAAAGTCATGCAGTGCTGACCAGATGCTTGAATCCTGATCTGCCTTTCCCAATTCAGTGTAAGGATAGATTGGGAGAACAGAGAGGCCACAGGTGGGGGTCACGTCTGACTTTTTCACCTGTGTCTCCTGCAGCAAAAGTTTAATTTCTCCTGTTAAGATCTTTATTTGTTCCCCAAGAGCTTTCGAACTATCATTTTCTCTCTGCAATGTCAATATATTAACTTCAAAAGTTGGATAATATATATCTCTATGTTTATATATTTATTTATCCCCACAATATATATACAGTATATTAACCCATTTTGAGGACTTAAATCTCTTCTAGAACACATCGTTTCTGTAGGGCCTGGCTACCCATAAAAACTTATGTTCACTTCAAAAAGCTTGTTGAAGGTTTACATTAACCACACGTGTCAAAATTYCTACTTCACTAGCAACTCACTTCTATGCAACAAGAAGGTTTCACCCCCKAAAAATTGCTTCTCATCTAACAACTCACTTCTATACAACAAGAACATTTCACAAAATCAGAGGCCTCAAACCTTTTAATAGCGTAAGGAATCCAACCTTTTAATAGAGTAAGGACTTCAACCTTTTAATTGAGGAAAATAAGAACAATCCYACATTTATTTTTGATACTGTCGCAAAGCTAACTAAAAAGTAGCATTCCCCAAGAGAGAATTGCTTTCACTTCAGCAGTAATAAATTCATACACTTACCTGCTTCCTGTGCTTCGCCCTTCCTATGTTGAACTAATAAAACAGCTCTCTATCCACCGGATGTGTACCAAACTCACTAAAAGTGGCAAGTGATAAAGCCTCCTTGAAAAAGCCAAACCTTGACCCAGAAAATATAAAAAACTATCGGCCTATATCGAATATTCCATTCCTCTCAAAAAATTGGAAAAAGCTGTTCGCAGCAACTCACTGCCTTTCTGAAGACAAACAATGTATACGAAATGCTTCAGTCTGGTTTTAAGACCCATCATAGCACTAAGACTGCACTTGTGAAGGTGGTAAAACTGACTTTTAATGGCGTCAGACCGAGGCTCTGCATCTGTCCTCGTGCTACTAGACTTAGTGCTGCCTTTTGAACCATCGATCACCACATTCTTTGGAGAGACTGGAAACCCAAATTGGTCTACAGAGAAAGTTCTGGCCTGGTTTAGATCTTACCTGTCGGAAAGATATCAGTTTGTCTCTGTGAATGGTTTCCTCTGACAATTCAACTGTACATCTTCGGTGTTCCTCAAGGTCCGTTTTTAGACACTATTGTTTTCACTATATATTTTAACCTCTTGGGGATGTTATTCGAAAACATCATGTTAACTTTCCACTGCTATGTGGATGACACACAGCTGTACATTTCAATGAAACATGGTGAAGCCCAAAAATTGCCCTCGCTAGAAGCCTGGTGTTCAGACATAAGGAAGTGGATGGCTGAAACTTTCTACTTTTAAACTCGGACAAACAGAGATGCTTGTTCTAGGTCCAAGAAACAAAGAGATCTTCTGTTAATTCTGACAATTCATCTTGATGGTTGTAAAGTCGTCTCAAATAAAACTGTGAAGGACCTCGGCGTTACTCTTGACCTGATCTCTCTTTTGACGAATATCAAGACTGTTTCAAGGACAGCTTTTTTCCATCTACGTAACATTGCAAAAATCAGAAATTTTCTGTCAAAAATTATGCAGAAATATTATCCATGCTTTGTTACTTCTAGAGTTAGACTACTGCAATGCTCTACTTTCCGGCTACCGGATAAAGCACTAATAAACTTCAGTTAGTGCTAAATACGGCTGCTAGAATCCTGACTAGAACCAAGAAATTTGATCTGTATTACTCCAGTGCTAGCTTCCTAACACTGGCTTCTGTTAAGGCAAGGGCTGATTTCAAGGTTTTACTGTTAACTATAAAGCGTTACATGGGCTTGCTCCTACCTATCTTTCCGATTGGTCCTGCCGTAACATACCAATACGTACGCTACGGTCACAAGACGCAGGCTCCTAATTGTCCCTAGAATTTCTAAGCAAACAGCGGGAGGCAGGGCTTTCTCCTATAGATCTCCATTTTTATGGAACAGTTCGCCTACCATGTGAGAGACGCAGACTCGGTCTCAACCTTTAAGTCTTTACTGAAGACTTATCTTCTTCAGTAGGTCATATGATTGAGTGTAGTGGTCCCAGGAGTGTGAAGGTGAACGGAAAGGCTCTGGAGCAAGAATCGCCTTGCTGTCTCTGCCAGGCCGGTTCCCTCTCTCCACTGGGATTCTCTGCCTCTAACCCTGTTACAGGGGTGAGTCACTGGCTTGCTGGTGCTCTTTCATGCGTCCTAGGAGGGGTGCGTCAACTTGAGTGGGTTTGAGTACTGACGTGATCTTCCTGTCTGGGTTGGCGCCCCTTGGTTTGTCTGTGTGGGACTTGTGGGCTATACTCGGCCTTGTCTCAGGATTGGTAAGTTGGTGGTTGAGGATTTCCTCTAGTGGTGTGCGGGGCTGTGCTTTGGCAAAGTGGGTGGGGTTATATCCTTCATGTTTGGCCCTGTCCGGGTTTCTTCGGATGGGGCCACAGTGTCTCCTGACCGTCCTGTCTCAGCCTCCAGTATTTATGCTGCAGTGGTTTATGTGTCGGGGGGCTAGGGTCAGTTGGTTTACCTGGAGTACTTCTCCTGTCTTATCCAGTGTCCTGTGTGAATTTAAGTATCTCTCTCTAATTTCTCGTTCTCTCTTTCTCTCTGAGAACCTGAGCCCTAGGCCATACGTCAAGACTACCGGGCATGATGACACCTTGCTGTCCCGTCCCGCTGGCTTGCTGCTATTCCAGTTTCAACTGTTCTGCCTGCGGTTACGGAACCCTACCTGTCCCGAACCTGCTGTTTTCAACCATTAATGATCGGCTATGAAAAGCCAACTGAGATTTATTCTGATTATTATTGACCATGCTTGTCATTTATGAACATTTTGAAAATCTTGGCTCTCTTCTAATTTTTCCTTCTCTCTTTCTTTCTCTCGGAGGACCTGAGCCCTAGGACATACGTCGGGACTACCGGCGTGGTGACTGCCTTGCTGTCCCCAGTCCGCCTGGCTTGCTGCTATTCCAGTTTCAACTGTTCTGCCTGCGGTTATGGAACCGCTACCTGTCCAGACTGCTGTTTTCAACTCTTAATGATCGGCTATGAAAAGCCAACTGAGATTTATTCCTGATTATTATTTGACCTGCTTGTCATTTATGAACATTTTGAAATCTTGGCTCTCTCTAATTTTCTCCTTCTCTCTTTCTTTCTCTCGGAGGACCTGGGCCTAGACCATGCGTCGGGACTGCCGCCCGTGGTGACTCCTTGCTGTCCCCAGTCCGCCTGGCCTTGCTGCTATTCAGTTTCAGCTGTTCTGCCTGCGGTTATGGAACCGCCACCTGTCCAGACCTGTTGTTTTTCAACTCTTGATGATCGCTATGAAAAGCAACTGAAAATTATTCATGATTATTATTTGACCATGCTTGTCACTTTATGAAATTTTTTGAACATCTTGGCATGGTTCTGTTATAATCTCACCCGGCACAGCCAGAAGAGGACTGGCCACCCTCATAGCCTGGTTCCTCTCTAGGTTTTTCCTAGGTTTGGCCTTTCTAGGGAGTTTTTCCTAGCCACCGTGCTTCTACACTGCATTAACTAGCTGTTTGGGGTTTTAGGCTGGGTGTCTGTACAGCACTTCGAGATATTAGCTGATGTACGAAGGGCTTATAAAATAAAATTGATTGATTGATTGATACACTTCTTGAGGAAAAGATCATGTATTAGAAAGAAAATTACGGATCCTCTTTAATCTGCGTATTCCTCCAAAGCTCAGTTGTCCTGAGTCTGCACAACTCTGGCAGGACCTAGGATCAAGAGAGACACTGAAGTGTTTTAGTATCTATATCTCTTGACACAATGGTGAAAATAATCATGGCCTCTAAACCCTCAAGCTGCATACTTGGACCCTATTCCAATAAATCTACTGAAAACTGCTTCCTATGGCTTCGCCCTCCTATGTTGAATAATAAACGCTCTCTATCCACCGGATGTGTACCAAACTCACTAAAAGTGGCAGTATAAAGCCTCTCTGGAAAAACCAACCTTGACCCAGAAAATATAAAAAACTATCGGCCTATATCGAATATTCCATTCCTCTCAAAAAACTTTGAAAAAGCTGTTGCACAGCAACTCACTGCCTTTCTGAAGACAAACAATGTATACGAAATGCTTCAGTCTGGTTTAAGACCCATCATAGCACTAAGACTGCACTTGTGAAGGTGGTAACTTACATTTTAATGGCGTCAGACCGAGGCTCTGCGTCTGTCCTCGTGCTCCTAGACATTAGTGCTTCTTTTGATACGATCGATAACCACATTCTTTTGGAGAGATTGGAACCCAAATTGGTCTACAAGGATAAGTTCTGGCCTGGTTTAGATCTTAACTGTCGGAAAGATATCAGTTTGTCTCTGTGAATGGTTTGTCCTCTGACAAATCAACTGTACACTTCGGTGTTCCTCAGGTTCCGTTTTAGGACCACTATTGTTTTCACTATATATTTTACCTCTTGGGGATGTCATTTGAAAACATATGTGTTAACTTTCACTGCTATGTGGATGACACACAGCTGTACATTTCAATGAAATGGTGAAGCCCCAAATTTGCCCTCGCTAGAAGCCTGTGTTTCAGACATAAGGAAGTGGATGGCTGCAACGTTCTACTTTTAAACTTGGACAAAACAGAGATGCTTGTTCTAGGTCCCAAGAACAAAGATATCTTCTGTTGAATCTGACAATTAATCTTGATGGTTGTACAGTCGTCTCAAATAAAACTGTGATGGACGTCGGCGTTACTCTGGACCCTGATCTTTCTTTTGACGAACATATCAAGACTGTTTCAAGGACAGCTTTTTTCCATCTACGTAACATTGCAAAAATCAGAAACTTTCTGTCAAAAAATTATGCAGAAAAATGTATCCTCGCTTTTGTTACTTCTAAGTTAGACTACTGCAATGCTCTACTTTCCGGCTACCTGGATAAAGCACTAAATAAACTTCAGTTAGTGCTAAACACGGCTGATAGAACCCAGAGAATTATCGTATACTCCAGTGCTAACTTCACAACACTGGCTTCCTGTTAAGGCAAGGGCTGATTTCAAGTGTTTACTGCTAACCTTCAAAGCATTACATGGGCTTGCTCCTACCTATCCTTCCGATTTGGTCGTGCCGAACATACCTACACGTACGCTACGGTCACAAGACGCAGGCCTCCTAATTGTCCCTAGAATTTCTAAGCAAACAGCTGGAGGCAGGGCTTTCTCCTATTGAGCTCCATTTTTATGGAATGGTCTGCCTACCCATGTGAGAGACACAGACTCGGTCTCAACCTTTAAGTCTTTACTAAAGACTCATCTCTTCAGTAGGTCATATCATTGAGTGTATTCTGGCCCAGGAGTGTGAAGGTGAACGGAAAGGCTCTGGAGCAAAGAACCACCCTTGCTGTCTCTGCCTGGCCGGTTCCCCTCTCTCCACTGCGATTTTCTGCCTTAACCCTATTACAGGTGCTTAGTCACTGGCTTACTGGTGCTCTTCCATGCTGTCCCATGGAGGGGTGCGTCAATTGAGTGGGTTGAGTCACTGACGTGATCTTTCCAGTTGGGTTGTGCCGTGGCGGATATCTTTGTGGGCTATACTCGGCCTTGTCTCAGGATGGTAAGTTGGTGGTTGATGTTATCTCTAGTGGTGTGGGGGCTGTGCTTTGCAAAGTGGGTGGGGTTATATCCTGCATGTTTGGCCCTGTCCGGGGGTCTCATCGGATGGGCCACAGTGTCTCCTGACCCCTCTTGTCTCAGCCTCCAGTATTTATGCTGCAGTAGTTATGTGTCGGGGGCTAGGGTCAGTCTGTTATATCTGGAGTTCTTCTCCTGTTTATCCGGTATCCTGTGTGAATTAAGTTTGCTCTCTCTAATTCTCTTTCTCTCGGATGAGGACCTGAGCCCTAGGACCATGCCTCAGGACTACCTGACATGATGACTCTTGCTGTCCCCAGTCCACCTGGCGTGCTGCTGCTCCAGTTTCAACTGTTCTGCCTGCGGCTATGGAACCCTGACCTGTTCACCGGACGTGCTACCTGTCCCAGACCTGCTGTTTTCAACTCTCTAGAGACAGCAGGAGCGGTAGAGATACTCTCAATGATCGGCTATGAAAAGCCAACTGACATTTACTCCTGATGTGCTGACTTGATGCAGCCTCAACAACTACTGTGATTATTATTATTTGACCATGCTGGTCATTTATGAACATTTGAACATCTTGGCCATGTTCTGTTATAATCTCCACCCGGCAACAGCCAGAAGAGGACTGGCTACCCCTCATAGCCTGGTTCCTCTCTAGGTTTCTTCCTAGGTTTTGGCCTTCTAGGGAGTTTTTCCTAGCCACTGTGCTTCTACACCTGCATTGCTTGCTGTTTGGGGTTTTAGGCTGGGTTTCTGTACAGCACTTTGAGATATCAGCTGATGCAAGAAGGGCGATAAATACATTTGTGATTTGATTTAGCAAGCTGAAATTCCAGAGAGGAAGAGGAGGATTGAGGCTGGTGAGGGAAAGGAGGGAGGTAGGTGAAGCTGGATTCAGGACATCCTCACCTTCTTTGGTTCCTTGCATCTTGTTTCCAGCCCAGATTTCTCCCTCTGAGGGAACGACGGTCCCGCAAGCGTCTCTCCCTCCAAAGTGTCTCTCCTCCCCAGTTCTGTCTGCTCTCAGCTCACCACACACAGCTGCTTGACCCTCTATAAAACAGACTACCATGCCAGGCAGTGTAACTCTCCTTTTACTACAGACGCCATGCTGTGCTGTGTCGTGCCCACTTTTTACTGTTTCATCCTTCAGCTGTTCCTTCCTCTCTCCTTCCTGGACTATGAAATGCCGCCTGCTGGCAGCACATTTAAGAGGCACAAATGTGTTCAGTAGTGCCATAGTTACAGTAGCAAAAAAGCAGAGATGGAAGACAGAAAGGTTTGGACACAGCTACTCATTCAAGGGTTTATTTTTACTATTTTTTATATTGTAGAATAATAGTGAAGACAAAAAATGAAATAACTTATATGGAATCAAAAAAAGAGTGATCAGCAAATCAAATATATTCTTCTAAGTAGCCACCTGTTGTCTTGATGACAGTTTTGCACACTCTTACCATTCTCTCAATCAGCTTCAGTTAACAGGTGTGCCTTGTTAAATGTCAATTTGTGGAATTTCTTTCCTTCTTAAAACCTCTCGGGGATATGTGGGACACCAGCCAACATCCATGAAAATGCAGAGCGCCAAATTCAAATAAATTATTTAAAAATTAAACTTTCATGAAATCACACATGCAATACACCAAATTAAAGCTCACTTGTTGTGAATCCAGCCAACATGTCAGATTTCTAAAAGGCTTTTCGGCGAAAGCAAACGATGCTATTATCTGAGGACAGCACCCCAGTAAACAAACACAGACAATCCTATTTCAACCTCCAGGCGCGACACAAAACGCAGAAATAAAGATATAATTCATGCCTTACTTTGACGAGCTTCTTCTGTTGGCACTCCAATATGTCCCATAAACATCACAAATGGTCTCTTTTGTTCGATTAATTCCGTCGATATATATCCAAAATGTCAATTTATTTGGCGCTTTGATCCAGAAAACACCGGTTCCAACTTGCGCAACGTGACTATCTCATAAGTTACCTGTAAGTCTTTGTCCAAACATTTCAAAGTACTTTTGTAATACAACTTTAGGTATTTTTTTACGTAAATAATCGATAAATTTAAGACGGGATGATCTGTGTTCAATACCGAAGGAAAACAAAGTGTAGCTAGCTTTCAGGTCACGCACCTCTAACAAAGAGTACACCTCCCTCGAGCTTCATTCTGAACAGTGCTACTTCTTCATTTCTCAAAGGAAAAACCTCAACATTTTCTAAAGACTGTTGACATCCAGTGGAAGCAATAGGAACTGCAAGAGGTCCCTTAGAAATCTGGATTTCCCAACGAAATCTCTTTGAAAAGAGTGACCTAAAAAAAAAGAAAATCTAAATGGTTTGTCCTCTGGGTTTCGCCTGCCAAATAAGTTCCGTTATACTCACAGACACGATTCAAACAGTTGTAGAAAACTACAGAGGGTTTCTATCCAAATCTACTAATAATATGCATATCTTATTCTAGGCATGAGTAACAGGCAGTTTACTTTGACATGATTTTCATCGGCGGACGTGTGAATAAATAACTGCACCTATCCCAGAGAAGTTAGCGCATTTTGAGACAATCAGTTGTGTTGTGACAAGGTAGGGGTACTATACAGAATATAGCTTAGTGGGTTACCATGCAGGAGCCAGTGAATTATTCAGGATTCAAGCTCCCATACCCCACCTCACATCATGCACCCACACGGCAGTGTAAATGGGCCTGCGTCCCAAATGGCACCCTATTCCCTATATAGTGCACTACCGTTTGTTATTATATATTTTTATTATATTTTTATGTTAAGTTCAATCTGTCCTGCATTGTTGGTACTCGGAGCCCAATAATTTTACTGTACACTGTAATTACACCTGCAACCCTATACATGTGACGATTCAATTCTCTAATTCTAATCTCTAATCATACTCAAACTCACTCCCACCACTCTCACCCCTGCTCCATCCTCTTCCTCACATTCATAATTAAAGAGAGAGCCAGCCCACCAGGACGTCAGACTGTCTGTCTGTCAGTCAGAGGCTTTGCCTGCCAGAGCCAGGGCCCTTTATAACAATAACAATATTGATAGGCGGAGTAATAAATCAGAATTTACAAGATGGATCCCAATGATTTTTTGGTCCTGGACAGCTGGTCCCATGCCCTAAGTGCCCTGAGGAAGGGGTGGTTGGGGTGAGGTGAGGTGTGTGGTGAGGAGGGTGGATGGTGGATGGTGAGGCACTGGAGTGGAAGGGTTTGGGTTGGGTGGTGAGAGTTCTGGAGAGAGAGGAAAGGAAGAGAACAGAGGAGGAGAGGAGGGATGTCAAGGGGATTTCACCCCCTCCTCCTGATGAGGCCTCCAATGCCTATTCTTCCCCTCCATTATTGAAT
>NC_036867.1:25307941-25321771 GCF_002910315.2 Salvelinus sp. IW2-2015 | reverse complement strand
TTCCATTCCTCTCAAAAAACTTTGAAAAAGCTGTTGCACAGCAACTCACTGCCTTTCTGAAGACAAACAATGTATACGAAATGCTTCAGTCTGGTTTAAGACCCCATCATAGCACTAAGACTGCACTTGTGAAGGTGGTAACTTACATTTTAATGGCGTCAGACCGAGGCTCTGCGTCTGTCCTCGTGCTCCTAGACATTAGTGCTTCTTTTGATACSATCGATAACCACATTCTTTTGGAGAGATTGGAAACCCAAATTGGTCTACACGGACAAGTTCTGGCCTGGTTTAGATCTTAACTGTCGGAAAGATATCAGTTTGTCTCTGTGAATGGTTTGTCCTCTGACAAATCAACTGTACACTTCGGTGTTCCTCAAGGTTCCGTTTTAGGACCACTATTGTTTTCACTATATATTTTACCTCTTGGGGATGTCATTTGAAAACATAGTGTTAACTTTCACTGCTATGTGGATGACACACAGCTGTACATTTCAATGAAACATGGTGAAGCCCCAAATTTGCCCTCGCTAGAAGCCTGTGTTTCAGACATAAGGAAGTGGATGGCTGCAAACGTTCTACTTTTAAACTTGGACAAAACAGAGATGCTTGTTCTAGGTCCCAAGAAACAAAGATATCTTCTGTTGAATCTGACAATTAATCTTGATGGTTGTACAGTCGTCTCAAATAAAACTGTGATGGACGTCGGCGTTACTCTGGACCCTGATCTRTCTTTTGACGAACATATCAAGACTGTTTCAAGGACAGCTTTTTTCCATCTACGTAACATTGCAAAAATCAGAAACTTTCTGTCAAAAAATTATGCAGAAAAATGTATCCTCGCTTTTGTTACTTCTAAGTTAGACTACTGCAATGCTCTACTTTCCGGCTACCTGGATAAAGCACTAAATAAACTTCAGTTAGTGCTAAACACGGCTGATAGAACCCCAGAGAATTATCGTATTACTCCAGTGCTAACTTCACAACACTGGCTTCCTGTTAAGGCAAGGGCTGATTTCAAGTGTTTACTGCTAACCTTCAAAGCATTACATGGGCTTGCTCCTACCTATCCTTCCGATTTGGTCSTGCCGAACATACCTACACGTACGCTACGGTCACAAGACGCAGGCCTCCTAATTGTCCCTAGAATTTCTAAGCAAACAGCTGGAGGCAGGGCTTTCTCCTATTGAGCTCCATTTTTATGGAATGGTCTGCCTACCCATGTGAGAGACACAGACTCGGTCTCAACCTTTAAGTCTTTACTAAAGACTCATCTCTTCAGTAGGTCATATCATTGAGTGTATTCTGGCCCAGGAGTGTGAAGGTGAACGGAAAGGCTCTGGAGCAAAGAACCACCCTTGCTGTCTCTGCCTGGCCGGTTCCCCTCTCTCCACTGSGATTTTCTGCCTATAACCCTATTACAGGTGCTTAGTCACTGGCTTACTGGTGCTCTTCCATGCTGTCCCATGGAGGGGTGCGTCAATTGAGTGGGTTGAGTCACTGACGTGATCTTCCAGTTGGGTTGTGCCGTGGCGGATATCTTTGTGGGCTATACTCGGCCTTGTCTCAGGATGGTAAGTTGGTGGTTGATGTTATCTCTAGTGGTGTGGGGGCTGTGCTTTGGCAAAGTGGGTGGGGTTATATCCTGCATGTTTGGCCCTGTCCGGGGGTCTCATCGGATGGGGCCACAGTGTCTCCTGACCCCTCTTGTCTCAGCCTCCAGTATTTATGCTGCAGTAGTTTATGTGTCGGGGGGCTAGGGTCAGTCTGTTATATCTGGAGTTCTTCTCCTGTCTTATCCGGTATCCTGTGTGAATTTAAGTTTGCTCTCTCTAATTCTCTTTCTCTCGGATGAGGACCTGAGCCCTAGGACCATGCCTCAGGACTACCTGACATGATGACTCCTTGCTGTCCCCAGTCCACCTGGCCGTGCTGCTGCTCCAGTTTCAACTGTTCTGCCTGCGGCTATGGAACCCTGACCTGTTCACCGGACGTGCTACCGTTCCCAGACCTGCTGTTTTCAACTCTCTAGAGACAGCAGGAGCGGTAGAGATACTCTCAATGATCGGCTATGAAAAGCCAACTGACATTTACTCCTGATGTGCTGACTTGATGCAGCCTCAACAACTACTGTGATTATTATTATTTGACCATGCTGGTCATTTATGAACATTTGAACATCTTGGCCATGTTCTGTTATAATCTCCACCCGGCACAGCCAGAAGAGGACTGGCTACCCCTCATAGCCTGGTTCCTCTCTAGGTTTCTTCCTAGGTTTTGGCCTTTCTAGGGAGTTTTTCCTAGCCACTGTGCTTCTACACCTGCATTGCTTGCTGTTTGGGGTTTTAGGCTGGGTTTCTGTACAGCACTTTGAGATATCAGCTGATGCAAGAAGGGCGATAAATACATTTGATTTGATTTAGCAAGCTGAAATTCCAGAGAGGAAGAGGAGGATTGAGGCTGGTGAGGGAAAGGAGGGAGGTAGGTGAYGCTGGATTCAGGACATCCCTCACCTTCTTTGGTTCCTTGCATCCTTGTTTCCAGCCCAGATTTCTCCCTCTGAGGGAACGACGGTCCCGCAAGCGTCTCTCCCTCCAAAGTGTCTCTCCTCCCCAGTTCTGTCTGCTCTCAGCTCACCACACAGCTGCTTGACCCTCTATAAAACAGACTACCATGCCAGGCAGTGTAACTCTCCTTTTACTACAGACGCCATGCTGTGCTGTGTCGTGCCCACTTTTTACTGTTTCATCCTTCAGCTGTTCCTTCCCTCTCTCCTTCCTGGAACTATGAAATGCCCGCCTGCTGGCAGCACATTTAAGAGGCACAAATGTGTTCAGTAGTGCCATAGTTACAGTAGCAAAAAAGCAGAGATGGAAGACAGAAAGGTTTGGACACAGCTACTCATTCAAGGGTTTATTTTTACTATTTTTTATATTGTAGAATAATAGTGAAGACAAAAAAATGAAATAACTTATATGGAATCAAAAAAAGTGATCAGCAAATCAAAATATATTCTTCTAAGTAGCCACCGTTTGTCTTGATGACAGTTTTGCACACTCTTACCATTCTCTCAATCAGCTTCAGTTAACAGGTGTGCCTTGTTAAATGTCAATTTGTGGAATTTCTTTCCTTCTTAAAACCTCTCGGGGATATGTGGGACACCAGCCAACATCCATGAAAATGCAGAGCGCCAAATTCAAATAAATTATTWAAAAAATTAAACTTTCATGAAATCACACATGCAATACACCAAATTAAAGCTCACTTGTTGTGAATCCAGCCAACATGTCAGATTTCTAAAAGGCTTTTCGGCGAAAGCAAACGATGCTATTATCTGAGGACAGCACCCCAGTAAACAAACACAGACAATCCTATTTCAACCCTCCAGGCGCGACACAAAACGCAGAAATAAAGATATAATTCATGCCTTACCTTTGACGAGCTTCTTCTGTTGGCACTCCAATATGTCCCATAAACATCACAAATGGTCCTTTTGTTCGATTAATTCCGTCGATATATATCCAAAATGTCAATTTATTTGGCGCTTTTGATCCAGAAAAACACCGGTTCCAACTTGCGCAACGTGACTATCTCATAAGTTACCTGTAAGCTTTGTCCAAACATTTCAAAGTACTTTTGTAATACAACTTTAGGTATTTTTTTACGTAAATAATCGATAAATTTAAGACGGGATGATCTGTGTTCAATACCGAAGGAAAACAAAGTGTAGCTAGCTTTCAGGTCACGCACCTCTAACAAAGAGTACACCTCCCTCGAGCTTCATTCTGAACAGWGCTACTTCTTCATTTCTCAAAGGAAAAACCTCAACATTTTCTAAAGACTGTTGACATCCAGTGGAAGCAATAGGAACTGCAAGAAGGTCCCTTAGAAATCTGGATTRCCAACGAAATCTCTTTGAAAAGAGTGACCTAAAAAAAAAYAAAATCTAAATGGTTTGTCCTCTGGGTTTCGCCTGCCAAATAAGTTCCGTTATACTCACAGACACGATTCAAACAGTTGTAGAAACTACAGAGGGTTTCTATCCAAATCTACTAATAATATGCATATCTTAGCTTCTAGGCATGAGTAACAGGCAGTTTACTTTGGACATGATTTTCATCCGGACGTGAAAATACTGCCACCTATCCCAGAGAAGTTAGCGCATTTGAGACAATCAGTTGTGTTGTGACAAGGTAGGGGTACTATACAGAATATAGCTTAGTGGGTTACCATGCAGGAGCCAGTGAATTATTCAGGATTCAAGGCTCCCATACCCCACCTCACATCATGCACCCACACGGCAGTGTAAATGGGCCTGCGTCCCAAATGGCACCCTATTCCCTATATAGTGCACTACCGTTTGTTATTATATATTTTTATTATATTTTATTGTTAAGTTCAATCTGTCCTGCATTGTTGGTACTCGGAGCCCAATAATTTTACTGTACACTGTAATTACACCTGCAACCCTATACATGTGACGATTCAATTCTCTAATCTAATCTCTAATCATACTCAAACTCACTCCCCCCACCATTCACCCCCTGCTCCATCCTCTTCCTCACATTCATAATTAAAGAGAGAGCCAGCCCACCAGGACGTCAGACTGTCTGTCTGTCAGTCAGAGGCTTAGCCTGCCAGAGCCAGGGCCACTTTATACAATAACAATATTGATAGCGGGAGTAATAAATCAGAATTTACAAGATGGATCCCAATGATTTTTGGTCCTGGCACAGCTGGTCCCATGCCCTAAGTGCCCTGAGGAAGGGGTGGGTTGGGGTGAGGTGAGGTGTGGTGAGGAGGGTGGATGGTGGATGGTGAGAGCACTGGAGTGGAAGGGTTTGGGTTGGGTGGTGAGAGTTACTGGAGAGAGGAGGAAGGAAGAGAAACAGAGGAGGAGAGGAGGGATGTCAAGGGGGATTTCACCCCCTCCTCCTGATGAGGCCTCCAATGCCTATTCTTCCCCTCCATTATTGAATTAAGGCCCAGAGTCCTCTTACGGGACCCAGTAAGAGGGAAGATGGAGGGTTCAGAGGTCACGACTCCCTGTAATGGCCACACTGAGGGGCTGGGCAGAAAAAGCCTCCAAGGCAGGGGCATCATTTCAATTACGCTATCAATTTTGTGTAATAATCAATATGCAGGTCAGAAGGTTGGCAGATACAGACAGATGGGATGAATCATAAGAGGGGAGTGTTAGAGGAGGAAAGGAGAATTGGTGTGAAAATTACAATTTACAGTCAGGTCCATAAATATTTGGACTTTGACCAAGTTATTACTATTTTAGCTGTCAACCACTGCATATTGGAGTTGAAATGAAATAATGTATATGAGCTGAAAGTAAAGGCTTTTAACTTTAATTTGAGGGTATCTACATCCAAATCAGGTGAACGTCATAGGAATTACAGTACTTTTTGTATGTGGTCCCCCCCGTTTTAAGGGACCAAGAGTAATTGGACAATTGGCTGCTCAGCTGTTCCATGGCTAAGGTGTGTGTTATTCCCTCATTAGTTAATTTACAAATAAGCAGATAAAAGGTCTGGAGTTGATTTCAAGTGTGGCATTTGCATTTGGAATCTGTTGCTTTTAACTCTCAATATGATGTCCAAAGAGCTGTCACCGCCAGTGAAGCAAGCCATCATTAGGCTGAAAAATCTAAACAAACCCATCAGAGAGATAGCAAAAACATTAGGTGTGGCCAAATCAACTATTTGGTACATTCTTAAAAATAAATAATGCACTGGCGAGCACAGGAACACCAAAAGGGCCGGAAGACTACGGAAAACTACTGTGGTGGATGACAGAAGAATTCTTTCCCTGATGAAGAAAAATCCCTTCACAACAGTTGGTCAGATCAAGAACACCCTCCAGGAGGTAGGCGTATCTGTGTCAAAGTCAACAATCAAGAGAAGACTTCACCAGAGTAAATACAGAGGGTTTACCATTAGATATAAACCATTGGTAAGCCTCAAAAACAGGAAGACCAGATTAGAATTTGCCAGAATAACATTGAAATAAAGCCTGTATAGTTCTGGAACAACATTCTATGAACAGATTAGACAAATGTCAACTTGTACCAGAATGATGGGAAGAGAAGAGTATGGAGAAGGGAAGGAACTGTTCATCATCCGAAGCATACCACATCATCTGTGAAGCATGGTGGAGGTAGTGTCATGGCGTGGGCATGCATGGCTGCCAATGGAACTGGTTCCCTTGTATTTATTGATGATGTGACTGCTGACAAAAGCAGCAGGATAAATTCTGAAGTGTTTAGGACTATATTAGATGTTCAGATTCAGCCAAATGCTTCCAAACTCATTGGACGGCGCTTCACAGTGCAGATGGACAATGACCCAAAGCATACTGTGAAAGATCAAACCAGGATCAAGCAGGAACAGAAGACAGCTGCAGAAAAAGCCTGGCAGAGCATCCCCAGGGACGAAACCCAGCATCTGGGGATATCTATGGGTTACAGACTTCAGGCAGTCATTGACTGCAAAGGATTTGCAAAACAGTATTAAAACTCACAATTTAATTTATGATTATATTAGTTTGTCGAAATACTTTTGAGCCCTAAAATTGGGGGGCTATGTATAAAAATGGTTGCAATCCCTACACGGTTCATACAATAATTTTGACAAAAACTTTAAATTGATCATGAAATTCTACACTTACAGCATATCTTGGTTGTTTCCTTTCAAATCTAATGTGGTGGTGTACAGAGCCAAAATGATGCAAATTGTGTCACTGTCCAAATACTTATGGACCTGACTGTACTGTATGTCCGTTTTTTGGACAATACTTCTATTTATTGATATCATATCCATAATCATAAAAATTAGAGGAGAGTGACATTGCTAAGCCAGATGACAACTGACATCTTATATAGAGGGTGAATTAATAGGTCTAATTCAGTTAGCRAAAGAATAATTTCTGCAAGACAAATTTAATGTAACCTATTTACATTGTTTTACATACCCATCGTAAAAAAAGACTGCATACACTACCTTACTTCGACCTGTTTAAAATGGCGCCGAAAGATAGTGCAGCTCTGCTTCTAGTTCACAAGCAACTATGCACTATTTTAAAAAAAAGTGTGTTATTTCTTACATTATTAGCCCACAATTTGTTTGTGTTATTACATATAGCCGGAGAGCGGCGTTAACTCACCAGCARTACCACCAGGAATACGACTTTTCCGAAATGTATCCTTTTGTTCGTACCCCCCAGGGCAATTGAACTTATTCCAGAGGCTGCTCCATAAAACTGCCGGCGGAGAAGAGGCATTCTTCTAGTCTGACTCAGGAGGCGTGCACACCATCCACCGCTTCCGAGTATGTTACTTCCTAATGTTCAGTCTCTGGATAATAAAGTAGACAAGCTCAGGGTGAGGACCTCCTTCCAGAGAGACATGAGGGATTGTAACATACCCTGTTTATCGGAAACATGGCTCTCTCAGGATATACTCTCCTGTCTATACAGCCACAAGAGTTCTCAGTACATCGCACACACAGGAATAAAGAATTCTCCGGGAAGAAGAAAGGCAGGGGTGTATGTTTCATGAATAACTACTCATGATGTGATTGTGATAACATACAGAAACTCAAGTCCTTTTGTTCAGCCGACCTAGAACACCTCACAATCAAATGCCGACCGTATTACCTCCCATGAGAACTTCGGTTATAGTCACAGCCGTGTATATTCCCCTTCAAGCCGATACCACGATGGCCCTTAAAGAACTACACTGGACTTTATGCAAACTGCAAACCACATATCCTGAGGCCGCATTTATTCTAGCTGGACATATTAACAAAGCAAATTTGAGGAAAACTCAACCGAAGTTCTATCAAGACATTGACTATAGTACTCGCTCTGGAAAAACATTGGACCACAACTACTAAACTTTTCGAAATGCCTACAAGGCCCTCTCCCGCCCTCACTTTGGAAAATCTGATCACGACTCCATTTTAATCCTCCCCTCCTATATGCAGAAACTCAAACAGGAAGTACCCGTGCTAAGGTATATTCAATGATGGTCTGACAAATCAGAATCCATGCTTCAAGATTGTTTTGATCACGCAGACTGGGATATGTTCCAGGTAGCCTTTGAGAATAACATTGATGAATACATGTACACAGTGACTAAGTTCATCAGGAAGTGTATAGGAGATGTTGTACCCACTGTGGCTATTAAAACATACCCAAACCAGAAACCGTGGATAGATGGCAGCATTGGCGCAAAACTGAAAGAACGAGCCACCACATTTAAACATAGCAAGGTGACTGGGAATATGGCCGAATACAGTGRAGTTATTCCCTCCGTAAGGCCATCAAACAGGCAAAATGTCAGTACAGAGACAAAGTGGAGTGGCAATTCAATGGCTCAGACATATGTGGCAGGGTATACAGATAATCACAGACGACAAAGGGAAAACTAGCCACCTCGTGGACACCGACATCTTCCGGACAAGCTAAACACCTTCTTCGCCCGCTTTGAGGATAACACAGCGCCACCGACACGGCCCGCTACCAAGGACTGTGGGCTCTCCTTCTCCGTGGCCAACTTGAGTAAGACATTTAAGCGTATTAACCCTTGCAAGGCTGCCGGCCCAGACAGCATCCCTAGCCGCTTCCTCAGAGCATGTGGAGACCAGCTGGCTGGTGTGTTTATGGACATATTCAATCTTTCCCTATCCCAGTCTGCTGTCCCCACTTGCTTCAATATGTCCACCATTGTTCCTGTTCCCAAGAAAGCAAAACTAACTGAACTAAATGACTATCACCCGTATCACTCACTTCTGTCATCAAGAAGAGCTTTGAGAGGCTGGTTAAGGACCATATCACCTCCACCTTACCTGGCACCCTAGACCCACATCAATTTGCTTTCCGCCCCAATAGATCCACAGACAATGCAAGTGCCATCGCACTGCACACTGCCCTATCCCATCTGGACAAGAGGAATCTCTATGTAAGAATGCTGTTCATTGACTATAGCTCAGCATTCAACACCATAGTACCCTCCAAGCTCATCATTAGGCTCGGGGTCCTGGGTCTGAAACCTGCCTTGTGCAACTGGGTCCCGGACTTCCTGACGGGCCACCTCCAGGTGGTGAAGGTAGGAAGCAACACCTCCACTTTGCTGGTCCTCAACACATGGGTCCCACAATGGTGCGTGCTCAGCCCCCACCTGTTCACCTATGACTGCATCGCACATCTACAACTCAATCATCAAGTTTGCAGACGACACAACAGTAGTAGGCCTGATTACCAACAATGACAAGACAGCCTAGAGGAAGGGAGGTGAGGGCCCTAGGAGAGTGGAGCCAGGAGAATAACCTCTTCAACCTCAGGAGGCTGAAGAAATTTGGCTTGGCCCCTGAAACCCTCAAACTTTTACAGATGCACAATTAAGAGCATCCTGTCGGGCTGTATCACTGCCTGGTACGGCAACTGCATCGCCTGCAACCGCAGGGCTCTGCAGAGGGTGCGGTCTGCCCAACACATCACTGGGGGAAAACTACCTGCACAGGAAGGGGGGAAAAAACCCTCAAGGACATCAACCACCAGCCTGTTCACCCCGGTATCATCCAGAAGGCGAGGTCAGTACAGGTGCATCGAAGCTGGGATCAAGAGAATAAAAAAACAGCTTTTACCCCCAGGGCATCAGACTGTTATAGCCATTACTACCTGGCTTCCAACCAGCCCTGCACCTATATACATAGACTGGCCAATTTAATAATGGAACACTAGTCACTTTAATCATTCTGCTTTACAGTATATACATTTGAGATGAGTATTGTATTCTACTGTATTTTAGTCAATGCCACTCCGACATTGCTCAGTCTAAAATGTATATACTTCTTAATACCATTCTTTTACTTTTAGATTTGTGTGTATTGTTAGGTACTACTGCACTGTTGAAGCTACGAACACAAGCATTTCCCTACACATACAATAACATCTGCTAAATATGTCTACGTGACCAATACAATTTGAATTCATATGCCCTCTGTGCCTTACATATGCTAATATCTCTTTACCCCTGAACTCTGCATTTCAACCATCACTATCAAACCACTGTGACAATATGTTCTGCTGTCACAGTCGTGTTCTGTGGCTTTCGGATGCTTTCTAATGTAATTAAGTCATAGACAGCGTTAAASTTCCAGGGATCAGTGTCCCAAATTACAACCTATTCCCTTTATAGTGCACTAGCCCAAAAGTAACTATATATGGAATAGGACGACATTTGGGACACAACCCATGGTGAAGAGACAATGAGCTGTGGCTGGGACTAACCCTAGACTGTACAGTGGCTTGCGAAAGTATTCACCCCCTTGGCATTTTTCCTATTTTGTAGCCTTACAACCTGGAATTAAAATAGATTTTTGGGGGGTTTGTAATCATTTGAGTTAAACATCATGCCTACCACTTTGAAGATGCAAAGTATTTGTTTATTGTGAAACAAGAAATAAGACAAAAAAACTGAAACCTTGAGCATGCATAACTATTAACCCCCCCCCCCCCAAAGACAATACTTTGTAGAGCCACATTTTGCAGCAAATACAGCTGCAAGTCTCTTGGGGTATGTCTCCATAAGCTTGGCACATCTATCCACTGGGATTTTTGCCCATTCCTCAAGGCAAAACTGCTCCAGCCACTCCACGTTGAATGGGTTCCGCAATCTTCAAGTCATACCACAGATTKTCAATTTGTCACGTTCCTGACCTTATTTTTCCTTTGTTTAACTTTGTTTAGTTGGTCAGGACGTGAGCTGGGTGGGTAGTCTATGTTTTGTGTTTCTATGTTGGGGTTAATGTGTTGCCTGATATGGTTCTCAATTAGAGGCAGGTGTTTGACGTTTCCTCTGATTGAGAACCATATTAAGGTAGGGTGTTCTCACTGTTTGTTTGTGGGTGGTTGTTCCTGTGTCTGTGTCTGTCGCACCACACGGGACTGTTTCGTTTTCGTTCATTTGGTTAGTCGGTTCCTGTTCGTGCGTTCTCGTGTTTATGTAAGTTCACATGTTCAGGTCTGTCTACGTCGTTTTGTTGTTTTGTAATTTTCCAAGTGTTTTCGTATTCGTCTTTGCTTTAATAAATATTCATCATGTCTTCACAACACGCTGCATTTTGGTCTGATCCCTACTCCTTCTCCTCATCCGAGGAGGAGGAATTAGACAGCCGTTACACAATTGGATTGAGMTCTGGGCTTTGACTAGACCATTCCAAGACATTTAAATGTTTCCCCTTAAACCACTCAAGTGTTGCTTTATCAGTATGCTTAGGGTCATTTTCCAGCTGGAAGGTGAACCTCAGTCCCAGTCTGAAATCTCTGGGAGACTGAAACAGGTTTCCCTCAAGAATTTTCCTGTATTTAGCGCCATCCATCATTCCTTCAATTCTGACCAGTTTCTCAGTCCTTGCCAATGAAAAACATCCCCACTGCATGATGCTGCCACTGCCATGCTTCACTGTGGGGATGGTGTTCTTGGGGTGATGAGAGGTATTGGGTTTGCACCAGACATAGCGTTTTCCTTGATGGCCAAAAAGCTCAATTTTAGTCTCATCTGACCAGAGTACCTTCTTCCATATGTTTGGGGAGTCTCCCACATGCATTTTGGCTAACACCAAACGTGTTTGCTTATTTTTTTATTTTAAGCAATAGCTTTTTTCTGGCCACTCTTCCGTAAAGCCCAGCTCTGTGGATTGTACGGCTTAGTGGTCCTATGGACAGATACTCCAATCTCCGATGTGGAGCTTTGCAGCTCTTTCAGGGTTATATTTGGTCTCTTTGTTGCCTCTCTGATTAATGCCCTCCTTGCTTGGTCCGTGAGTTTTGGTAGGCGACCCCCTCTTGGCAGGTTTGTTGTGGTGCCATATTCTTTACATAAAAAAAAAAATGATTTAACGGTGCTCCATGGGATGTTCAGATATTTTTTATAACCCAACCCTGATCTGTACTTCTCCACAACTTTGTCACTGACCTGTTTGGAGAGCTCATTGGTCACTGTGCTGCTTTCTTGGTGGTGCCCCTTGCTTAGTGGTGTTGCAGACTCTGGGGCCTTTCAGAACAGGTGTATATACAGTATATTGAGATTATGTGACACTTAGATTGCACATAGGTGGACTTTATTTAACTATGTGACTTCTGAAATGATGTGACTTCTGAAAGTAATTGGTTGAACCAGATTCTTTTTAGGGGATTCATAGCAAAGAGGGTGAATGCATATTSACGCACAACTTGTTCATAATTKTTTTATTTTTATTTTTTTAAACATGTTCTTTTTTTAATATCACTTCACCAATTTGGACTATTTTGTGTATGTCCATTTACATGAAATCCAAATAAAAATCTATTTAAATTACAGGTTGTAATGAAACAAAATAGGAAAAATGCCAAGGGGGTGAATACTTTTGCAAGGCACTGTAACTAGGGTTCATGCCAGAGCATATCCACCATCTTACATCAGCAATCAAATCAATCATACAGCAACGGACAGACAGGACCTCTATAGACTACATAACTCTACCATGATTATTATCTCAATTATTATGACCGTGAGCTCTATGTGACCGTCAACCTAATCAGGCTCATTCAAAGTCAATAACACGGCCAGGGAAAGGCCATCACTAACGGAGTAAATAAGGTCTGGAATGAATTGTGTTTTTAAAAGACATGTTATATTTTTTCTTATCTATCCAGCCTCATTAATACTAGTCAATAAGACTGTTTTTTTTTTTACTATAATTGTTCATCTGTGTAAATACAGTATATATATATATACACACACACACTACTGGTCAAACGTTTTAGATAGCCTAATTATTCAAGGGTTTTTCTTTCTTTTTTTTTTACTATTTTCTACATTGTAGAATAATAGTGAAGACATCAAAACTATGAAATAACACATATGGAATTATGTAGTAACCAAAAAAAGTGTTAAACAAATCTAAATATATTTAAAAAATATATAATAATTAAAAGTCACCTTTTGCCTTGATGACAAATTAGCACACTCTTGGCATTCTCTCAACCAGCTTCATGAGGTAATCACCTGGAATGCATTTCAATTAACTGGTGTGCCTTCTTAAAAGTACATTTGTGCAATTTATTTTCTTCTTAATGAGTTTGTGCCAATCAGTTGTGTTGTGACAAGACAGGGGGAGGAATACAGAAGATAGTCCTATTTGGTAAAAGACCAAGTCCATATTATGGAAAAACAGCTCAAATAAGCAAAGAGAAACAACAGTCCATCATTACTTTAAGACATGAAGGTCAATCAATCCAGAACTTGTCAAGAACATTGAAAGTTTCTTCAAGTGCAGTCACAAAAACCATCAAGCGCTATGGTGATACTGGCTCTCATGAGGACCGCCACAGGAATGCAAGAAAGAAAACCCCTTGAATGAGTAAGTGTGTCCAAATTTTTGACTGGTACTGTGTGTGTGTGTGTATATATATATACTACCATTCAAAAGATTGGGGTCACTTAGAAATGTCCTTGTTTTTTTTAAAGCTCATTTATTGCCCATTAAATCAACATCAAATTGATCAGAAACGCATTGCAGACATTGCTATTGTTGTAAATGACTATTGTAGCTGGAAATGGCAGATTTTTCAAGGCATATCTACATAGGTATACAGAAGTCCATTATCAGCAAGCATCACTCCTGTGTTCCAATAGCACATTGTGTTAGCTAATCCAAGTTTATCATTTTAAAAGGCTAATTGATCGTTAGAAAGCCCTTCTGCAATTATGTTAGCACAGCTGAAAACTGTTCTGATTAAAGAAGCAATACAACAGGCCTTCTTTAGACTAGTTGAGTATCT
>NC_036867.1:25267941-25302941 GCF_002910315.2 Salvelinus sp. IW2-2015 | reverse complement strand
AGCTTGTGTCTTCAAAACTGACTGCACCCTAGCAACATATAACTATTTTTACTCCTTTCTGGAGTATGCAGCATTAGTAGTTATTGTTTATTGCTCTCTCATGATAAATAATTACTTTTGGGGATTACACTTTAGATTACATTTAGTTACATTTAGCTGGTTAAAACAGCTCTGCCCTCATTTCCCAACAGCCACTAAGGTTCATTTCTGAGAGAATGACATAAAGGGATGATATACCTGTGTCAAGAGCACTACAACAGGTCACTGCATTAAAATACATACTTTTGTTCAGACGAGTCGTGAAAAGGGATTTGGTATATGGAGAGTCCACGCAGTGACAGTGAGCATTTAACACTCCTGACTCATATCACAGGCATTGTCGTAAATAGCAGTCTATTCCTTATGTAGTGCATTACTTTTGACCAGAGACCATAGAGAATTTGGCGCAATTTAGAACTCATCASTGTAAAGTGGATTTAATCCTCTCAGTTTTAACTCACACGCCAACTCACATCAAATCCATCATCTTCAATTAGACCATAAAAAATACAGGAAATTTGGCTTTTGTGATAGATTTCATCAAAKGGTCTACCAGAAATAGATTTAAAAGGAAGCATTGGCAGGTTAATGCAGTATATCTTAAATCGTATCATACTCGCAGATCTTGTAAAGATTAATGAGAGAGGGAGAAAGAGAGATATTTGAAAATAAAAAAAAGTGCAACAACTTCAATGTGGCAGCTCAGCAGCTGGTAACGCTAAAAGCTCTTTGATCATCTGCACACCCTAGCTGAATGTTGAAGCCGGGCGTGGCAGCAGTGCCAAGAAGAACAAAACAAATTAATTTTGGATATCAAAGTTGTCTTGATTGTGTTACCATGAGGGAGATTTACTTTTCACTTTAAATGTTTTATTTTTTTTGCATCGGCGCTCAAGAGTTTCAAAGTTCAAAGGAGAAAAAACCAACATGCCATCTGTACCCAAGCATTTTCAGACTACGGATATTCCCTATATAGTACACTACTTTTGACCAGGGTCAATAGGTCTCTGGTCAAAAGTAGTGCACTATATAGGGTGCTATTTGGGACATACACCAAGACTACAGTCAATAGGCAGACACAGAGCAAATATATTTATGAATGGAAGCTGGATCAGTTGCATTTACTGTGTGTTGACAGAAGGGCAGATGTCCACATTTACAGAAAAATCTATACAAATCCACAAATGAAATTAAAGTGGAGAAAGATGGACAATAAAACTGATACATAACACACATTTGTGTCTCCATATGTGGCTAGCTGGCTGCTGTGTGTGTGTGTGTGTGTGTGTGTGTGTGTGTGTGTGTGTGTGTGTGTGTGTGTGTGTGTGTGTGTGTGTGTGTGTGTGTGTGTGTGTGTGTGTGTGCTTGCGTGTGTGTTTTAACCTTCTCTATTATCCTTATGAGACACATATGAAGTGAGGACTCTGCAGCACTTACAGTATGTGGGCTGTTCAAGCTTATCGTTATATTTCCCCTGTCCATTGAAGTACTGAAAGACAGTAATTTAATTTCTACCAAGTGCAGATTTTCACTAACATATGTCCGTATTTGCACAAGGCTATTATGATATTTCCCCACAGAGAGATCTAAAAGCTTATYTAGCGTAAATAGCCATCGCTCTAATACTGCATGATTTCAGAGCTGAGACTACTTTAATAATGGACATTCACAAGACAAATGTTAATATATCAAATGGTACAATACGATAGTAAAACATAGTAGGCATTATAGATACATTTTCTCTTTTGAATGTGGGAGGCTACAGTACATACAGCGTCCTAAATGGCACTCTATTCCCTACATGGTGCACTACTTTTGACCAGAGCCATATGGGAATAGGGTGCCATTTGAGGTACAGCCCTTGAAACAATGTGGCTAGAGACAAGGCAGGTGCTGAGCCCATTGCCTGTGATAACTGGGGAGAGATTATGTGACATTGTCAAACATAATGAGTGCGAGACACACACACTCTGTATCACCATGTCCCCTTCAAGAGGAAAAAGGGTGATAATGAAGTTTGAACCCCTGACACACACACACACACTCAACCCCCTCAGGGAGCGAGAGGTCTGGCTGTGAAGAGAGGCAGGGGTCAACCCCACATGACCAGCTCAGTGCCTGCTCGTTCACAGCCTGCTCATCGATCACAGCTTAACCACCACAGATAGACAGCTCCTGTTCTTACTGGGAGGGAGAGGAACACCGCACTGTAAGTACTCCCTATTACAGGCCCATCTTACCRACCCATTTACCTGGAGATCAATTTTACAGTTCACAATCTCAAAATGGCCCCTCTTTCTGTACATGGCCCTCCAACATGGTTTCCACATTTAGAATGTGAGATGAATGATAGCTGAAGATGTGACTTCATTTAGTTTCCCCATCCTTGCCTTCTTTAAGGCTTATATTGCTTATTTTCCTTTCCCTCTACTGTTTGATTTCAGGAAGCTTGAAGCAGACATTAAAGTTGAATGTCACAGAGGGGTTTGTTGGCCTGTGTACCACAGCCTTGTCGTCTGATTAACAGGTCGATCGCAGCAAGGAAACAAAGTGACTTCATGAATAAGTAATGGATCGGCCACACAGTGCCAACTTCCCTTTTAATTAAATTAAATCATATTAAAAAGAATAGGCAAGAGAGAAACAGCCCTCTCTTCTTAGTTCAGACCTGAAAGTGAGGTATGATTACAGTTGTCCCCCTTCGGAATTAATGACCATCATTAAAAAAGATGACTTTCACACAGTCCCTGTTCCCAAAGTCACTGAAAAGAAATGGAAAAGGGGACCCTTTGTAACTTTGGCTTAACAGCTCTATGAAGGGGAAATATATGGGACTGTGGGACTTACATTGTTCTGGAAGCCCTTTTTCACCTCCAAACCCCATCCAAACCCCACCTCCAAACCTCTGTACACTCACAGCCAACATTCTTCTACTGCTGAACTGGCCTTTGATAGCCATCCAAAGGGCCTGAATCAAATAAAACCTTTGGTGGAATAGAGATTAAAAGGAGTCTGACACAGTAAAAGTCTGATTTATGAATCTTAGTGTGGGTTGCTATGGGTGCCCTGGTGCCATGGCAACACAGTAAGCAGTAAAGTCATATGTGAGGGTGAAGGAGGGGAAGGAGGAGGGAGAGGGTAATCAACAAAGGCCAACTTCTTCAGGATTGGTGGGTCCCCTGCGGGCCGGTTGAGCTAATGTAGGCTAATGCAATTAGCATGAGGTTGTAAGTAACAAGAACATTTCCCAGGACATAGACATGTCTGATATTGGCAGGAAGCTTAAATAWTTTTTTATCTAACTGCACTGTCCAAGTTAAAGTAGATATTACAGTGGAAGTATACCATGCTATTGTTTGAGGATAGTGCACAGTTTTGAACATGAAAAGTTATTAATAAACAAATTAGGCACATTTGGTGTCACGATCGTCTAATGAATTAACGGACCAAGACGCAGCGTACGTAGAGTTCCACATGTTTAATCAGATGAAACTCACAAAAAACAATAAACAGCAAACGAAACGTGAAGTCATGGAGTGCTCACAGGGACCTAKACACAAACAAGATCCCACAAAACACAGTGGGGAAATGGCTGCCTAAAAATTATCCCCAATCAGAGACAACGATAAACAGCTGCCTCTGATTGGGAACCATACCAGGCCAACATAGAAAGAAACAACCTAGATAGGAACACCCCCCCCTAGTCACACTCCGACCTAACCAAAATAGAGAATAAAAAGGCTCTCTATGGTCAGGGCGTGACATTTGGGCAGTCTTGATACATCATTTTGAACAGAAATGCAATGGTTCATTGGATCAGACTAAAACTTTGCACGTACACTGCTGCCATCTAGTGGCCACTATCTAAATTGCACCTGGGCTGGAATAATACATTATGTCCTTTTTCTTGCATTTCAAAGATTATGGTAAAAAAAGCGGTTGTTTTTTCTTTGTATTATCTTTTACCAGATCTAATGTGTTATATTCTCCTACATTCCTTTCACATTTCGGAAAACTTCAAATATTTCCTTTCAAATGGTACAAAGAAAATGCATGTACTTGCTTCAGGGCCTAAGCTACAGGCAGTTAGATTTGGGGATGTCATTTTAGGCGAAAATTGAAAAAAAGGGTCAGATTCTTAAGAGCATAAATTATTAACATCTTATAGTCTGTCTACTCTCAAAGTATTGTTCCAGATGTGTATGAAGGTAGAGCTTCCATAAAAAGGTAAGTCTTGCCATTCTTCGACAACAGAGGACTCTCTCTCTCTCTCTCTCTCTGTGTGTCTTTCTCTTTCTCTCTCTCTCTCTCTCTCTCTCTCTCTCTGTGTCTCTCAGCCTGCTGCTTCCTGACCTTCTTAGTCACCCAGCTGGCACTAACTTCCCAATAATTATTACCCAGTAAAACTTGCTCCTCTTTTGTGTGGTATTTTCTGCAGGCCGGGGAGATAGGATAGAAGGGAGAAGCACCGACTAAGAGATAGGGCCTACTCCATTTTTATGGATTTGGGCCCCAGCTCCTCCACCCTCCACTTCCCTTCTCACAGACAGCAGAAGAAGGGCCCCGTAGCTGGATTAGTCTGCTCCACCTGCACCAGGAAGAGATGAGCCATACATCTTACACCCTCCACACATTCTCACAGTCAGCACATCCCACAGGGGAAAGGGAGGAGGAGGCCCAGTAGCTGGATTAGTGAGCTCCGCCTGCACCAAGAGGAGATGGGCCATACTTTTCTCCCTCCTTCCAGCTCTTACACAGCTGGAGGGGTAATGACTTTGCGACTCACCAGACACCGCCTGGTATAGAGGTCCTGAATGGCAGGAAGCTTGGCCCCAGTGATGTACTGGGCCGTACGCACTACCCTCTGTAGTGCCTTGAGATTGGAGGCCGAGCATGTTGGTGATGTGGACACCAAGGATCTTGAAGCTCTCAAACTGCTCCACTACAGCTCRGACGACGAGAATGGGGGTGTGCTCGGTCCTCCTTTTCCTGTAGTCCACAATCATCTCCTTTGTCTTGATCACGTTGAGGGAGAGGTTGTCCTGGCACCAAACGGCCAGGTCTCTGACCTCCTCCCTATAGGCTGTCTCGTTGTTGTCGGTGATCAGGCTTACCACTGTTGTGTCATCTGCAAACTTAAAGATGGTGTTGGAGTCGGGCCTGGCCGTGCAGTCATGAGTGAACAGGGCGTACAGGAGGGGACTGAGAACGCACCACTGAGGGGCCCCCCGTGTTGAGGATCAGCGTGGCGGATGTGTTGTTACCTACCTTTACTTCCTGGGGGCGGCCCTTCAGGAAGTCCAGGATCCAGTTGCAGAGGGAGGTGTTCAGTCCCCGGCTCCTTAGCTTAGTGATGAACTTTGAGGGTACTATGGTGTTGAATGCTGAGCTGTAGTCAATGAATAGCATTCTCACATAGGTGTTTGTTTTGTCCASGTGTGAAAGGGCAATGTGGAGTGCAATAGAGATTGCATCATCTGTGGATCTGTTGGGGTGGTATGCAAATTGGAGTGGGTCTAGGGTTTCTGGGATAATGGTGTCGATGTGAGCCATGACCAGCCTTTCAAAGCACTTCATGGCTACAGACATGGGTACAGGGACTATGGTGATCTACTTGGAACATGTTGGTATTACAGACTCAGACAGGGAGAGGTTGAAAATGTCAGTGAAGACACTTGCCAGTTGGTATGAGAGTACACATCCTGGTAATCCGAGAGTACACATCCTGGTAATCCGRCTCGTCCTGCGGCCTTGTGAATGTTGACCTGTTTAAAYGTCCTACTCACATCGACTGCGTGATCACACTCTCATGCATTGTTAATTTCAGCTCATGCAACATGGAACCAACACTTTACATGTCTTTATATTTTTGTTCAGTGTATTTCCTAAATATGCCCTTGGTGGCTTGGAGAGGGGAGAGGAAGAGGAACTATGGTTCTGTCCCAAATTGCGCCCTATTCACTGTAGTATACTACTTTTGACCAAGGCCCTAGTTTACTATGTAGGAAATAGGGTACAATTTGGGACTCAGCCTTTGAGATCCAGTCACCTTTCACACCCCATTGTGACAGCGACACAGGATGTCTGAATGTCTGAACTGTACAGGCAGGGTTCAGGCAGGTGGAACTGAATGCCCAGACTTGATACTTGATTCACAGTGGCTCAAATACGGGCACACAATCTCTCTGTGAGTAACTCTCTGTGACATTTCACCTCAAGGCCTTGGCAGGGCAAAGAGCAAGGAAATTATTCCTCTGTGTGTGTGTGTGTGTATGTATATGAGTTTAATATTAACTCTGTGCGAAGTCGTGTTACGACCTTGGGCTGATGGCTAAAAACAGCATTTTACATGTTATTGCAGCTGTTCAAAGGTTTGTACTACAGTTCTTTATTGGAGTAGATCCAGTGTGTTTCTCTGCCTGCCTAAATATAGGGACCTGCCTCTCAGAGCTGAAGGAGCAAAAAACTCTGACACCACTTCCTACAATGTTAAGCAGCAACACACATTTTCAACCAACAAATCATATTTTGTAAATAATTTACACCAATAGGATAGTKCTTTAGTACACAGTTTAAACAAAGAACACAAAGGTGCATCATTTCAAAAGCCAACTATGCTGAAGTAATTGAATGAAAAATGTTCTCTATCGCTGCCCTGAGAGCATATTATTCACCATCAATGACCAAACAAATACATTGCTCAGTGTATAACATCTACAGGTGAACCAACCTAGTGGTGGGTTCAATGCCATTAATGTCACACCAACACACAAAGGATTGGACTGATACAAAATGCCATTATTATTCCCAATCAGTCATTATAATTGAGGGTCTTTAGCTGATTGGTCCATTTGATTGTCCAGCCAGTAGCTGCCGGCCAAGTCGGAAATAACGCTCACCGGACTCCGACAGCGAGCGAGCATGCGGGCGAATAAATCATGTGTTAAAATTATATTCCGAACTAAGACTAGAGTGCATATTGATTAATAATTATTTGTACTAACAGAGCTGAGGAGGGACAATGCCATCCATTACCTCTGCGAGAATTGCTGGATCAATGCGGCCTGGAATAATCATCCTCTCTCTGATGAAAAGAAGAGAGCAACGCGGTGGTCGCCATTCTTTGTTTTCTTCTCTGGTTGGGCCTGACAGAGCTGAACATTAAGGGAGCGGAGAGAAGCAGTGAGTGTGTGCGTGATGGAGGGGAGGGGGGTGTATGTGTGTGTGTGCATGCGGTTGCTAACGTGGCCACTAGTCCTTAAAATCTGCCGCTAAATTACTTTCCTTCAATGGGGAGAAGGATAAAAAATTCTGCCCCCTCACCCCCCTCCTCTAATGGCCTAGGAAGCTATATAATAACAACAGTTTTTGGACGAAGGGCAGGGGCGATTGTTTCTCTCTTTCTGATTGCTCTGCTTTATTTTATCAGAAAACTGAAATGTGTTTGTGGCGTGTGTGTGTATATAGTGTGTGTGTGTGTGTGTGTGTGTGTGTGTGTGTGTGTGTGTGGTGTGTGTGTGTGTGTGTGTGTGTGTGTGTGTGTGTGTGTGTGTGTGTGTGTGTGTGTGTGTGTGTGTGTGTGTGTGTATGCATCCATAGCTGTGTGAGTGGCCAAGCTTTAGTTTATTTATTATAGTATGTGCAATAGCAGACAGTTTACAGTGTGTAATAGTACAGACTAAACAACAGTAACTATTAAGAGTAATTTAATGGCATTTTACTGCAATTATTCGCATGGTTTTCTGGGTGAAATCATTGTAGATGTACAGGGAGATGTTATTTTAAGAGATGATGACTCAGCTCTCCATTACTTCTAAGAAGATCAAATTGATCACGGCTCTCTATGGTAAATAAACCACCACTGGTACTCCTGGTATGTAGGCAAAAATAGTCTCCTTCAATACAGCATATTGGAGAGGTTTTGAGTGATAAGTGATGAATTAGACATCAATGTGTCAAAAATACTTGGTACATGTCAAATGCAATAAACTTTGTTAGGCAAGCAGCTTCAAAAATGTTCCTTCACATTTCAGTGGCACATTTTTCTTTAACAGAGATATACCGAGGAAAGAAAAGTCTCTGCCCTCCCATTCATCCAGTTTCTTCCAGTTTAGTCAGAATGGTTTCAAGRGGCGAACATACAAACTAAAAAGGTAAAACTGCCTTTTCCAATTCAGTCTAGAAAAAGAGAAAACAAATGTATACCTTTCTAAACACATTAACCCAGGCCTACGGGCCTGACCTGGAGCTGCAATCTCTTCCACGATTATGATTTGATAGGCCAAATTGTTGCAATGATTCAAGTGTGGTCCTGTCTGTGGGCTGTATGTGTGGATAGGGACAGAGACTGTGGTATCCATCCCAAATGGCATCCTATCCCTTACATACTGCACTATATAGGGAATATAACCCATATGGCTTTGGCCAAAAGTAGTGCACAATAATGGAATAGGGTGCCATTTGGGATGCAGCCTGTAATTTTACCACAGGAACTGAAGCAGGAGGAGAGGAGATGCCACAGTTTATGAAGGCACTTGGCGTTGTGAAATCCGACACCTCTTGAAGAGCTTGTGCAATGTGTTTTGTGTGTGTTCAAGTGCATGGGTTTTAGTGTATCCGTACAGTTGTGCTTGTTCAACGGGTGAGTGTGTGTTTCTATGTATTTCTTWTATGTATTTTCAAGTGCAAGTATGTGCATATGCTTGTCAGTATGTGTGTGTACCACCATATTTATGTGAACTTGTGCACTGTGTGACACCAAGCACCCCCCACCACAACCACCATTGTTTGTCTCATGTGGCGAGGAGACCTGTTCAGGACTAACAGCAGTGAGCAGGTGGAAATGTCAACACTATCTTAGCATGGGGTCACGACCAACCCCTGGGCTATTAACCCTACACAAACTCACTAATACAATGACACATGATTAAACCAAACCCATCACACAATATCTAAAACTACAGGGAGAGAAGCTGCAGACAGTGTCAAGCAAAGGTCAATCTATTAAAGGAAACGATATTGAAAGAGATAACAAGGAATCAAGGTTCTGGGGTCATCATGTATTTTCATGATACAGGTTGAACGTTAAAGACAGAAAACACCATGATGCTTCTAAGGTCCATGATGCCTCAAAGTGACTGTTTTCATTCTAAAGGGTGAAGACCATGCTGACAGATGGTGGGAGACGGGGGGGAGTGTAGGGGGTTTGGGAAGTGTTCCATGGAGTTCATGGAGCAAGGGGCGTCCCAACCTACCCCTCAACCCCACCTGAGAGCAGCATGGGCTGGCTGTGGGGGGTTTCTTGGGGTTCCCCTCCCCACCGTGGTTCTTAACTGTCTGCTGGGAGATGACATATTGGGGCCAGGCGCCTCTTCTTGTCCTCAGCCAAACAGGACAAACACAGTGCAGTCCCTGGCTGTGACATCACACTGGCACACTCTGTTAAAATGGCCAAGCAGAGATTGTATGTGGCTTGTATAGAATGTTTTTCCAAATGACAAACATACTTTCTACCAGCACTGAGTTTCCATAGAAACTAGATGCGCCGTAACAGAGAAACAGTAACAGTTTGTTTGTCAAGCAGCTCCAACGAGAGGCAAAAAATGTCTAGGCTTCAGCTGAGAGATCTGTAGTAAGGCATGGCCATAGGAAGAACAGAGACATCCTTTTCTCGTCTGCTTCACATCCACTCACACATCAATACGCTATATTCTAGGAAAGCTTCACCTAGTGTAGTCGGCCATTCCTGACAAAGGTATTGGAAATAATACGATCAAGTATAATTATACAATCAAGGACCATGCACCAGTCAACCATGCATGTATTTCTGTGTTGTCATCATCTAGAGACAGAGAGAGAGAGTTGGATAGAGAGTGCTCCTTCCTGCAGTAGTCAGCTACCTGTGGTTCCTTAGGCTTGGGTTGGGGTAACACCTGGCTGTAGTAGCAGTATTATACAGTATTATAGTATTTCACAGACCTGGCTGCCTGGGCAGAGGCAGAATACAAACTGAACCGAGTACAATGTTATTGTATCAGACACATCTGGCGGCCTGGGCAGAGGCAGGATACAAACTGAGCCCAGTGCAGTTTTATAGTATCTCACAGACTTGGCTGCTTGGGCAGAGACAGGAGTCCTTGGATGTAGAGAATATCTTATTTTCATATCAAAGTGCACTCTGTAAAAAACGTTCAATGTAACATAAACTCACCCCATTCCGTACAAATGTGCGCAACCGCAACATTCAAACGAGGCTACAAAGAAAACTAATGGGACTGTAGCGACTGTGTTGACTTCAAAATCGGGGGTGTGAACTAGGTTTCTATTCAAGCATTGATCGACATGGTAATGGCTCTATAGTATTGGAGAAAAGTAGAAAAAAACGGACCCTCCGTTACATCGTGACGTGTCATGTCGTAACGTACAGCACGCATAAAGCAACTATTTCTGTCTTACAATCTCTCTCCACCAGGTGTAGCACTTCTCTCATTGTTTAAAAAAATAGAAATGGACAGTGACGGGGTAAGGGGGGGATACCTAGTCATTTTTTGCGTCATCATTGCATGCGATCATCATTCTCAAAGCCGCTGTTAACTTCTAAGATCACTTTAGCACKGCCCTAAAAACCCAATTCAAATTCGACACAAACCTTCAAATAGGTATGTAGTGACACATTATATAAACTCTTTATAGTGTTTTATTTACATTTTAGAGGTGATAAGGTGATAAGTTGGACAGATCGAGTGAAAAAAAGCTATTTTCCCACACAACCTCTCTCCTTCTCACTATCACGCATTAGTTTTGCTTCCCCACCCGCCATTTTTAAAAAGACCCGACGGGGCTCATTGCCTGCTTGAATTATGCAGAAACGGGCAGCGTTTAGCTCATGTAATTGATAATGTTGGAAAGGGGAGAAATTGTGCTTTACAATGGTATTGACATTACAGTTGATCTGGAAGTATTACGTTTTTGGGGCGCTAAAATAAGGGCAATTGTACGGACCAAGGCAATGTACGAGTTTAGGTTACTGAAATTACATATGAAACAGCAGGACAATTCCAATAATTTTTTGACAACTTCTGGGGTGCCACAGATACCTGCTCTGCCACCCTGAAGGACAGTGTCACTCACACACCTATTCACATGGGCTTTCTCCCTGAGGCCTACCTGACCTCAAGGCATGCCCCCACTTACCTGGTGACCTCTGCCCCACTCCAGGCACCCCTGTCTAGGCTTCACTCCTGCCTCACCCTCTCCAGACCTCCAGGGCTCTAGCCCTACACTAACTGCACTCCCTGCCTTGCCTGCCTGCCTGCCTGCCTGCTTACCTGCCTGCACTCTCACTGCGCCTAAGAGTTCAGATTACTCCTACCCATGGAGCACTACCTTTTGTCCTCTCCACAGCCTAAGTCCAGACCTCTAGGTCTGCACTCCCTGCCCTACCTACCTGCCTGCCCTCTCCCTGGGCCTAAGAGTTCAGCTTACTCCCTGGACCTCCAGACCTCTAGGCCTCCACACCTATGCAGGATCATTTCAATGTTGGCCTGTGTTTTTTCATTCAGTTCTGAATTAATTCCAATAACGACAAATCCCATGTAGTTGGAGTACATTTTCATTATAGAGAAGAAGGAGAAGAGTATCTTTGACTTCTGAGTTTTAATAAATGAAAATATGGTATCTCTGGTGCCTGTATTTCCTCACAGCTATCAAAAGGCAAATGAATGCCGTCCTGCGGCATCTCTGAATACCGGCGATGGCATTTGCAGGTGGTGTAAAATAGTAACTGATTGTCTCCAAAAGAGGCAGGGAGCGGATAGACCCACGTTTCACTGATAGCGTGTCCCTAGATGTCATCTCTTGCTGTATAATATTCATGATTCTTGACACAGATGACTGGTAATTGGGCCATTGCAGGAATGGAAAAATTATCTGGCAAATTAAGTGCAATAAACCAAGATGGATAAAGAATAACTTGGTCTAGCATCAGGAGACAAGGAGCCCTGATAAAATCAGTTCATGTAATGTACTCCCTCTCTCTGTTGTTTGAAACCAGAGCTCACTAAAGTGTTATCTCTGCAATATAAAGGTGTGTGTCTTTGTGTGTGTGTGTGTGTGTGTGTGTGTGTGTGTGTGTGTGTGTGTGTGTGTGTGTGTGTGTGTGTGTACACTGTCACGGCTGGTTACCCGAACACAGAGGGCTCTATTGAATCAGATCCGCTTTAGCCGACATCCACATAGCTGTTGTTTTGGCGGTGTCGGAGGTGGAACTGAGTTAGAGCTGTCACATCCACAAGTGGCTCAACCTAAAGTGGACATTGCCATTGCCTGCACAAAGTCATATTAACAGAAATCCCAATGCAGCCTTGTTTACAAGTTGGAACACTGGAATGTGAGATCTAATCTACACCTCCATTAGGATGATAGAAACCCTCATTATTTAATTGAATGATTTTTCAATTTGAGTGTAATTATTTCTATCTATAGCCTACACTATATCAGTCTGAATTTCTAACGCGAGAAGGGCAGGAGTGGCTTCGTGATGAGCAGCTGATCACTGATTTGAAGGCTCCAACACAATTCCACCGCCAAAACTATCCGCTATGCAGGTGTCTGCTATCACTGGTTAACGCTTGATCTGATTAAATCTAGACCAGAGCCATGGAGGGATACAACAGTACATTGTGTATGTCCCAAATGACACATTATTTCCTGGAAAGTGCAGTACTTTCGATCAGAGCCCTATGGTGGTGAAAAGTAGTGCACTACATAGGGAATATGTTGCAATTTGGGGCAACAGCACAGTGTGACAGTGGGTAGGACCTCTATGAATAATGATACTCAGAGAGATTCCATCTATCAATATTAAATATTTCAACAAAGTAATAAAAAATTGACAAATTGTGTTTTACTTTAAATGGCAGTGCAGTCAAATGTGATTTTTCGGTGTTTTATACACTACATGACCAAAGTATGTGGACACSTCTTCGAACATTCCAATATCATGGGCATTAATATGTATTTGGTCCCCCTTTGCTGCTATAACAGCCTCCACTCTTCTGGGAAGGCTTTACACTTTCCACTTAGTTCCATTCAGCCACAAGAGCATTACTGAGGTTGGGCACTGATGTTGGGCATTAAGGCCTGGCTCGCAGTCAGCGTTACAATTCATCCCAAAGGTGTTTGATGGGGTTGAAGTCAAGAATCTGTGAAGGCCAGTCTAGTTCTTCAACACCGATCTTAACAAACCATTTCTGTATGGTCCTCGCTTTGTGCAAAAGGGCATTGTCATGCTGAAACAAATAAGGACCTTCCCCAAACTTTTGCCACAAAGTTGGAAGCACAGAATCATCTAGAATGCTGTAGCATTAAGATTTCCCTTCACTGGAACTAAGGGGCCTAGACAGACCCATAAAAAAAAAATGTCCCAGACCATTATTCCATCTCCAGCAAACTTTACGGTTGGCACTACGCATTTGGGCAGGTAGCGTTCTGGCATCCGCCAAACAAAGATTTTTCCTTCGGACTGCCAGATGGTGAAGCCTGATTCAGAAAAAGAGTTTCCACTGCTCCAGAGTCCAATGGCGGCAAGCTTTACAACACTCTAGGCAACGCTTGGCATTGCGCATGGTGTTTGTAGGAATGTGTGTTCGCAGGAATGTGTGCGGCCATGGAAACCCATGTCATGAAGCTCCCGACGAACAGTTCTTGTTTGGAACTCAGTAGGGATGGTTGCAACCGAGGACAGACGATTTTTACGTGCCACGCGCTTCGGCGGTCCCATTCTGTGCGCTTCGGCGGAACCCCTCGATAATATTCCGCTGAAAAGGCAGAGSGCGAAATTCTAAAATATTTTCTTTAAATGTGTAACTTTCATACATTCACAAGTGCCATACACCAAATTAAAGCTTAACTTCTTGTTAATGCAACCGCTGTGTCAGATTTCAAAAGAACTTTACGGAAAAAGCACACCATACAATAATCTGAGTATGGCGCTTAGACACAAAAACAAGCCATACAGGTACCCGCCATGTTGTGGAGTCAACAGAAGTCAGAAATAGCATTATAAATATTCACTTACCTTTGAGGATCTTCATCAGAATGCACTCCCAGGAATCCCAGTTCCACAATAAATGTTTGTTTTGTTTGATAAAGTCCATAAAATATGTCCAAATACCTCCTTTTTGTTAGCGCGATCAGTTCACAATCCAAACTCACGAGACYCGGGCAAGTCCAGGCGAAAGTTCAGACGAAAAGTCCAAAAAGTTATATAACAGTTCGTAGAAACATGTCAAARGATGTATAGAATCAATCTTTAGGATGTTTTTGACATAAATCTTCAATAATGTTTCAACCGGAGAATTCCTTTGTCTTTAGAAATGCAATGGAACACAGGAAGTTTKCTCTGGGCATGCTTTTCATCCGAACGTGAAAATGCTGCCCCCTATCCCAAACAGGTTTAGGCAATACATGGGCCCTGTGTAAACGTATATTGCTAACTCATTACGAGGAAGAAAGAAAGAATAAAGTGGCACAATTGAATCTTCCATAGATGTKAAATGCAGCTAGTGGAAAACAGTGTAGGTGTCACGCCCTGATCTGTTTCACCTGTCCCTGTGATTGTCTCCACCCCTTCCAGGTGTTGATTATTTCCCCCTGTGTTTCCTGTCTCTCTGTGCCAGTTCGTCTTGTACGTTTAGTCAAGTCAACCAGCGTGTTTTTCCCCGTACTCCTTTTCTATTCTCTTTTGCTAGTCTTCCAGGTTTTGACCACTGCCTGACTCTGGACTACTTTACTACTGCCTGATCATCCTGCCTGCCCTGACCTTGAATCTGCCTGCCCTTCGGTACCTATTGGACTCTGAACTGGTTTTGACCTTTTGCCTGTACACGACCATTCTCTTGCCTACCCCTTTTTGGATTAATAAACATTGTAAGACTCCAACCATCTGCCTCCTGTGTCTGCATCTGGGTCTTGCCTTGATGGTAGGAGTCAAAATGTCAGTCAACAAATAGACAATTGAGCTGGCAACTGTACTCCCTCCATTCATGGAATGGGAAACATATATTAACATTGCCAAAGCAAATGAAGTAGTATAATATACAAAAGTGAAATAAACAATACCCATTTACAGTAAACATTACACTCACAGAATTTCCAAAATAATAGAGGTTTCATATTATGTCTATATACAGTGTTGTAACAATGTGAAAAATAGGAAAAATAAATTGTCACGCCCTGACCATAGTTTGCGTTGTATGTTTCCATGTTTTGTTTGGTCAGGGTGTGATATGAGTGGGCATTCTATGTTGTATGTCTAGTTTGTCTGTTTCTATGTGTTTGGCCTGATATGGTTCTCAATCAGAGGCAGGTGTTAGTCGTTGTCTCTGATTGGGAGCCATATTTAGGTAGCCTGTTTGTCGTTGTGGGTGATTGTTCCTGTGTCTGTGTTTTACCATACGGGACTGTTTCGTTTTTGTTTGTTCACTTTCTTGTTTTTGTTTCAGTGTTCTATTTTCTTTATTAAAATATGGACACTTAACACGCTGCGCATTGGTCCTCCGATCCTTCCTACTATTCCTCCTCAGAAGAGGAGGAGGACGAGCGTTACATAAATAAACATAAATATGGGTTGTATTTACAATGGTGTTTTTTCTACACTGGTTGCCCTTTTCTTGTGGCAACAGGTCACAAATCTTGCTGCTGTGATGGCACACTGTGGTATTTCACCCAGTAGATAGAGAGAGGTTTGTCTCCAGTAGTTCCAGTAGCACTTGTTCTGTGGTTGGTTTTGAGATGGGTTTGTCTCCAATAGTTCCAGTACCACCTGTTCTGTGGTTGTTTTAGAGAGGGTTCCTTAAGTTTGAGTCAGTCACAGTGGTCAGATATTCTGTCACTGTGTACTCTCTGTTTTGGGGGCAAATATCATTCTAGTTTGCTCTGTTTTTTTTGTTAATTCTTTCCAATGTGTCAGGTAATTATATTTTGGGTTGCTCATGATTTGGTTGGGTCTAATTGTGTTGCTGTCCTGGGGCTCTGTGGAGTCTTGTTTGTTTGTTTGAGCAGAGCCCCAGGACCAGCTTGCTTAGGGGATTCTTCTTCAGGTTCATCTCTCTGTAGGTGATGGCTTTGTTATGGAAGGTTTGGGAATCGCTTCCTTTTAGGTGGTTGTAGAATCCCTCCCTCCCTACCTCTCCCTGTGGATGGTCTGAGTAGATGGTCTCCTTACTAGCTCCRTTGTGCCAGTGGCTCTGCCAAAGATAAGATGTTTGCCTTATCAGACAAGCAAACAACCTCACACCATCCCCTCATCACCCCGTATCCCAACCTCTGGCATGAACCCTCCTTTGAAAGGGGTATATATTTTTTCCGCACCACCCCCATCTCCACCCCTCTCTTATCTGCAGTGCACTATTCTCTAGTCAGTTCGTGAGGCAGATCGTCACGTATAGAGTAAACAATATAAGGTGGCTTTCAAAGAGATCTGCTTCACAACAGCAGCACAACACTGTCATTGTTTTCACCAGGCACTACTTATTACATGATCTACTCCAGATATGGGGATAGAGGGGAGAGAAAGAGAGAGTGAGGGAGGGAGGGAGAGAGGAGCTAGAAAGAGGGATAGAGACAGGGAGAGAGTAGAGAAAGAAAGAAAGAGGTACGAGAGCGAGAGAGAAAAAAATTGAGATTAAAAGGTAGACTAAATTGGCAGACAGTATCACGCTACAAAGAAGAGGAGTAGAATGCCCTTTTTCTTGTCAGTATAAGAAGGCATAGGTATGGACTTTTCCCCACACTGCTATAACTTCGAGAGTTTCAAAATAAAATGCATTCTTGCCTGAAAGAAATATAGCCATCCTTGTAKTTGAAAAAGTCAACTTGCTCATTACTCTCTGTAATGAAACCGAAAACATAAAAACTGTCAACACAGCATGTCGGTTGTTAATTACACTTCTGTACTGTAAACTGTTGATTGAGTGCTGAGGCCGATGCAAGACGACATTGAGTGAGTCATAAGCAGCAGGGAAAACCACAAGTGTAAGTTATTGTCTGTGCTAAGTATTATATTGACAGGCCAACAACACTGTGGTTTCCTCTGACAGAGCCAATCTTTCAACTCAGAGGTTACTGTACATGCACAAGCGAACACACATGCATAAACACACACACACACACACACACATAGTATAACACACTGTCTGATGATAAAGCATTCTCAAGTCTGGGACACAACAAGGCTAACTGTCTCTGGAAGGCAAAACTATGTTTTGTTCAGTTCTCTGTCTGTTTCTGTTATTTCAACACATATTATTAGTCTATCCTCTGTTTGCAAAGGCCCATGAAGTCTGGTCTTCGGGGCTTGGCTAGCTGAAACAGAACACGACAACCAGACCCAGATCTTGGTCTGGTTGACGTGTGTTGTTTCAGGGGTAGCCAGCCAAGCCCTGAAGCATCAGAGACCTCAGAGCCACAGACAGTGCAGGCTCTTCACACAGTTACCCTACAAGACGCCTGTTGTTCTGTTCCACATCATTATCAAGGGCTAAAAGAGGCCAGTGGGCATCAAAAGCTACTCCAGGATGACCTTTGCACTACATACTACAGTATGCTACCCTCTTCACTGTCTCTCGTCCCTAGGCTACTCTAACACATGCACACACTCACACAGGCATGTTTACAAAATGCACGCACACACACACTAACCACACAAAGCCATCCTTCAGCACTGGGACAGTAGCGGGGGGGAGTGATGATGTCAGAGTGTTTACTGGACTGCCTCCAGATCATTGGCTGAGAGGGCCAGCTGTCCATGCACAGAGGCAGCTATTGAGGAAGGAACAGGGTAGTACTGGGGTCTGGGTGTAAAAAAAGCACTAGGCGGACGGGAGGAGAGGGCTATATGGCAGTAAGGATGAGATAATACATACTGGGAAAGGATAAACCTTAGGCCTGGACCGAGGTAGACGCTCACAGGGGGTTACAGTGTTAAACCTGCAGCCAGCCACAAAGCTTGACAGAACATAGGATGTGTCGACCAGCTGTACTCCACACAATGCCATCATTATTTCACGTTTACCAGATGTTTTTACTGCCATCACCGCCATGCTATTTAAAGATGATCCCTGAACATGGGTTGAAGGGAAGTAGAAGTGCAGAACACAAGCAACGAGAAGTAAGCTGTGCTCAAACACAAAAGGTGTCCTCGACAAGGCGTCGGATCTTCAGTACAGTACGTTCTAGATATTATCTCTGTGCTGCATTCCACTGGGGCCTGATTTAAGATTTATATCGTTGAAAAACATCTCAGGAGGGGAGTATATCATATCTACACCTGCCCAGCTACGTGCTGAAAGCTCCACGAGGGGTAAAAAGCTAAAAGCTACACGGCGGCCAATTTTGTGTCATGTCTTATCTCGTTCTGTCAAAAAGGGTATGATAAACAACCTCTCGTCCCAGAATAACACTGAACCATTTCTCCCCTCTCTTGTTCTCTCTCCTGCTTTCTCTCACTCTATCCTCAGAGTTTTTAACTATCCAAGCAACAGTCCCGATAAGCTTTAACAGATGGAGTCAGATGAAAGAGGGATGTCATACAAGTTCTATTTTGGTGTCTATGAGAGCAGGAGACATAACGGTAATAATGTTATCTCCTGGGAGATTCAGTGGCGCCACTTCATTCTCTCTTTCCTCCTCATAATGAGTTAGTAATATAACTTTACACAAACACGTAGGGTACATGTAACGATCGTCGATGTAAGGATGGTCGGACCAAGATGCAGTGTGGGGTAGGTTAACTTCTTATGGCTGGGGGGCAGTATTGAGTTGCTTGGATGAATAAGGTGCCCAGAGTAAACTGCCTGCTACTCAGGCCCAGAAGCTAAGATATGCATTATTAGTAGATTTGGATAGAAAACACTCTGAAGTTTCTAAAACTGTTTGAATGATGTCAGTGAGTATAACAGAACTCATYTGGCAGGCAAAAACCTGAAAAGAAATCCAACCAGAAAGTGGGAAATCTGAGGTTTGTAGGTTTTCAAGTCAACACAACAGCTCTCTCATACCTCTCTCCTCCAATTTCCCCATCAACTCCTTAACTGTCTCTGATTCACTCCCTTCACTCCCCTCCAAGTTCACCTTCCTCTCCCAGACTGGCTCTGGTTCATACCTTGGCTTCGCCGACCACCCCGTGTGGACTGGCTCTGGTTCACACCTCGGCTCCGCCGACCAACCCTTGTGCCCCTCCCCAATTTCTGGGGGGAGGCTGCCTCTCGGGCTTCCGTCGTGGCCGCGAACCCCGGTGTCGTCGTTGTTGCTCCTTCGCTGCCTCCGCCTGCTTCCATGGCAGGCTTCTGTCTCCTGCCACAATTTCGTCCCACGTCCAGGATGTCCTCCACTCCCTGCCTTCCTCCCAGGCCCAGGATCCCTGCTCCTCCTGGGCACGCTGCTTCGTCCATGGGTGGTGGGATCTTCTGTAACGATCGTCGTTGTAAGGATGGTCGGACCAAGATGCAGCGTGGGGTAGGTTAATCATTTTTATTGTGATAACCGGCAAAAAAACAAGAAAGAGTAACGTTCAGCTTTGTAGGGCTAAAAAGCAACAATACTAAAACAAGATCCCACAAACAACAGGTGGGAAAAGGTTGCCTAAATAGGATCCCCAATCAGAGACAACGATAGACAGCTACCTCTGATTGGGAACCATACCAGGCCAACATAGAAATTCAAAAACTAGAGTACTCACCCTAGTCACACCCTACCTAACCAAAATAGAGATTTAACAGGCTCTCTAAGGTCAGGGCGTGACAGTACAAGGTTTTGTGTTGTGCTTAATGATAAACCTATGCGATACAGTATGGTTTCAAAACATACTTTGTGCCCCACCTTTTCGGGAAAACAATGTCCTTGGGTGGAGTTGAGTTTCAACCAGTTACTATTAAAAAACTGCAAAACTTTAGCCTTTTCACCTGGGTCGAGGATAGCTACAGTATGTCCAGAGTTTACTCTCCAAGCGGCCATATCTTAAACACATAACTAGCAGTGTACAAGATCACCTATTGACCTAATGCCTGGAAGTTTCAAGTAGACTCTGGGTCTGCTCCATTTATCTCCCTGTGTCACACACACCACACACAAGTATGCACTCGCGCAAACACACACACATGCCAGACGGTGGGAACTACATGGTTGTCCATGTAAACCCAGGCTCCATTAAAGACAAGCCTCATTCAACCAGAACATATGGCATTTGACCAAGCACTCTGAGATAAAAAAYAACAGAGGAACTGAAAGAGTAAAATGCATTCTTGTAGTGCTGAGGGTCCAGGGTGTAAGGGCAGTATGGTGGTGGTTCCTAATCCTCCTCCTCTCCAGGTGGTGAGAGAAGGGATAACCTGAGGAACAATGGGAATGACCAGGAATTCCCAGTCTGTCCCATATGGGCCTTATAAACTCTGAAGGCGCAAAGCTGGGGAGGTGTGTGTGTGCATGTGTGTTTRTGTGTGTGTCTGTATGTGTGTGTGTGTACCAGCGTTCATTTGTGCGTGTGTGGTGGGCAAACTTGGATGGATAGAGGGGATAGAGTGATTAGGGAGGGGGGAACTCTCATTGTTTACCCAGGCCTAAGTAGGGATTAGTGGCTTGCTGATGGTAGCTGTTAGGGCCCCATTGTGACAGCCATGAGGGGCCGGCGGCTTAATGAAAATGACCGTGTCGGGTGTGACCCCGGCTTAGGGGCCCGTTGAGTGATCTGTGTCTGAGTGCTGCCACTGACCGCACACACACACTAAGAGGCATATTGGAACACACACACAGTGCTCTCACACTTTCATGCAAATTCCTGTGCATGCTTATCCATCATACTGTCAAATGTCCAAGATACCCACCCACATGTGCGTGCTCACACAGAAACACCTGTGCATGCACACACACACACGCATGTACGCATGCACTGACTTGACACAGCACTGATACAATCCCCTCCATTGTAAGGAGTGTATTAAACACAAGGGAGATATGCAGATGAGTGTTCATTTGTCTTTATTCCATCTCTCTCATCCTCGCCCACACATTCACATATCCAAACGCCTTTTTTTCTGTATACTCTGTCTCATACAGATACTTTCATGTGTCACAGTTGTGTGGGAAGAAAACATTGATCTGTCCCTAGAACCCAGCGCTGCACTCTGCCAAACACACCAGAGAAAATACACAAAAACACACCAGATGAGAGAGKGATTTTTTTGAGGTCTAGTCTCTTTTCCACCATCATCATARCCACAGTGACAGGGTTGTCAGATCACAGACGTCAAATCCACTTTTATTTGCAGGTGCATTTTTACTCTGCTCAATGTATAATATATATTTTCCAGGCTAACTTCCCTGATACAGTAAGGCACAGGATTTTTCCAGGTTAGGTCACATTGTCAGAGTTTCCATATCACCTAAATATCCAGTAGCCTTTTGTCTTTTTTTGTCAAAACAGGAACATTTTTACATCTGGCTAGAATTTAAGGACTTTTTCAGAGAAAAATGTCCTCATATATGTTACCTACAGTATATGCCCTCACTAGAATCCCCATACTTTAATGAAGACAGCTTCTCCATCCTAGAGGGGGGAAATGTGTTACCTACAGTATATACCCCCAATAGAATCCCTATACTTTAATGAAGACAGGTTCTCCATCCTAGAGGGGGAGATCAACCATTTCCAGGCCCAGGGACATGTACTAGTCTGTAGGACCGAAATTCCTGAACTGGACAAGAATCTGACACTCAGCAAACAGGTGACAAACACCTACCTGGATATGACAGCATTCCCTTGCAAATATGCCCCCCTAGACACAACTATGACAAAACGACAAAAATGGGTCACAACTCCTACAGCTCTCTCACACTCTGGTAGAATTCGAGAGGACTCTTACGGTAGGTATACCTACATCTCATCCCTTGGCAGTAGTACTGTAGATTACTTTATCACTGACCTCAACCTAGAGTCTCTCAGAGCGTTCACAGTCAGCCCACTGACACCCCTATTAGACCACAGAAAAATCACAGTCTACTTGAACAGAGCAATACTCAATCATGAGGAATCAAAGCCAAAAGGAACTGCATAATATTAAGAAATTATAAGGGCACAAGGCGAGACCAAGCTGCAGACACGAGGCAGATGGTGTGAGTCTCTGATATTTATTTTAATCCAAAAGGTAGGCAAGAGAATGGTCGTGGACAGGCAAAATATCAAAACCAGGTCAGAGTCCAGGAGGTACAGAATGGCAGTCAGGCTCGAGGTCAGGGCAGGCAGAATGGTCAGTCAGGCAGGTACAGAGTCCAGACAGGCAAGGGTCACAACCGGGAGGACTAGTAAAAACAGAGAGAAGGGGAAAAAGCAGGAGAACGGGAAAAAACACATGGTTGACTTGACAAACAAGACGAACTGGCAACAGGCAAGCAGGGAACACAGGAATAAGTACCCAGGGACTAATGAGGAAAACAGGTGACACCTGGAGGTGTGTGAGACAATCACAAAGACAGGTGAAACATATCAGGGCGTGACAGTACCCACCCTCTAGGGACGCCACCTGACGTCCTACCTTGGCGCATACCTGACTGACCGGGGTGCCGGCGGTGAAAAAAAAAGTATAAATAAATAGGTGATGAGTGCCGGGCCCAGGATGTCTTTGGTGGGGACCCAGCACCTCTCCTCCAGGCCATAACCCTCCCAGTCAACCAGTTACTGGAAACCCCTGTCCCATGGTCGAACCCTCAGGAGGCGTCTCACCATGTATGCTGGCTGACCATTGATGACACGGGGGGAGGGATGGGCCTAGAAACAGAAGACAAAGGACTGTCAGACAAGGGCTTAATCTTGAACACATGAAAAGTAGGGTGAACACGGAGGGTACAGGGTAACTGTCGATGAACAGCAGTGGGACTCTAGAAATGGGGAAAGGACCAATGAAACGGGGGGACAGTTTGCGGGATTCCACCCAGAGGGGCAGGTCCTATGTGGACAACCATACTCTCTGCCCAACCCAATAGCGGGGAGCCAGAGTCCGGTGGCGGTCCGATTGTCGACGATACCTGGAGGTGGTCTGTAAAGTATGTAAACTTCTGACCAACTGGGAATGTGACAAAATAAATAAAAGCTGAAACAAGTCATCCTCTACTATTATTCTGACATTTCACATTCTTAAAATAAAGTGGTGATCCTAACTGACCTAAGACAGGGAAGTTTTACTAGGATTAAACGTCAGGAATTGTGAAAAACTGAGTTTAAATGTATTTGGCTAAGGTGTATGTAAACTTCCGACTTCAACTGTAGATCTTCTGTATAGATTATGTTAGACCTGGGCCCTGACACTAAATATCAGTAATACAAAATGAATGGTGTTCCAAAAAACGTCCAGTTGCCAGGACCACAAATCCAAATTCCATCTAGACACCGTTACTCTATAGCACACACTAAACACCAGCGCCACAGGTAGCTGTGAACGATCTGAGAAAGAAGGCAAGAGGGGACTTCTATTCCATCAAAAGGAACATAAAATTCTACATAACAATTAGGATCTGGCAAAAAAAATATTGATTCKGTTATTGAACCCATTGCCCTTTATGGTTGTGAGGTTGAGGGTCTGCTCACCAACCTAGAATGAACAAAATGGGACAAACATCAAACTGAGACTCTGCATGCAGAATTCTGCAAAAAAAACAAAAAAAACAAAAAACACCAAACAATGCATGCAGAGCACAATTTAGGCCGATACCTACTAATGAATAAAATCCAGAAAAAAGCAGTTAAGTTCAATATCAACCCTTAAAAATGAAGCGATTCCCAAACCTTCCATAACAAAGCCATCACATACAGAGAGATGAACCTGGAGAAGAGTCCCCTAAGCAAGCTGGTCCTAGGGCTCTGTTCACAAACACAAACAGACCCAACAGAGCCCCAGGACAGAAACATAATAAGACCCAACCAAATATTGAGAAAACAAAAAGATAATTATTTGAGACAAGTTATTTGGCCCCAAACAGAGAGTACACAGTGGCAGAATACCTGACCACTGTGACTGACCCAAACTGAAGGAAAGCTTTAACTATGTACAGACTCAGTGAGCATAGCCTTGCTATTGAGAGAGGTCGCCGTAGGCAGACCTGTCTCTCAAAAGAATACAGGCTATGTGCACACTGACCACAAAATGAGGTGGAAACTGAGCTGCACTTCCTAAACTCCTGCCAAATGTATGACCATATCAGAGACACATTTCACTCAGATTACACAGTCCCACAAAGAATTTGAAAACAAATCCAATTTTGGCAAACTCCCAATCTATTGGGTGAAATACACAGCAGCAAGATGTGTGACCTGTTGCCAGAAGAAAAGGGCAACCAGTGAGGAACAAACACCATTGTAAATATATCCCATATTTATGTTTATTTATTTTCCCWTTTGTACTTTAACCGTTTGCACGTCGTTACAACTGTAAATATCCATAATATGATATTTGAAATATCTCTATTCCTTTGGAACTTTTGTGAGTGTAATGTTTACTGTTCATTTTTATAGTGTTTTCACTTTTATTTATTATCCATTTCACTTACTTTGGCAATGTAAACATATGTATCCAATGCCAATAAAGCCCTTAGAATTGAATTGAGCGACAGAAAGAGAGAGAGAAAGAGAAGGCCTGAGTGAGAGAGAGGAATATGGGATATGAATTGCATGGAGGGTAACTAAAATCAATAATTATCTTAATTATGTTAGTCTAATGTGTGGCAGCCATCAAAACTCACATCAGGCAGCTATGCTGCTACACCTTACGGGCTAATTAGCCCACATTAAATCACACATCCCCACCCACCCACCCACCGACCCACAAACACACCACACACACACACAAACAAAATGGGTAATTGATTTCTGAATTAATAATCAAGCTGAAATTAATCTGGAGCTTCCGTCACAGTTACCTGATCACAGATGAACTAGAAATGGTATATAATTATGATACCAGGCAACTAAATTGATTAAAGCTCCAATAAATAGCAGGCTTTAACGAACAAAACAACACCCAAATATGCGCCTTGGTCAAAAGTTGTGCACTATATATGAAATAGGGTGCGGTTTGAGATACAACAACAGTTAGGGGGAACAGAACCAAGCAGACAAACAGTTGCTGCAATAACAGCCATTACAGTTTAGATGGGTCTTGGTAAAGAGGATACTGTATTATACTGTATGCTACTGACTCTACCAATCCACAGTGGAACATTCTAACCTCCAACCCCTCCAGGGGAGAGCAACTATCTGTCACACCCAGGTATAGCTGAAGAATGTCAGCAAGCCAACATCAAACACCCCCCCCCCCCAATCCTCCTCACTCGTCCTCCCCTCCTCCCTTTCCTCCATCTACCCAGAATAACACGGTCCAGACGTCTACCTAGACGTGTCAGTAACACAGTCAGGTGATCAAGGGTTCTATTAGGTCTCTAGTAGTGCCTGGTTGTGTTGTTGTGTAATATACTGTGTTGTTTATTTATCTTAAAGAATTGTATTTTTGGACTGGATAGATTCCCCAGACTCCTCCCACCTTACCCCTGAGTCTACCCCATAAAATCCCACGACACATACACTTTCGGTCAAAAGTTTTAGACACCTACTCATTCAAGGGTTTTTCTTTATTTTTAGAATAATTTGTGAATTGTAGAATAATAGTGAAGACATCAAAACTATGAAATAACACAAAAAAGTGTGAAATAAATGTGAATATATTTTATATTTGAGATTCTTCAAATAGCCACCCTTTGCCTTGATGACAGCTTTGCACACTACTGTCATTCTCTCAACCAGCTTCACCTGGAATGCTTTTCCAACCGTCTTGAAGGCGTCCCCACATATGCTGAGCACTTGTTGGCTGCTTTTCCTTCACTCTGCGATCCGACTGATCCCAAACCATCTCAATTTGGTTACGGTTGGGGGATTGTGGAGGCCAGGTCATCTGATGGAGCACTCCATCACTCTCCTTATTGGTCAAATAGCCCTAACACAGCCTGGAGATGTGTTGGGACACTGTCCTGTTGAACAACAAAAGCCCAAACCAGATGGGATGTCGTATCGCTGCAGAATGCTGTGGTAGCCATGCTGGTTAAGTGTGCCTTGAAATCTAAATAAATCACAGACAGTGTCACCAGCAAAGCATCCCCACACCATAACCAAATATATCCCAGGATCAAGGGAAAGATGAACGGAGCAAAGTACAGAGAGATTCTTGATGAAGATATACCACAATTCATTTATAATACTGTGAATATATAGTTTCACAGACATATTGGTTGCATTTTTTTCTGGTTTGTGTGAAATCGTTAAGAATAATATAAAACCAGTCTGCACACCACCAAAGTCAATTGGTTTAGTCTTGACTCTTTTTATTTTACCTTTATTTAACCAGGTAGGCTAGTTGAGAACAAGTTCTCATTTACAGCTGCGACCTGGCTAAGATAAAGCAAAGCAGTGTGACACAAACAACAACACAGAGTTACACAAGGAATATACAKGTGTACAGTCAATAACACAATAGAAAAAAATTAAGTATATATACAGTGTGTGCAAATGGCGTGAGGAGGTAAGGCAATAAATAGGCCATAGTAGCAAGTAATTACAATTTAGAAAATTAACACTGGAGTGATAGATGTGCCGATGATGTGCAAGTAGAAATACTGGTGTGCAAAAGACCAAAAAAGTAAATAAAAACAATATGGGGATGAGGTAGGTAGATTGGATGGGCAATTTACAGATGGGCTATATACAGCTGCAGCGATCAGTTAGCTGCTTGGATAGCTGATGTTTAATTAAAGTTAGTGAGGGAAATATAAGTCTCCAGCTTCAGCGATTTTTGCAATTCYTTCCAGTCATTGGCAGCAAGGAAACTGGAAGGAATGGCGGCCGAAAGAGGTGTTGGCTTTGGGGATGACCAGTGAGATATACCTGCTGCGTGTGTTGTTATCATGACCAGTGAGCTGAGATAAGGCGGAGGTTTACCTAGCAAAGACTTATAGATGACCTGGAACCAGTGGGTCTGGCGACGAATATGTAGCGAGGGCCAGCCGATTAGAGCATACAGGTCGCAGTGGTGGGTGGTATGTGGGGCTTTGGTGACAAAACGGATGGCACTGTGACAGACTGCATCCAGTTTGCTGAGTAGAGTGTTGGAGGCTGAAAAAGAGGATCGGTAGGATAGTCAGTTTTAGTATGGTATGTTTGGCGGCACGAGTGAAGGAGGATTTTTTGCGGAATAGAAAGCCGATTCTAGATTTAATTTTGGATTGGAGATGTTTAATATGAGTCTGGAAGGAGAGTTTACAGTCTAGCCAGACACCTAGGTATTTGTAGTTGTCCACATATTCTATGTCAYAACCGTCCAGAGTAGTGATGGGCGCGCGGGTGCGGGCATGCATTTAGTTTTACTAGCGTTTAAGAGCAGTTTGAGGCCACGGAAGGAGTGTTGTATGGCATTGAAGCTCGTTTGGAGGTTTGTTAACACAGTGTCCAAAGAAGGGCCAGATGTATACGGAATGGTGTCGTCTGCGTAGAGGTGGATCAGGGAATCACCCGTAGCAAGAGCGACATCGTTGATATATACAGAGAAAAGAGCTGTCTCTTATACACATCTAGATGTGTATAAGAGACAGGGTCKAGASTGTCTCCCCCTTTGAAGAGGGGGATGACCGTGGCAGCTTTCCAATCCTTAGGGATCTCGGACAATACGAAAGAGAGGTTGATCAGACTGGTAAAAGGGGTTGCAACAATGGCGGCGGATAATTTTAGAATGAGAGGTTCCAGATTGTCTAGCCCAGCTGATTTGTATGGGTCCAGGTTTTGCAGTTCTTTCAGAACATCCCCAACACTCTTGGTTGACAGTGTTGGGGGATGGGTAACGTATTGCTGCTCGAGTGCCAAATCAACACAAATTTGTTTCTATTTGTCTTTGTTGCTTCTTTTCGATATTTATGAGTCTTATTTTGGTATATATTTATACAGTTAAAAATGTTATGATTTTTATTTGTGTTTTTCTGTCATTTTTATCCAAATGTCTGGATAAAAATTACATTTAGCGCAGAATTCTGCTTTTTTGGGGGGCTTTTGGCAACCCCAAGATGAACTCTGGAGCTCTGTCAGTGTGACCATCGGGATCTCCCCCGATTGCTCAGTTTGGCAGGGCGGACAGCTCTAAGAAGAGTCTTGGCGGATCCAAACCTCTTACATTTAAGAATGATGGAGACCACTGTGTTCTTGCGGACCTTCAATGCTGCAGAAATGTTTTGGTACCCTTTCCTAGATCTGTGCCTCGACACAGTCCTGTCTCGGCGCTCTACGGACAATTCCTTCGACCTCATGTCTTGGTTTTTGCTCTGACATGCACTGATCGGACATGATTTCCAAATCATGTCCGATCAATTGAATTTACAGGTGGGCTCCAATCAAGTTGTAGAAACATCTCAAGGATGATCAATGGAAACAGGATGCACCTGAGCTCAATTTAGAGTCTAATAGCAAAAGGTCTGAATACTTATGTAAATACGGTATTTATTTCATTTATTTTTTATAAATTTGCAAAAATTTTGAAAAACTTGTTTTCGCTTTGTCATTATGGGATATTGTGTATAGATTGATGGAGGAATTAAAATATATACAGGTATATATATATTTCCTGGCTTTCTTATATCTCCTAGATATAGAACTAACAACTTCAAAACATTGTTTCTTATGATTTATTTGTTTGCTCTTGTATATAGTACGAAGGGACACAGGTGTTGTCTACTATTTCCACACAGCTATTGAAAATAGCTGTTGGATAACGTCAGAAGTCCAAGACTAAAAATATTTCCTCTCCATGCTGACCTGCAACTTTGGGGCCCTGGTCGAAAGTAGTGCACTATTTAGAGTGCCATTTGGGACGCATCCTCTCCTTTGTATGACCGTCCATTACAAAAGAGCGGCTGTCTGCTTTCTTTCTGACACCCCACTTTAGACAGGATGGAGCGGACACCTTTCTAAACCTTCCTATTAAGCCCTTCCTTTCACAGTCTCTAACTGTCAGGCCTTAGAGAATGAACAGAGGGGAATTGAGATGCATAAGGAGCAGAGAGAGAAAGAGAGAGAGAGAAAGACCGAGAGAAGGAGGCGGGGGTTGTTAAATCAGGTTAAAGATAGGGGTGTAGAATAGAGGTTACAGGGGTCTACATGGGTGTGTGTAGGAGGTGAGGAGGTCACAGTGGACTCAGGGAGTAATGAAGAGGAAAGCTCCTTCACTTCTTTGGTTTACCCTTTGCCCTTTAATGAGGACTGCTGACACTGGGGAGGAGGTGATGTGACACATTTGGCAGCATGGCAAATTGACCTGGGATTCTGATGGATGATTGACAGCTCCTCAGGGTTCTAGACTCTCCCTTCTCTCTTGTTCTAAATAGAGAGAGGGGAAGCAGATTAAAAGAAAGTGCTAAAAGCAGGCCTGGAATGGTAATCACAAGAAATTTAGTGAAAAGCCAATTAGAAGTAAGTTCCAAATGTTAAAATGTTCTGCTGCATCAAGTGTTTGCCAGACGTGGCAACTCAAAACCTTTTTTTTTTAGAGTGCGTGTGTGCGTGCAAGCGTGCGTGCGTGTGTGTATGCATATCCATATGTGTAGCATATCATTATGTGGGGAGAGTTAATCTGATAGTTGTTTTACTAAATGCAAGTGTGTGCAAAAGAAAATATGTATTTAACGTTACAGGTTATTAAATACTGTTCTGGCATCTGTTGGGTCTTTGTCCATGTTCATAACAGTGAAAGTACATTTTCTTGTTCTGATGTAACGCTGTTTCCCAACCCTGGTTCTCGAGTACCCCCAAGAGTATACATTTTCATTGTAGCCCTGAACAAACACACCTCATTCAACTCATTGAGAGCTTGATGATTAGTTGACAAGTTGAATCAGGTGTGCTTGTCTAGGGTTACAATAAACGTGTGTACTGTTGGGGATACTCAAGGATCAGGGTTAGGAAACACTGACATAATATCAATGTGTATCATTAGTAGTAGCTCCTGCCCTGTGTTGTGTGAATATCTTTCACTCTCTGCTGCCAAATCAAAGTGATTCCAATGAAGACCATTTGGCAAGCCAGTTGCTTTATTTTTAGCAAAGAGGCTGTGTTTTATCAAATCGTCCCCAACTGTGACATTGACACTAGGGCAAAAACAGACCTCACAACAAATCAAAATCAAATCAAATGTTATTTGTCACATACGCCAAATTCAACAGGTTTAGATCTTACAGTGAAATGCTTACTTACAAGCCCAGAGAGAGCTTAGAGCGAGTGACAGAGAGAGGCACTGCCCTGAAGCCATGCTAAGAAAACATCTCACATTGGAATGGTATTGTTAAAACGTGCAGAATTTGGTATGAGAAATATGACGGTTTTCTGTGGAAGTGGAGACTTAAAGCCKCAGAATGAGATGGTGGGTGGTGGCAGTAATGAGGTCTCGCTCTCTCTCTCTTTACCCCCCCGTCTCTCTGTCTCTCTCCCTCCTTCTATCCAGAGTCAGACAGGTCTGTCTGATACATGTGTAAATACAGACAACCTCTCCTGCCAGTCACTTCAAAGACCTTCAGAGGAACGGAGGAGATTGGTGAGAGTTTCTAGACAGAGGCTGTGAATTAGGAGATGACCCTATTACACATCACACTGACTGTACAGTACAGACAGCAGGAAGTGAGAGGTTTCAGATCTGTTATACTAATACATTGTAGGAAAGTTCCCAGCCATGACTGCAAAAAACCTTCCACCWTAAAAAGTCAGCAGGTATAATGCTTTACAACTTGTCATAAGCATGTATAAGCCATTTATAATGATGTATATGATGCGTTTTCCAAAAATATGATGTCCAAACACAATCAACCTAAAGGCCATCCCACTTGAACTCACAATAATGCTGTGGTAACAGCTCCAGTATTCAAACATCGTAATTATGTCCCACCATTATGTCCCACTGCTGAATTATGAATTACACAGGCTTTATCATAGGCCATTTCTCTTCACCCTCCCCACCCCAGGGGGAATACACTATATACATGGACAAACATTATTCCCCTCCATTCACTAACGGCAGACTAGTGGGTATTAACCCATTTAATCCCGAATTTTTCCCATACATGAAAATATCTAAATCATGTGTCATTAGTAACCTTTTGAAATAATCGATCATCATTTTTTAAAATTTTCATGGAAAAGTAGGTGAAAAAGCGTGTTTTATGGTCGGTCACAATTGTGACCGGTGGGAAAATGTGATGTATATACTGAATTAACATATTTCTCCTATGCAGTCATCAAAATTCTTTATAACCCAGCCCAGTTATTAACACATCTAAAACTGTCACTGCCAGTCCCCAGCATTGCTACTAAAATGCCCCATCACATTCTAGTGTGACTATTTTACATAACAAAAACCCTTATGCAACACCGATACGAATACTGAGAGCAAAGACAAAAATCAACAACCATCGACGTATTTCAACATTATTACTTTATCGTAACATACATTGTAACATTGTTACTTTATTGTAACATGTATTGAAACATTAACATTGTAACTTTATTGTAACATTTGAACTTGTACTTTAGTGCAATACTTGGCAGTTCTTTCAGAACAATCCCCAACACTCTTGGTTGACAGTGTTGGGGGATGGGTAACGTATTGCTGCTCGAGTGCCAAAATCAACACAAATTTGTTTCTATTTGTCTTTGTTGCTTCTTTTCGATATTTATTGAGTCTTTATTTTGGTTATATATTTATACAGTTAAAAAATGTTATGATTTTATTTTTGTGTTTTTCTGTCATTTTTATCCAAATGTCTGGATAAAAATACATTTAGCGCAGAATTCTGCTTTTTTGGGGGCTTTTGGCAACCCCAAGATTGAACCTCTGGAGCTCTGTCAGTGTACCATGCGGGATCTCCCCCGATTGCTCAGTTTTGCAGGGCGACAGCTCTAAGAAGAGTCTTGGCGGGGATCCAAACCTCTTACATTTAAGAATGATGGAGACCACTGTGTTCTTGCGGACCTTCAATTGCTGCAGAAATGTTTTGGTACCCTTTCCTAGATCTGTGCCTCGACACAAGTCCTGTCTCGGCGCTCTACGGACAATTCCTTCGACCTCATGTCTTGGTTTTTGCTCTGACATGCACTGATCGGGACATTGATTTCCAAATCATGGTCCGATCAATTGAATTTACAGGTGGGCTCCAATCAAGTTGTAGGAAACATACTCAAGGATGATCAATGGAAAACAGGATGCACCTGAGCTCAAATTAGAGGTCTAATAGCAAAAGGTCTGAATACTTATTGTAAATACGGTATTTATTTCATTTATTTTTTATAAATTTGCCAAAATTTGAAAAACTTGTTTTGCCTTTGTCATTATGGGATATTGTGTATAGATTGCATGGAGGAATTAAAATATATACAGGTATATATATATTTCCTGGCTTTCTTTATATCTCCTAGATATAGAACTAACAACTTCAAAACATTGTTTCTTATGATTTATTTGTTTGCTCTTGTATATAGTACGAAGGGACACAGGTGTTGTCTACTATTTCCACCACAGCTATTGAAAATAGCTGTTGGATAAACGTCAGAAGTCCAAGACTAAAAATATTTCCTCTCCATGCTGACCTGCAACTTTGGGCCCTGGTCGAAAGTAGTGCACTATTTAGAGTGCCATTTGGACGCATCCTCTCCTTTGTATACCGTCCATTACAAAAGAGCGGCTGTCTGCTTTCTTTCTGACACCCCACTTTAGACAGGATGGAGCGGACACCTTTCTAAACCTTCCTATTAAGCCCTTCCTTTCACAGTCTCTAACTGTCAGGCCTTAGAGAATGAACAGAGGGGAATTGAGATGCATAAGGAGCAGAGAGAGAAAGAGAGAGAGAGAAAGACCGAGAGAAGGAGGCGGGGGTTGTTTAAATCAGGTTAAAGATAGGGGTGTAGAATAGAGGTTACAGGGTCTACATGGGTGTGTGTAGGAGGTGAGGAGGTCACAGTGGACTCAGGGAGTAATGAAGAGGAAAGCTCCTTCACTTCTTTGGTTTACCCTTTGCCCTTTAATGAGGACTGCTGACACTGGGGAGGAGGTGATGTGACACATTTGGCAGCATGGCAAATTGACCTGGGATTCTGATGGATGATTGACAGCTCCTCAGGGTTTCTAGACTCTCCCTTCTCTCTTGTTCTAAAATAGAGAGAGGGAAGCAGATTAAAAGAAAGTGCTAAAAGCAGGCCTGGAATGGTAATCACAAGAAATTTAGTGAAAAGCCAATTAGAAGTAAGTTCCAAATGTTAAAATGTTCTGCTGCATCAAGTGTTTGCCAGACGTGCAACTCAAAACCTTTTTTTTTAGAGTGCGTGTGTGCGTGCAAGCGTGCGTGCGTGTGTGTATGCATATCCATATGTGTAGCATATCATTATGTGGGGAGAGTTAATCTGATAGTTGTTTTACTAAATGCAAGTGTGTGCAAAAGAAAATATGTATTTAACGTTACAGGTTATTAAATACTGTTCTGGCATCTGTTGGGTCTTTGTCCATGTTCATAACAGTGAAAGTACATTTTCTTGTTCTGATGTAACGCTGTTTCCCAACCCTGGTTCTCGAGTACCCCCAAGAGTATACATTTTCATTGTAGCCCTGAACAAACACACCTCATTCACTCATTGAGAGCTTGATGATTAGTTGACAAGTTGAATCAGGTGTGCTTGTCTAGGGTTACAATAAACGGTGTACTGTTGGGGATACTCAAGGATCAGGGTTAGGAAACACTGACATAATATCAATGTGTATCATTAGTAGTAGCTCCTGCCCTGTGTGTGTGTGAATATCTTTCACTCTCTGCTGCCAAATCAAAGTGATTCCAATGAAGACCATTTGGCAAGCCAGTTGCTTTATTTTAGCAAAGAGGCTGTGTTTTATCAAATCGTCCCCAACTGTGACATTGACACTAGGGCAAAAACAGACCTCACAACAAATCAAAATCAAATCAAATGTTATTGTCACATACGCCAAATTCAACAGGTTTAGATCTTACAGTGAAATGCTTACTTACAAGCCCAGAGAGAGCTTAGAGCGAGTGACAGAGAGAGGCACTGCCCTGAAGCCATGCTAAGAAAAACATCTCACATTGGAATGGTATTTGTTAAAACGTGCAGAATTTGGTATGAGAAATATGACGGTTTTCTGTGGAAGTGGAGACTTAAAGCCCAGAATGAGATTGGTGGTGGTGCAGTAATGAGGTCTCGCTCTCTCTCTCTTTACCCCCCCGTCTCTCTGTCTCTCTCCCTCCTTCTATCCAGAGTCAGACAGGTCTGTCTGATACATGTGTAAATACAGACAACCTCTCCTGCCAGTCACTTCAAAGACCTTCAGAGGAACGGAGGAGATTGGTGAGAGTTTCTAGACAGAGGCTGTGAATTAGGAGATGACCCTATTACACATCACACTGACTGTACAGTACAGACAGCAGGAAGTGAGAGGTTTCAGATCTGTTATACTAATACATTGTAGGAAAGTTCCCAGCCATGACTGCAAAAAACCTTCCACCATAAAAAGTCAGCAGGTATAATGCTTTACAACTTGTCATAAGCATGTATAAGCCATTTATAATGATGTATATGATGCGTTTTCCAAAAATATGATGTCCAAACACAATCAACCTAAAGGCCATCCCACTTAACTCACAATAATGCTGTGGTAACAGCTCCAGTATTCAAACATCGTAATTATGTCCCACCATTATGTCCCACTGCTGAATTATGAATTACACAGGCTTTATCATAGGCCATTTCTCTTCACCCTCCCCACCCCAGGGGGAATACACTATATACATGGACAAACATTATTCCCCTCCATTCACTAACGGCAGACTAGTGGGTA
>NC_036867.1:25245009-25265027 GCF_002910315.2 Salvelinus sp. IW2-2015 | reverse complement strand
CATTGTAACATTGTCATTGTGACTTTTAGTGCAACATTCACCTAACAACTGATAGCAGTTGTGTTTATTCATTCACATTGAACATACAGGTAACATTTAGGATAGAGGTAGCCTGTAGAATATGCATTCAAGGAGAGGCCTACACAGAACAAAATAATATATATCATAGAGGTAGGCTCAGAACCAAGTGCACGATTAGTTTGTTCTGGCATCACCTATTTTGAACTCTTAACTGATAGATATCTGGAGAGTTGCAATCCAGGGTGGGAAGGAAAGGTGGGGTGGTGAGTTTTCATACAGGGTTTCCCTCTCTCTGGTTATTTTAAGTAAAAATAATGGCTAAGGGTGATGTTTAAAGAGGCTCTTGTGGGGAGAGGGMTGAGTTATGGGAGAGGGGGGTGAGGAGGAGGAGGCGGGTGAGTTACGGAGGGTGTCGGGGTTCGGAGCACCCTCTCCGCTACGGCCTGGGGAGAGAGATGGATGATGGAATAGGCCTTTACAACTCCTGCTCACCGGGGAGGTAAAGGGGAGGCCTTCACTTCTACTGCCTCAACCCCAGAGAGGAGGACTGTTCCCTAGGCTGGCTAGTTGGGACTTTATAAAAAATATATAATACCTTATTTACATAAGTATTCAGACCCTTTGCTATGAGAGTCGAAATTAAGCTCAGCTGCATCCTGTTTCCATTGATCATCATTGAGATGTTTCTACAACTTGGAGTCCACCTGTGGTAAATTCAACTGTTTGGACATGATTTGGAAAGGCACACACCTGTCTATATAAGGTTCCAGAGTTGACAGTGCATATCAACCACGTTTTTTGTTCTCGTTTTTTTGTGGCAGCATCATGCTGTGGGGATGTTTTTCAGCGGCACTTCCTTTTCCTCCTCATTTTCTCCATCCCCTCTGCATAAGCTGATTACAGAAGACCATTTTCTCCCCCAGCCCTTGTCTGCCTGCCTGCCTGCCTGCTTGAACACAAGCTGAGACAGAGACGGATACAGAGGCAGAGGCAGCGGCAAGGCCCAAACCACTTCCTCCATGAATATTAAGTGCAGGGATTTGCGTGGGGTTTGAAATTGGAAATCACAAGTTTGACTAATCAGCTTTGGAGCTTTTCATTTAGCAGGGTTGTGTGGCGGAGGTACAACTGGAGGGAGGGAGGATGGAGGAAGGAGGTTGCTGTGCGTGTGGCACAGAGCTTTTCACTAGCTCTCCCCTCATTTCCACTTGGTGCTGGAGTGCTTATTCACTGCCTACATAGGGCATGAATAACAGGTTCCCAAAAAGACCCCAAAATKGCCACGTGGCCATTATCACAGAGAGAAGACACAAAAGCTACCGCATACAATATGTAGCCATTCAGGGCCGTAAAGTGTATTTCTTTCTTTTTTCTTTCTCTCTCTCTCTGACCTTGAATCAGTGCTTTATTGAGAAGCCTCGTTAAGGTTTGTTCAGGATCTTTGGCCTTGGTTTGTATGAGGGAGGGAGGGAAGGAAGAATAGAGAAAGAGAGAGATAGATTACTGTTCATTTCTACATTCTGCAGGGACCTATGATGAATTCTTAATCTCTCCATCGATACCAGACACACACAGCATGAGCTCATGGATCAGGAGACCTTTGTAGACACGCTCCCTGGTGAAATAGACTGTGACACATCAAGACCTTGATTCTTTCTCTTGCCCTGACTCATGATGCCTCTGTGGTGGTGGTGAAACAAAGCACTGTCCAGATGAACTGTGAACACAGAGATATTGAGGAGACTCATGAATATAACAACGAAGAAAGAGACATGAACCTTTGTTGTCTTATTCTTCGTCTTCCTCCTCTTCTTCCTCCACTGTCTTACTTTGCATATTCTCACATCATCCCATATATTAATTCACCGTTTGACCAAACCAAGTTAGGCCTAGTGGCAGGGGCGAAAATCTGAGATCAACCTTGGAGGGGACAATTACATTAAATTTTCTCAAGAGCAATTCCTGAGGGGGACACCAAAAGTAGTGCTGTAACACATAGCATACGTTGTTAAATGTATATTGAGGAACCATAATTCCTACAACTGGATAATTGATAGGTACAGTAGTTAACTGAAGGGTTTTCCCAACTTGTTCAAATGTTTAAATCATTATAATTCTACTACTAATAATAGTTATAGCAGTGCTCCTTACCAGTCCAGTATGTATGCAGGTATTCGTACTTACAACCAGCAATATCAAGAAAGGTCAGTAGGTGACAATGGTACTGTACACTGTATGGGTGTAGTTTTCCACTAAATAAATTGAACACTGGTGTGATTCACATCTAAAAGATCTCATTGAGAAGCCATCACAGGAAACGTTGTCCGTATGTTTGTTTATTGACCTTTTAATTTGACTGTTTCTGATACATTATATAGTCCATGTAAAATATATGTTGCCCTGGCCTGAGTTTACAATATCTTTGCCAAGAACAAGTTTAAACTATAGTACATTGTTCTTACAGACAGGAGAAATAAAATAATATTTAAATAAAAAGAAATTAGCAGATAAATATAAATGATAATAAAAATCGACAATAAATTTAAGTTATAAGAAAAAAAAACGGAAATGAGAAATGATCATAATATAAAATAAAAAAATAAAGAAAAAGAGAAAGAAAAAGAAAAAAATGAAAAAGAAAAAAAATCAAGAATAAAGAAAAAAGAATAACTACTTCAATGAAAACCCATAATATCAAACAAATATCCTTCAGTCAGTGTCTCAACTCTTTCACAGCAGCTATGGACAAGTATGGTCGCACAAAGTATGCAATTTTTAAATAAAATAACTGAATAATAATCATTTGTAAGTGTACTGAAAACTACTAAACAAGAACAACTTATCAATTACACCATGGGTTCTCAAACAGGGGTCCATGGACTAATTGCAAGGGGTCCGTGAAATAAAAAAGTGTAATGAATGTAGGTCAGTCACCACAAGGTTTCAGTAAGTTTTCATAATATTATTAGAGGGTGGAGGTCCTTGAGGACCGCTCATAAACCTTGCCTGCCTTGCCTCATATGCAGGGTTCCAGTACCCCAAAAAGGTTGAGAACCACTGCTATACACACTACTGAACAAAAGAACCGAGCATATGTTTGCGGGTTTCCTCAACAACACATCAGTTGGCACTTTCGCAATGCCCTCGCCTGTTTGTCTCCGACACCCTGTATAGCCCAATAAACTCTTGTGAGGGACATGGTCATGGTCAACATAACGCAGACAGACATTCTCCTGTTCAGCACAGAGACAATCTTGAGTCCCCATCAACAATTAATGAAAATTGTACAATGAAGAGACCTAATTCAAGCTGCAATGCCTCGAATGACTATTGGCCCATGATGTTCAGAATTTCAATTCTGTGCTTTGGGCCTGTGTACATGGTGTGCTACGCTCTGTTTAACCACTTAGTAAAATGGGATCATCCTCTTCTGCCCTAAGTTTCAAAATCTGGTATAAATTCCCACTGTCATCCGTGTGGCCTCTAAAGGCTTGTCCCTGTCTTACTACATGCCGCACCGAACTAACAATTTCATCAAGCAATGCTTGCGTCATCCTGCTGTTAACCCCACGCGCTGGACATAACTGGACACTGATTGGATTTAGCTGGGTGTGCTGTTACAATTACAAGTGGCGGTGGGTTTGGCAATTTTGATGTGCTGTGAATTTTTCAATGGCTTTTCTCCAGTTCCTATACTGCACTAATGAAGGCAGCATCAGCTCTTTGGCCAAAAGATGGCTGGCTTGAAAACCCTTGGCTACAGTGACACAACAACTCACTCTTTATTGATGGATTATAATGTAGCCAGGGGAAATCGCGAAACCACTCTCTCTTGAAACGTCAACACTCTGTTTGGCAAGAGTTTGCGGTTCTATAAATTGTGGGGTGTGGCGCTGTGATATGGTTTTGTGCCCATCACTGTGGTAAACTGGACACTCGCTGTGCCACTGTCCCCTATACGTGGATGCTGGCTGGCAAAAAGGGTGACACTTGGTCCTGCCGTGGCTGTGACACTGTCCTCTGAAGTTTTCTCTCCTCTCTTTTCCTTTCACTACCCTAAACTGACTCAGTCTGTCTCCTAGAAAAAATAAGTGTTTGCCGTACTCCTAACTACCGGTACCAAAAACTACACAAATTAAATCACAAACGCAATAACCATTGCCGTAAACAAATCTTAGTTAAGTCACCAGTTTAGTTGAGAGTGGGGGTATCCATGGCATTTCCAATTATGTCCTAGTTTTACAAGTCAAAAAAAATTGAGACCTTTCATAATGTTGCCAAAACAAAGACTCAAACAAACTTACCTGAGACTCCCTGTCTGCCAGTCTGTCCCTGCATATCTGTCCCCAGCTCTGCTGTCTGTGTGCCATCTGTTGCCTGCTCTGCCTAATGACATCATTGTGAAAACATTTCCATTAGGCATTTCACTTCTTTCTTATGAACATTTTATCAACTAGTCTTTGAGATATTAGGATACTAGAGTTCTTACTATGCGTTTTGGTGTACTGACAAATACTCTTGATGTCCGTCTTCTTCTAAATGTTCGCCATTTTTCTACCGGCTGGCTGGCTGGCCTAGCTGCACACACAACACATTTACACAACACATGCTGCAACTTTTGTATTTAAATAGTTTGTTTCATATTGGCTGGCTTCCAACTATAGCTGAATTTGTAAAGCTAGCGAGCACCAATTTCCGTTTCTTGTGTCTTTGCTATAATCTTTGCTACCTGGTTAAATAAAGGTTAAATAAAATAAAAAAAAAAGTTCACTAGCGACAATTTATCTTTTGCAACGAGACCATTATATATATTTAAGACAATGGTTAGAAGAGAGTGTAGTTCTGTTCTGTTCAGTTTGGACTTCAGTTTATCGCTAACCTTATCACAGGGACGTGAAGCACTACAGCTGCATGCTGATCTTGGAATAAACTGATGATAGCAAAGATTCCATCTTTGACGACGCCACATAAATGGAATAGGTACTAGCTAGCTTGATAGTTAATGTTTGCTTTAGTTTGCGCGCTAGCTCTGCAAATTCAGCTAGTGTGTGAACCCTGCCAACATAAAAATAAATAAATAACATTGCTATGGACCTGCTATGGATTGACTGGATTAACCTCACGTCAGTTACGTACATGTCCCTTTCGGACAGTAGTTACGAACCCTCTATTACCTTGCCAGCTAAAGAACTGGCAGTGGATCAAACCATTGTGAGGCAAAGGGCGGGGGGGGTRGCAATCTTTTGAAACTTAAACGCGCTATTAAGTGTCTATAATCAGCACAASTGCTTTCATTGCGTATTATTAATATTATTGAAATTACATAGTTATGTTTACAGTGATATATTGGGGGGGACAAATCATATTTTTCCCAAGATGGGGGGGTCGTGTCCCCCCCGTCCCCCCTGGGATTTCCGCCTATGCCTAGTGGACAGAGAATGGGGGTGAAATGCTAATGATGCTAAAGCTAAACCAAAAGCTACAGTAATCAAGCATTGAGAGAGATAATATAACATTTTGCCGGTTTTTATATGTAAAATGGAAATGTGTTTCTTACATATCCCAACTCCCCCTGAGACACCCGCAGGGAGTGGGGTCACGGCCAGGGTCACCATTGTACAACACCCCTTGAGCAATTAGGGTTAAGTGCCTTGCTCAAGGGCACAGCGACATATTTTTCACCTTGTCTCTCTCGCTCTAACCTCGAGGCTACCTGCCACCCCAGAGAGAGTGAGAGAGAGAGAGAGTGTGAGAAAGAGAGCACTCATTACTGCCACTACCCACCATATCACTCTATTTCTAAATCTGGGGCTTCTACAGAAAGCCGTKAAATTTTCATACCCAATTCTGCACGTTTTAACAATACCATTCCAATGTGAGATATTTTCTTAGCATTACTTCAGCACCGTGCCTCTCTCTCGCTCTCTTTCGGTCTGTTGTGAGGTCTGCCTTTGCTTCACTGTCAATGTCACAGATAACAAAACACAGCCRCTCTCTGCTAAGAATAAAGTCTCTGCTTTGCCAAATGGTCTCCATTGGAAACACTTTTGATTTGGCATCAGGAAGAGAAGGCCCACACCTGAATACTGAGCAGTCAATTCAATTCAGTCGGCTTTCACAAAGATCTCCCTCCCATCCAATTGTCTTGCATTATTAAAGTATTGCTTTCTGCCTGCCGTGTGTGGGGTATGTGGAGTCCTACAACGACAWTGTCACTAGCGTAAAACCTTTTCAAAGTACTGGTTTTATCACCTCACGTTCCCATCAACACTAAAAAGGAACACACACAAACAATACCCACACTTCCTGGAACAGGTCATTAAAGCAATGTGTGTTTTAATTGATACCCTGAGTAACACTAAAACATGGCCAATAACCCATGAAGATGAACCACGGTGGCCATAACGAAGGGGCAAAGTGTTATTTTTTWATGTTTAATCAGGATAACGGGGAAAAGTGGTTCCATAGTGTCCATGGTGCCCATTAACCGCTTCTCTGCTCACCTGGACGCAGAGCAGTTCAGCTCACGGATAGGAGAGGGGCAGGAAGGGAGGTGCACACACACTTCCTCAGAATAAGCTGTAACATGAGAGAGAGAGAGCAAGAGAGCGAGAGAGAGAGAGAGTTTGCTGGAAATGGGATGGAGGGAGGGAGAGACGGAGGGAAGGAATACCACAGATCTGCATGGGTTTGGTCCAATCATCTAACACCGTAGCCAAACTGTCAGCACGCGTGCGCCATCATGTGTAAATCGATTTTGTCCCTCCCCCGTAAACGTGATCACGACACGCAGGTTGAAATATCAAAACAAACTCTGAACCAATTATATTCATTTGGGAGAGGCAGGACTTGGCAGGACTTATATTCAAATCGTTTCTAGTCATCTCTCCTCCTAGGCTTTTTCTTCTTTGGACTTTATATGGCGATTGGCATCTAACTTTCACAGTTACCACGACGACCGACTGAACTCAGTTCATCTTTCAATCACACACGTGGGTATAACTAATGAGGAGATGGTACGTGGGTATCTGCTTCTATAAACCAATGAGGAGATGGGAGAGGCAGGACTTGCACCATGTTCAGCATCACAAATAGAACTGACTTCTATTTTAGCGCTTGGCAACGCAGACGTTCGTTGGCGCGCGCAAGCAGTGTGATTGAATAACATGTATGTTTACATTTATTTTGCAGCGCACGCGACGCCAGCGGTGTGGTCAGCATGCAAGGCAATTCAATAAGACTGACTGGATTAAAATGCCAGCAGTTATTAACTTTCCTTACATTTTATTCGGGCATAAAAAGAACATCAGAGGCCACGTCAGAGGCGACGCATGCTTATAGGGAAAGACTCACATTCCCCAGAGTCTTTATAAGACAGACAATGGCAATTTCTCTTAAACACAGCCCAAGAATTAGGAACTAGAAGCTTATGTCCCAAATGGCATCCTATTCCCTATGTAGTGCACTTCTTTTGACCAGGGACTATAGGGCCATTTGGAATATTTCCTATATGTCTGCAGCAAAGCAGAAAGACAGCTTATGACATCATTCTGCCATTACAGACAGTCAATAAGGGAGGGGCTGTCATTATTCTGTCACTAGCTTAGCGCTAGCATGGTTTTCACAGGCCAATCCAATGTCATTAAGGCTAGCTGCTGTTCTCTGGGTTTTATTAGCTGTATTAGCTCTCTCTGGTGAGATAGACCATTCCCCAGATCTAGGCTCAGGTTGCCTGAAAACCACTTCTCCTGTCTCTACTGAGGCTCCATAGAGAGGCTGTTAATGATCTATCCAGGCCCCTGAGAAGGACTGTGAAGGGGGAAGATGACCATTCTTGTCCTCTCTTGTCCCACAGACCTGTCTGCTCTGCTTACTGTACCTGACAGGACAGGAGAGGGTGAGCACAGAGGAAATGACAACCATACACTGGCAATATAGAATATAGTCATGTATAGTAATACACACACCAGTGGAGGCTCCTCAGAGGAGGAAGGGGAGGACCATCCTCCTCAGTGAATTTCATAAACATTTTAATTGTAAAACATTTTTAGATAAAACTACTAAATATATTCACGTCAGCAAATAATTGATTAGAACACATTGTTCGGAAATTAAGGTCTACAGTAGACAACACTGCAGGGTAGCACCATGGTGTAGCCGGAGGACAGCTAGCTTCCGTCCTCCTCTTTGTACATTGACTTCAATCCAAAACCTAGGAGGCTCTTGGGTCTCGCCCCCTTCCATAGACTTACACAGTAATTATGATAACTTCCGGAGGGCGTCTTCCAACCTATCAGAGCTCTTGTAGCATGAACTGACATGTTGTCCACCCAATCAAGGGATCAGAGAATGAATCTAGTACTAAAAACATATGCTACAGCTAGCTAGCACTGCAGTACATAAAATGTGGTGAGTAGTTGACTCAAAGAGAGAGAGAGACAATAGTTGAATAGTTTTCAACAAATTAATTTCTTCAAGAGATTGCTAGTGAAACTGAAAAAAATGACAAATGCACCTGGCTAGTTTAGATACTCAAACACCCGGCTTATTATCTATATTGACTAGGACGTTACTTTAGCTAATATGGTGACAACGATGTAGGCTGTGTAGCAATTATGACTTGGTTTGTCTTGGAAAGGTTTTTCACCTGGTCACATACAGCTGATTACAGTTCATTAAAGTCCACAAACAAAGGGTGTAGGTGAGAGGAGGAGAGTGCATAGAGGCAAAAAGGAATAAAAAACGTGGCTGCTATGAAAGTGAACTGTGTATTCATTCTGCCGACTCTGTTGAAAAATGTTTCTTATGCAGAAGCAAATGAAACAGGGATAACAAATACCTGAATTTGTCAAATAGAGACTTTAATTTGCAACTGTTGGACTAATGATTACACGCTAGATAAGCTAGATGCAGGCAAGGCGGTATTGAATGTGTCACTGTCTGTCCATGTGTCACTGTCTGTCATCTCAAATGTTTCTCGACCTGTGTGCACCTTCTTTGTAAACCTTTATTCATAGGCTAGGTTGTAGCAACCTCTTGATGGGTATAGGGAAAATTAGAGTATCATGTAGTAGCCTAAATACAAATGACAGTCATCCAACATGCTGTAATAGAAATAAGGCCATGCTCATGAGAAGGAAAATCTTCCTCCCTCATCATAAACGGCACTGACCACCACTGACACACACACACATCTGCACAAATACTCACACACACATGCACACGCACATGCTCACACACACAAAGCAGTGGACCTTTTCACTCTTTCTTTCTGCAAGAAATGATCTCCGATATGTGAACAAGGCTTAAGACAAATTGAATGTGTCACTCCTCACTCCTGTGGATTTGAAAGTATTCACCCATTCAGCTCCCAGTAATTACAATAGCTCTTCAAGCGATCTGATTTGCTGTTAGCTAGGAGCTTGTTCTAGGCAGGGGATTGTAATGACAATAGCAGGACTAACAAAGGAATATGGATACTGCTCTTTAAATAGAGGAACTAATGCCATTATTTTGACTGAGTGCACGGCATGCACGGGCTGGCTCTTTGGCTAGGAATGTGGGCTGGTACATTCAATTATGTTACTGTACACAGTGACTAGCTTTAGATTAGACTAAACTAAACCTCATCCGGCTTACACTGCCAAAGACTTACAAATACTGTTCTACACACACACTGACAGCTATAGCACCAAATACTCCTTTCCAGTTTTGGGGAAGTGAGAATTAGGCATGTCTGATGCCAAAAAAAGAAAGGAAATGATGACCTACTTCACCCATATTTTATTTTTGCCAATTTTGTTTTGGTGTAGTTTCAGTACTTAGCTAAACCGCTACATGGCAAGAAACTAATTAACTACTGAAAACACAATCAAGATTTGAATTTAGTTCAACTACCACCATGCTACTGTGCAATGTAGTTAAATTACTAGTTGAACTACATGTAGTTCACTACTCCCCCCCCCCCAAAAAAAATGTAATGTTAAAAGCACAGAGTAGGTAGGCACATCTACTGTGGTTAAGACTGATAAAAGCCACAGCCCACAGAAAGGCCAAAAAAACAATGCCTTCCCTGGCCACAATACTCCCACTAGCAAACATTCAGACTAGTGGTGCAACAGTTGCATCAACCTGCAGTCCCTGGTATCCCCTGGTCTGGCGGGTTTAAGGTCATGAAATATTGTGTAGATGAGTGGTGGGCCGGTTGAATATAGAGAAAACAATACCTTAAAAAATCCATAAATGTATAATTCTTGTGCAATCCGGCACTAATGCTTAAGCCTAAACTTTAAGGCCAAACTGTACCTGCGCCAAATAGCCTACAAGCCAATCGCCAAATGCTTTTGGGAACCGGCGTTAAAAGTTAAATGAAAACTGAAACCTAGACACTGACTGTAGGTCTATAACCTCTCACGTAGCCTTATTACACTGAACAAAAATATAAAACACAACATGCAACAATTTCTATGGTTTTACTGAGTTAACGTTCATAGAGCATCCCAAACTTAACCATGTCTGGTGAGTATGCAGGCCATGGAAGAACTAGGACATTTTCAGCTTCCAGGAATTGTGTACAGATCCTTGTGACATGCGGCCGTGCATTATCATGCTGAAACATGAGGTGATGGCAGCGGATGAACGGCATAATGGGTCTCAGTATCGCTTAACGGAATCTCTGCATTCAAATCGCCATCGATAAAATGCAATTGTGTTTGTTGTCCGTAGCTAATGTATGCCAATACCATAATCTGTGAAGAGCACACTTTTCCAGTGTGCCATTGGCCAAACAAGGTGAGCATTTGCACACTGAAGTTGGTTACGACGCCAAACTGCAGTCAGGTCAAGACCCCGATGAGGACGACGAGCACGCAGATGAGCTTCCCTGAGACGGTTTATGACAGTTTGTGCAGAAATTCTTCAAGTTATGCAAACCCACAGTTACACCCAGACATCTGATGAATGGTCACAGACGATCCCTCAGGTGAATGCCGTATGTGGAGGTCCTGGGCTGGCGTGGTCTGCGGTGTGAGGCCGGATGGACGTACTGTCAAATTCTATAATACAATGTTGGAGGTGGCTTATGGTAGAGAAATTAWCATTACATTCTCTGGAAATAGCTCTGGTGGACATTCCTGCAATCAGCATGCTAAATTCTAACTTAAAACATGTGACATCTATATGGCATTGTGTTGTGTACCAAAACTGCACATTTTAGAGAGGCTTTTTTGGTCCTCAGGACAAGGTGCACCTGTGTAATGATCATGCTGTTTAATCAGGTTCTTGGATTATCTTGGCAAAGGAGAAATTCTCACTAACAGGGAAGTAAATAAATGTGTGCACAAAAGTTGAGAGAAATAAGCTTTTTGTACATACGAAACATGGGACCAACACMTTACATGTTGCATTCATATTTTTGTTCAGTGTATTAACTCCTGTAGAATTAAGCATTTATTGCAGTAAAATGATACACCAAATGTAGGCTACATTTTGACTCAGGAACAGGAGTGAAGAAATATGATTTCTTTCTCTCAGCATCTTTAGAGATTATAAATGCGCAGTTAGATACTATCTGTAGAGGTGCTGTCTTTATCATCATCATAAAAGCTAATCGTATTTTAACCACATAAAATATGCTTCCAAGCCCAACTAAGCTCTTAGAAACATGTTGGGTCGTTTTCACAGCTTTCTCTTTCCATACAATAGGTCAAACTGATGTCATTTGGATATTTTGCACAGAAAATCTTGCAAAGGTTTTTTTGTTAGGCCTATTGCATTTTCCCCGTACCCTAAACGTCTTTCTTCCACAAAAGACGGATATGACGCAGAAAACTTTAGTGATGTCACGTTGTATAATGATCGGAGACAGGCGCAGGAATACGTAATAGAGCGTTTTATTACTCCTCTCAGAAATACCACGTCATGAAAAAGGCACGGGGATGAAGCCCAAAACAAACACGTATATAAAATACASAGGGATGTAACCCAAACAAAAGAGCGAGGTTAAAACCTCTAATAATTAAATGGGACGAAACCCAAAATAACAAGGTATGATTGTGATACAGAAACTCAAGTCCTTTTGTTCACCCGACATAGAATACCTCAAAATCAAATGCCGACCATATTACCTCCCGAGAGAATGCTCTTCGGTTATAGTCACAGCCGCGTATATTCCCCCTCAAGCCGATACCACAACAGCCCTCAAGGAACTACAATAGACTTTATGCAAACTGGAAACCACGTATCCTGAGGACACATTTATTGTAGCTGGGGATTTTAAGAAAGCAAATATGAGGAAAAACTACCGAAGTTCGATCAACACATTGACTGTAGTACTCAATTAGGGAAAACACTAGATCACTACTACTCACCTTTTCGAGATGCCTAAAATACCCTCCCCCACCCTCCCTTTGGCAAATCAGATCACGACTCCATTTTGCTCCTCCCTTCCTATAAGCAGAAATTGAAACAGGAAGTACCCATGCTAAGATTTATTCAACGCTGGTCTGACCAATCGGAATCAATGGCGTACATTAGCATCGAATAGCCCTCGCGTTATGCAACTTTTCAGGGAAGTTAGGAACCAATATATACAGGCAGTTAGGAAAACAAAGGTTAGCTTTTTCAAACAGAAATTTGCATCCTGTAGCACAAACTCCCAAAAGTTCTGGGATGTGTAAAGTCCATGGAGAATAAGAGCACCTCCTCACAGCTGCCCACTGCACTGAGGCTAGGGAACACTGTACTGTCACCCCCAATAAATCCACGATAATTGAGAATTTCAATAAGTATTTTTCTAAGGCTGGTCATGCCCTGCGCCCCCCAGAGCAACTTGCCCAAGCCTCCCCCATTTCTCAATCACCCAAATCCAGATAGCTGATGTTCTGAAAGAACTGCAAAATCTGGAACCCTACAAATCAGCCGGGCTAGAAAATCTGGACCCTCTCTTTTTGAGATTATCCACCAAAAATGTTGCAACCCCTATTACTGGCCTATTCAACCTCTCCTTCATATCGTCTAAGATCCCCAAAGATTGGAAAGCAGCTGTGGTCATCCCCCTCTTCAAAGGGGGAGACACTCTAGACCAAAACTGCTACAGACCTACAGTGGGGAGAACAAGTATTTGATACACTGCCGATTTTGCAGGTTTTCCTACTTACAAAGCATGTAGAGGTCTGTAATTTTTATCAAAAAAAATCCAGAAAATCACATTGTATGATTTTTTTGTAATTAATTTGCATTTTATTGCATGACATAAGTATTTGATACATCAGAAAAGCAGAACTTAATATTTGGTACAGAAACCTTTGTTTGCAATTACAGAGATCATACGTTTCCTGTAGTTCTTGACCAGGTTTGCACACACTGCAGCAGGGATTTTGGCCCAGTCCTCCATACAGACCTTCTGCAGATCCTTCAGGTTTCATTTTAGGCTGTCGCTGGGCAATACGGACTTTCAGCTCCCTCCAAAGATTTTCTATTCGGTCCAGGTCTGGAGACTGGCTAGGCCACTCCAGGACCTTGAGATGCTTCTTACGGAGCCACTCCTTAGTTGCCCTGGCTGTGTGTTTCGGGTCGTTGTCATACTGGAGAGACGACCCATCTTCAATGCTCTTACTGAGGGAAGGAGGTTGTTGGCCAAGACCTCGCCATACATGGCCCCATCCATCCTCCCCTCAATATGGTGCAGTCGTCCTGTCCCCTTTGCAAAAAGCATCCCCAAAGAATGATGTTTCCACCTCCATGCTTCAGGTTGGGATGGTGTTCTTGGGGCTGTACTCTACCTTCTTCTTCCTCCAAACACGGCGAGTGGAGTTTAGACCAAAAAGCTCTATTTTTGTCTCATCAGACCACATGACCTTCTCCCATTCCTCCTCTGGATCATCCAGATGGTCATTGGCAACCTTCAGACGGGCCTGGACATGCGCTGGCTTGAGCAGGGGGACCTTGCGTGTGCTGTAGGATTTTAATCCATGACGGCGTAGTGTGTTACTAATGGTTTTCTTTGAGCTGTGGTCCCAGCTCTCTTCAGGTCATTGACCAGGTCCTGCCGTGTAGTTCTGGGCTGATCCCTCACCTTCCTCATGTCATTGATGCCCCACGAGGTGAGATCTTGCATGGAGCCCCAGACCGAGGGTGATTGACCATCATCTTGAACTTCTTCCATTTTCTAATAATTTGTTTTATTTTTTAATTTTCACCTTTATTTAACCAGGTAGGCTAGTTGAGAACAAGTTCTCATTTGCAACTGCGACCTGGCCAAGATAAAGCATAGCAGTGTGAACAGACAACACAGAGTTACACATGGAGTAAACAATAAACAAGTCAATAACATGGTAGAAAAGAAAAAAAAAAGAGAATCTATATACAATGTGTGCAAAAGGCATGAGGTAGGCAATGAATCGATAATTACAATTTAGCAGATTAAAACTGGAGTGATAAATCATCAGATGATCATGTGCAAGAAGAGATACTGGTGGTCAAAAGAGCAGAAAATTAAATAAATAAAAGCAGTATGGGGGTGAGGTAGGTAAATTGGGTGGGTATTTACAGATGGACTATGTACAGCTGCAGCGATCGGTTAGCTGCTCGGATAGAGCAGATTTTTAAAGTTGTTGAGGGAGATAAAAGTCTCCAACTTCAGAGATTTTTGCAATTCGTTCCAGTCGCAGGCAGCAGAGAACTGAAGGAAAGGCGTCCAAATGAGGTTTTGGCTTTAGGGATGATCAGTGAGATACACCTGCTGGAGCGCGTGCTGCGGGTGGGTGTAGCCATCGTGACCAGTGAACTGAGATAGGCGGCACTTTACCTAGCATAGCCTTGTAGATGACCTGGAGCCAGTGGGTCTGACGACGAACATGTAGCGAGGGCCAGCCGACTAGGGCATACAGGTCGCAGTGGTGGGTCGTATAAGGTGCTTTAGTAACAAAACGAATGGCACTGTGATAAACTGCATCCAGTTTGCTGAGTAGAGTATTGGAAGCTATTTTGTAGATGACATCGCCGAAGTCGAGGATCGGTAGGATAGTCAGTTTTACTAGGGTAAGTTTGGCGGCGTGAGTGAAGGAGGCTTTGTTGCGGAATAGAAGCCGATTCTTGATTTGATTTTGGATTGGAGATGTTTGATATGAGTCTGGAAGGAGAGTTTGCAGTCTAGCCAGACACCTAGGTACTTAGATGTCCACATATTCTAGGTCGGAACCGTCCAGGTGGTGATGCTAGTCGGGCGTGCGGGTGCAGGCAGCGAACGGTTGAAAAGCATGCATTTGGTTTTCTAGCGTTTAAGAGCAGTTGGAGGCCACGGAAGGAGTGTTGTATGGCATTGAAGCTCGTTTGGAGGTTAGATAGCACAGTGTCCAAGGAAGGGCCGGAAGTATATAGAATGGTGTCGTCTGCGTAGAGGTGGATACAGGAATCGCCCGCAGCAAGAGCAACAATCATTGATGTATACAGAGAAAAAGAGTCGGCCCGAGAATTGAACCCTGTGGTACCCCCATAGAGACTGCCAGAGGACCGGACAACATGCCCTCCGATTTGACACACTGAACTCTGTCTGCAAAGTAGTTGGTGAACCAGGCAAGCAGTCATTAGAAAAACCGAGGGCTACTGGAGTCTGCCGATAAGAATATGGTGATTGACAGAGTCGAAAGCCTTTGCCAGGTCGATGAAAGACGGCTGCACAGTAATGTCTTTATCGATGGCGGTTATGATATCGTTTAGTACCTTGAGCGTGGCTGAGGTCACCCGTGACCGCTCGGAAACCGGATTGCACAGCGGAGAAGGTACGGTGGGATTCGAGATGGTCAGTGATCTGTTTGTTGACTTGGCTTTCAAAGACCTTAGATAGGCAGGGCAGGATGGATATAGGTCTGTAACAGTTTGGGTCCAGGGTGTCCTCCCCTTTGAAGAGGGGATGACCGCGGCAGCTTTCCAATCCTTGGGGATCTCAGATGATACGAAGGAGAGTTGAACAGGCTGGTAATAGGGGTGCGACAATGGCGGCGGACAGTTTCAAAATAGGGGTCCAGATTGTCAAGCCCAGCTGATTTGTATGGGTCCAGGTTTTCCAGTCTTTCAGAACATCTGCTATCTGGATTTGGGTAAAGGAGAAGGGGGAGGCTTGGGCGAGTAGCAGCGGGGGGGGCGGGGCTGTTGGCCAAGGTTGGAGTCGCCAGGAGGAAGGCATGGCCAGCCATTGAGAAATGCTTGTTGAAGTCTTCGATTATCACGGATTTATCGGTGGTGACCGTGTTACCTAGCCTCAGTGCAGTGGGCAGCTGAGAGGAGGTGCTCTTGTTCTCCATGGACTTACAGTATCCCAGAACTTTTTGGAGTTAGAGCTACAGGATGCAATTTGAAAATTTCTGCTTGAAAAAGCTGGCCTTTGTTTCCTGACTGACTGCGTGTATTGGTTCCTGACTTCCCTGAACAGTTGCATATCGCGGGGGCTCTTCGATGCTATTGCAGTTCGCCACAGATGTTTTTGTGCTGGTCGAGGGCAGTCAGGTCTGGAGTGAACCAAGGGCTATATCTGTTCTTGGTTCTGCATTTTTTTTGAACGGAGCATGCTTGTCTAATATGGTGAGGAAGTAACTTTTAAAGAATGACCAGGCATCCTCAACTGACGGGATGAGGTCAAATCCTTCCAGGGTACCCGGGCCAGGTCGATTAGAAAGGCTGCTCGCAGAAGTGTTTTAGGGAGCGTTTGACAGTGATGAGGGTGGTCGTTTGACCGCGGACCCGTGGCGGATACAGGCAATGAGGCAGTGATCGCTGAGATCTTGATTGAAGACAGCAGAGGTGTATTTGGAGGGCAGGTTGGTCAGGATAATGTCTATTAGGGTGCCCATGTTTACGGATTTAGGGTTGTACCTGGTGGGTTCCTTGATGATTTGTGTGAGATTGAGGGCATCAAGCTTGGATTGTAGGACTGCCGGGGTGTTAAGCATATCCCAGTTTAGGTCACCTAACAGAACAAAACTCTGAAGCTAGATGGGGGACGATCAATTCACAGATGGTGTCCAGGGCACAGCTGGGAGCTGAGGGGGTCGGTAGCAGCGGCAACAGTGAGAGACTTATTTCTGGAGAGATTAATTTTTAAAATTAGAAGTTCGAACTGTTTGGGCATAGACCTGGAAAGTATGACAGAACTTTGCAGGCTATCTCTGCAGTAGATTGCAACTCTCCCCCTTTGGCAGTTCTATCTTGACGGAAAGTGTTTATAGTTGGGTATAGAAATCCCAGAATTTTTGGTGGCCTTCCTAAGCCAGGATTCGGACACGGCAAGGACATCAGGGTTGGCAGGTGTGCTAAAGCGGTGAGTAAGGCAAACTTAGGGAGGAGGCTTCTGATGTTGACATGCATGAGGCCAAGGCTTTTTCGATCACAGAAGTCAACAAATGAGGGTGACTGGGGACATGCAGGGCCTGGGTTTACCTCCACATCACCCGAGGAACAGAGGAGTAGTAGGATGAGGGTGCGGCTAAAGGCTATCAGAACTGGTCGCCTAGAGCGTTGGGGACAAAGAATAAAAGGAGCAGATTTATGGGCGTGGTAGAATAGATTCTGGGCATAATGTGCAGACAGGGTATGTGGGGCGGGTACAGCGGAGGCAAGCCCAGGCACTGGGTGATGATAAGAGAGGTTGTATCTCTGGACATGCTGGTCTCAATGGGTGAGGTCACCGCATGTGTGGGGGGTGGGGCAAAGGATGTATCAGAGGTACGGAGAGTGGAACTACGGGTCCATTGCAAACCAAAACAATGATAATGATAACTAGCTGAACAACAGTATGCAAGGCATATTGATATTTGAGAGAGACATACAGTAAGGCATAAAGTGATTGCAGGTCTTGATTGGGAGAGCTAGCTAAACAACAGGTAAGTTAACCTCTACTGCCTCAGAAACCCGGATCCGGAGCACCCCCACCCCCCACACACTGTTTAGCATAGCTAGCATAGCTTCACAAGTAGATAGTAGCATCTAAATATCATTAAATCACAAGTCAAGACACCAGATGAAAGATACAGATCTTGTGAATAAAGCCACCATTTCAGATTTTTAAAATGTTTTACAGGAAGACAAAATATGTAAATCATTTAGCTAAACACGTTAGCAAAATACACCACTATTCTAACTCCATCAGTTTCTTACTCCTTCAGGTGCTATCACCAATTCGGCTCAACTAAGATATTGATATCCACTAACCAAGAAAAAACCTCTTCAGATGACAGTCTGATAACATATTCATGGTATAGATAGTTTTTTTGTAGAAAAAAGTGCATATTTCAGTAGAAATCACAGTTTACAATTGCACCGACCATCGCAATCGACTAGAATTACTAGATAGAGCAACGTGTATGACCAATTTACTCATCATAAACATTTCATAAAATAGACAAAGCATAGCAATGGAAAGACCCAGTTTCTGTGATTTCAGACCATATTCAGATTTTCTAAGCGTTTTTCAGCGAAAACACAATAATCGATAAGTTAGCATACACATGTGCAAACGTTACCAGAGCATCGATTCCAGCCAAAGAGCGCTATAACGTAATCACCGCCAAAATATATTAATTTTTTCACTAACCTTCTCAGAATTCTTCCGATGACACTCCTGTAACATCATTTTAATATACATATACAGTTTGTTCGAAAAGGTGCATATTTACCATACAAACCGTGGTTTACACAATAAAAATACTAGGAAATCAAGCCTCATATGTCTGACGTCACTATCAGAGTGATTCTAGTTTAATTGAAAGCTAATCATATACTTGACTAAAAAAATACAGGGTTTCAGGAATCGAAAGACAAATTAGTTCTTAATGCAACGCTGATTTACATTTTAAAATTATCCTTACTTTCAATACAGGGTTCGCCAAGTGAAGCTAACCAAACAAAATGGCGAACATATTGCGTTTAAAATATTCGACAGAAACACGATTTATCATATTAAATATTGCTACTTTGAGCTGTTCTTCCATCAGATTCTTGGGCAATGTATCCTTTCTATGTTATAAACGTCTTTTGGTCGATAGATTGTCCTTTGTCCTTCGAAATGTCCACCACCAACGACCGACACCCCAAAACGTGTCCAAAGTTTCAGAGTGCACAACAAATAAATTCCTCAAATCGCACTAAACGGATATAAATTGCTATAAACGGTTAATTAATACATATTGATGTTTTTTAACAACTATAGACGATGAAACTGACCGGAGAAATATTGCTTGGTTAGAAAACGATTTGGAACGAGGCAGTCCGATGTCCTCACGCTTCAGGCGCACGATGAGAAAGGGGTTGTCTCTGTACATTTTGGTCTTTTATAATGGCTGTGAATGTCCCATCGAATTCATTGAAACGTGATGACGTACAGACAACCCAGAGGAAGAGTAGGCAGTTCGGTTTTCTTCATAGCATTCACTGTCGCCTTAAAAACAGACCCCAGATCAGAGGTAAAATTTTCTGAAATCTGTAACCCTGTCATAAAAGTGCTGTAGAAATTGTTCTGTACCCACTCAGAGACAAAATTCCAACTTCTATAGAACTAGAAGTTGTTTTCTATCCAATAAAACATAATATGCATATTGTACGATCAAGAATTTTAGCTACGAGTCAGTTTAATTTGGAGACACAAATATGCTAATGCGGAACAGCACCCCTATAGTTGCAAGAAGATAACAGCAGCAATAACAGGGTGCTAGTCTAACACAGCAACAAACAGGTAAAAATGGCGACGACTAGGCAGGAGGGTCGATTAAACACACCAGATCCTGAGTTAAAGCACAAGAGCCGACAGATAAAACAAATAAACAGAATGGAGTACCGTGAATTAATGGACAGTCAAGCATTGCATCAGCTTGTATTAGCCAGTGATCATAGTGTCCAGGGGGCAGCCGTAGATGGAGCAGGGAGGCCTCCACTAAGCTAGCACCCGCGGCGTTTAAAGTACTAGTACCCGGGGGGAGGTCTGCTCAGGACGGCGGAGTGGGGTCCTG
>NC_036867.1:25232041-25244984 GCF_002910315.2 Salvelinus sp. IW2-2015 | reverse complement strand
ACTTACAACAAGCATTTTGGATGCTAGGCCAGAGCTCCTGTGAAGTTTTTATAGTTCATTGCTCGGTCTATCATCCTTATCCAACCTTGTCGGAGGACGGAATCTACATGACCATATGAGGCAATTAAAATCCACGGAGGAATAAATCAACATTGTACTTGATTTTTTTAAGTAAGATCTAATTTTGCATTTTATTGCATGACATAAGTATTTGATCCACACTACCAACCAGAAGTAATTCACCCACCCTTGTGCAGGTCTACAAATTGTATCCCTGATGTCCTTACACAGCTCTCTGGTCTGGGCCATGGGAGAGGTTGGAGCCTGTTTGATTGTGTGGACAGGTGTCTTTTATACAGGTAACGAGTTCAAACAGGTGCAGTTAATACAGGTAATGAGTGGAGAACAGGAGGGCTTCTTAAGAGAAGACTAACAGGTCTGTTGAGGATGTCCCCCGCGACAAGTTCTTACTCGGTTGAGTAGTGTTGATCCTCAAATACTTATGTCATGCAATAAAATGCAAATTAATTACTTAAAAATCATACAATGTGATTTTCTGGATTTTTGTTTTAGATTCCGTCTCTCACAGTTGAAGTGTACCTATGATAAAAATCACAGACCTCTACATGCTTTGTAAGTAGGAAAACCTGCAAAATCGGCAGTGTATCAAATACTTGTTCTCCCCACTGTATATCTATCCTACCCTGCCTTTCTATGGTCTTCTAAAGCCAAGTTAATAAACAGATCACCGACCATTTTGAATCCCACCGTACCTTCTCCGCTATGCAATCTGGTTTCCAAGCAGGTCACGGGTGCACCTCAGCCACGCTCAAGGTCTTAAACGATATCATAACCGCCATCGATAAGAGACAATACTGTGCAGCTGTATTCATCGACCTGGCGAAGGTTTTTGACTGTCAATCACCACATTCTTATAAGCAGACTCAACTGCCTTGGTTTCTCAAATGACTGCCTAGCCTGGTTCACCAACTACTTCTCAGACAGAGTTCAGTGTGTCAAATCGGAGGGCCTGTTGTCCGGACCTTGGCAGTCTCTATGGGGGTGCCACAGGGTTCAATCCTCGGCCGACTCTTTTCCCTGTATAAATCAATGATGTCGCTCTTGCTACACAGACATGGTGACTGAGTTCATCAGGAACTGTATAGGAGATGTTGTTCCAACGGTGACTGTTAAAACTTACCCCAACCAGAAACCATGGATAGATGGCAGAATTTGGGCAAAACCGGAAGTCTGAACCARCGCATTTAAACATGGCAAGGTGACTGGGAATATGGCCGAATACAAAAAGTGTAGTTATTCCCTATCTAAGGCAATCAAACAGCCAAAACGTCAGTACAGAGTCAAATTGGAGTAGCAATTCAACAGCTCAGACATGAGACGTGTGTGGCAGGGTCTACAGACAATCATGGATTACAAATGGAAAATCAGCCACGTCGCGGACACTGACGTCTTGCTCCCAGACACCTTCTTTGCCGGCTTTGAGAAAAACACAGTGACACCGACGCAGCCCGCTCACAAGGACTGTAGGCTCGCGTTCTCCGTGGCCGACGTGAGTTAGACATTTAGGCATGTTAACCCTCGCAAGGCTGCCTGCCCAGAAAGCATCCCAAGCCGCTTCCTCCGAGCATGTGCAGATCAGCTGGCTGGAGTGTTACGGACATATTCAATCTCTCCATATCCCAGTTTGTTGTCCCTAATTGCATAAAGATGTCCACCATTGTTCCTGTACCCGAGAAAGCAAAGGTAACTGAACTAAATGACTATCGCCCAGTAGCTCTCACTTCTGTCATCATGGGTACYTAAGACGTTAGCGTCCCACCTCTTCAACAGCCAGTGAAACTGCTGGGCGCCAAATTCAAATACAGAAATACTCATTATTAAAATTCAGATAACAAAACATATTTTACATGGGTTTAAAGATTAACTTCTTGTGAATCCAACCACGGTGTCAGATTTTAAAAAGGCTTTACGGCGAAAGCATACCGTTCGATTATTTGAGAACATAGCCATGCAGACAAATCATTACAAACAGTAACCAGCCAAGTAGAAGAGTTACACAAGTCAGAAATAGAGATAAAATTAATCCCTTACCTTTGATGATCTTCATATGGTTGCACTCAGCAGACATTCATTTACTCAATAAATGTTCCATTTGTTCGATAAAGTCTCTTTATATCCAAAAACCTCAGTTTGTTTGCGTGTTTTATTCAGTAATCCACAGGCTCAAACGCAGTCAAAACAGGCAGACAAAAAATCCAAATTGTATCCGTAAAGTTCATAGAAACATGTCAAACGATGTTTATATTCAATCCTCAGGTTGTTTTTAGCCTAAATAATCGATAATATTTAAACCGGACAATAACGCCGTCAATATAAAATATAAACAAGAAAGGCACTCTCTCGTTCTCGCGCATGAAAAAGCTCTGTGACACTTTAGGGTCCACTCATTCAGACTGCTCTTACTTCCTCATTTMTCAGAATACAAGCCTGAAACAATTTCTAAAGACTGTTGACATCTAGTGGAAGGCATAGGAACTGTAATTTGAGTCCTAAGTCAATGGATACTGCAATGGCACTGAATAGAAAACTACAAAATCAAAACAAAAACMACTTCCTGAATCAATTTTTCTCAGGTTTTCGCCTGCCAAATCAGTTCTGTTATACTTACAGACACTATTTTAACAGTTTTGGAATCTTTAGAGTGTTTTCTATCCAAATCTACCAGGTATATGCATATAATATATTCTGGGCCTGAGAAGCAGGCAGTTTAATTTGGCATGCTTTTCATCCAAAATTCCGAATGCTACCCCCTACCCTAGAGAAGTTAAGGATTATTTCAACTCCACCGTACCTGACACCCTAGACCCACTTTAATTTACGTACCGCCCAAAAAGATCCACAGATGATGCAATCGCCATTGCACTGCACACTGACCTATCCCATATGGACATGAGGAATACCTATGACAGAATGCTGTTCATTGTCTATAGCTCAGCCTTCAACACCATAGTACCCTCCCTCCAAGCTCATTAAGCTCGAAGCCCTGGGTCTGAACCCAGCCCTGTGCAACTGGGTCCTGGACTGACAGCCCGCCCCCAGGTGGTAAAAATAGGAAACAACACCTCCAATTTGCTGATCCTCAACCTAGGGAGCGTGCTAATCTCCCTCCTGTACTCCCTGTTCACACATGAGGCGTGCCACCTATGCCTCCAACTCAATCATTAAYTTTCCAGACGACACAACAGTAGTAGGCCTGATTACCAACAATSACGAGACAGCCTACAGAGAGGAAGTGAGGGCCCTAGCAGAGTGGGGCCAGGAAAATAACCCCTCTCTCAACGTCAACAAAACGATGGAGCTGATCGTGCACTTCAGGAAACAGCAGAGGGAGCACGCCCCTATCCACATCAAAGGGACCGCAGTGGAAAGCTACAAGTTCCTCGGTGTACACATCACTGATGATCTGAAATGGTCCACCCAGACAGACAGTATGGTGAAGAAGGCGCAACAGCGCCTCTTCAACCTCACAATAGCGCCTCTTCAACCTCAGGAGGCTGAAAAAAATTGTCTTGGCCCCTAAGACCCTCAGAAACGTTTACAGATGCACAATTGAGACCATCCTGTCGGGCTGTATCACCGTGTGGTATGGCAACTGCACCGCCCGAAAACGCAGGGCTCTCCAGATGTAAAGACAGATGCTGGGAGACGAGATGCAAGTACAGGGAGTGAACATTTAATAACAATGGACAAGAAACAAAGAAGTACAGCATCTGGACAGGGGAAAAGTTAATGACAATTATGCTGACACGGGGAACCAACTGAGGAACAGACAGATATAGAGGGGCAATCAACAAAGTGAAGGAGTCCAGGTGAGTCTAATGAGTGCTGATGGGCGTAATGATGGTGACAGGTGCACATAATGATGGGCAGCCTTGCGCCCTCAAGTGGCAGAGAGGGGGAGCAGGAGCAGGCGTGATTCCAGAGGGTTGTACGGTCTGCCAAACGCATCACCAGGGCACACTGCCTGCCCTCCAGGACACCTACAGCACCCAATGTCACAGGAAGGCCAAAAAGATCAAGGACATCAACCACCAGAGCTATGGCCTGTTCCCCCCCTATCATCCAAAAGGCGAGGTCAGTACAGGTGCTTCAATGCTGGGACCGAGAGACTGAAAAACAGGTTCTATCTCAAGGCCATCAGACTGTTAAATAGCCATCACTAGCTGGGTACCACCCGGCTACTCAACCCTGCACCTTAGAGGTTGCTGCTCTATATACATAGACATGGAATCACTGGCCACTTTAAATAATGGAACGCTAGATACCATTTTTACACACTGCTTTAGCCATCTCACATGTATATACTTTATTCCATTCTACTGTATTTAGTCAATGCCACTCCGACGTTGCTCATCGTAATATTTKTATTTCTAGATGTATTCAGTCCATTCTTTTACTTTTAGATTTGAGTATTGTTGTGAATTGTTAGACACTACTGCACTGTTAGAGCTAGGAACACACGCATTTCGCTACACGCGCAATATCATCTGCTAAGTAGGTGACCAATAAAATTGGATTTGATTTGATTAGCGAGTTAGGGTCGGGTGCGGGCCTCAGATGTTTACTTTATCACATAGTCAGGCGGTTGCGTAAGGGTTATTAGCTATTGTGGGCGGGTGCGGTAGAACAAACAGCTGAAGCGGATCAGTAATTCGGACACTAGATATTACAGCAGGATTGTACTAGTTAGTCTCTTTTGCTACTACAGAGTGTGTTGGTATGTGTGTGCGATTAGACTTGTTATTTTTGATGTTGGAGGGGAGTTATCAGAAAAGAGAGAGAGAGAACGAGAGAGAGCGAATGCGAGAGAGAGAGTCATCTGAGGGAGTCATCTGATCTATGACGTGCTGTGTGATGTGCCCTCTGTTAACCTCCCCTCCTCCTCGATCACCTGCTTTMCAATCGCATTTATCACCCAGTGTATTTTTGGCCGCTCTGTGTAGGAGTAGACAATATCTAAAATGAAACTGTGGATGCTACGTTTGCAGTTCGACCCATGATTAGGTTATGAAATTGGCTTATCCATCATGTGAGAAGTGTCTATGATAATATAATGGTCCAAGGCATACTGCAGAGGATAGTTAGTAATCACAAAATTGGAAGGAATCTCCTCCCCGCCGTGACCCAGAAAACATAAACTCAAAATATTAAATCAAATCCGTTTTCTCAGAAAGAGGTTTCCAGGGTGACAATCTAGTCAGTTTGTAAAGTATGTGTGTGTGGTAGTGTCAATTAACTAATCTAGCATTGAAAACAGAGTGACACACTCACTGCATTGGTGTCTGCAGAGAGAAATTATAAAGTCAAACATTCTGAATTAAAAACAAAAACAAAACAAAACATTGGTGACCCTTTACTTGAAGGGAAACACAAGAACATATGTACATAAGAACTTTCTAACACATTCATAAGGCATACATTTCTGTTCACCATCTCCTCATTACCAGCACACAATACTCCAGAAGTGCTGCATGGGATTAACTCTCTATTTTCTGCAGCTGATTGCTGAGAATGAACTMCCCTCGGGGTGCACACATCTCAACTAGGCCCTGCTTCGCCAACCCCATCCCCTTGATCTTCCAGGGGGCATCGTTCATTTGCTCCTAAATGAGAACATTCCTTTCATGTTACTGTTGAAAATTCATTAGGTGTAGCCTAGCCTATTTCCGAGGCATATATTTGAAGGACACACTGATAAAACAGGCCTACATACTGTACTATGCATTATAATCAGCCTGATCCATTTAACAGTGAAACACACTGGTTGTGTCCCAAATGGCACCCTATTCCCTTTATAATGCACAACTTTTGTCCAGGGGCGCATAGTGCACTATACAGTATACAGGGAATAGGGTGGGAAACCGGGGAACGTTGAAGTTTTGTTCCCATCGGGCTGTTTGCTTTCTTAAAGGAATGTAATGGTACAAACAGAAGGATAAATTGCCTTTCAGCTCTCCATTTTATCATACATATCTCACAGGGCCTCCACTCCTCTCCAAAGCAGGGGGACGAAATGACACAGACATGGAAGATAATTAATTCACTTGCTTTGCCTCAAAGATATAAGTTGCTATCTGTGCATAAGCCAGGCGATAAGGCTGATGTACATTTGCAGCGTTAGAGGCCGTGGTTTTATCACTGGAGCTCAGATAGAGCAGGGAGGGAGAAAAGGGCATGTGTATGCACGCCGCGTATGTTTATGTCTGTGTGTCCGTGTGCATGATGTGTTTGTGGGTTAATGCATTTTCTGTATATAGCAAATGTGCGTGTACAGTACCTACGCCTATTTCTACCACTATTAATGTGAGCGTTGAGGCTGCTGAGGGGAGAACTGCTCATAATAATGTCTGGAATTGAGTCAATGGAATGGTATCAACCACATGGAAGCCATGTTGCTTCTTTTATTCATCCATTTATAATGACAGTCTCTGCAAACAACATTGACTTACGGGTTACTGTAAGTCGAACTGGAGCACAACCTCTCTGTCCCTCCTATTTTGTACATTGCATTGTTACACATTGCATGCTTTACTCTGAATAATGATGCTCCAGACGTTTTGTGTGACACTAGTTACKCAGTCTCTCAGGGACACACACGCATATCAGCAACGAGGAAGTCCYCAACCAAAACATTTGTGATGGTGGCCTGACTGGGGATTTTAGGTTGCGCATGCTTATTCCTTTTAAAAGTTGGGATCTAATGGAATTGAAAATGTTAGTTGTTGGACGCTCTTTTTGTACAGAGCCAACAGCGGCAGAGCATTGTTCGGCTAAGGAAGTGCATAATATATGCGAATCCTGAGGATTATGATTCAAAGGAACCCCAAGAAGGGACATCCTCAGAAGGGTCAGCCCCCGAAGAAAACGAAGTATGCGGCTGCGTTAACCACGCCCTGATACCAAAGGACTGGTTCAACAATAAAAGGAGTGCCCATAAAGCCTCCGGTTCTTCATTTCAGCATATACCATGGATATTCATACAACATACCACGACTCCGATACGTCATGGGTGCCAGACCCTAAGGACTCTATGCCTCGCAGCCCACCATTCTACTCCCCCCTGGCAAGACCCCCGACACCCCCTACATGTACACAGCCTGAGGATGTGTTTGATGGGGTGGTCAGTACTATTTTTGTGGACACCATTAAGGCCTCTGTAGCCACACTTTTAGACGTGGTGATTGGAGAGTATATAAGAGAAAAATGCATAGGTTGTGAGATCAATCACATTTACATTACATTTACATTTAAGTCATTTAGCAGACGCTCTTATCCAGAGCGACTTACAAATTGGTGCATTCACCTTATGATATCCAGTGGAACAACCACTTTACAATAGTGCATCTAACTCTTTTAAGGGGGGGGGGGGGTTAGAAGGATTACTTTATCCTATCCTAGGTATTCCTTAAAGAGGTGGGGTTTCAGGTGTCTCCGGAAGGTGGTGATTGACTCCGCTGACCTGGCGTCGTGAGGGAGTTTGTTCCACCATTGGGGTGCCAGAGCAGCGAACAGTTTTGACTGGGCTGAGCGGGAACTGTAAAAAATCACCCCAGCCAGCGCCGTCATCCTTGTTTATATGAGCCCCGAATATACTACTTCTTCAACCATTTTGAGGAGCTGGTGAAAAGACTGTGGTCCTGCAGGTTTATACCTTCGCTGGTCAGAGCCCTGGAGTCTATGGGTCTTGTGTCATCTATTCCTAGCGTTTACGGGGTAACCGAGGCTTTCCTACATGAACTGAAGGAGGCGATCTACATCCACGAGAAACTCAAAGAAATCCGACACACCCTGGTGGACGACAACAAATACAGGTAGGCTGTGGTGGCTGATGTGATGACTTTCTGGCTCAATAAACCGCAAGAGACCGAGTGACAATACATATTTGTTATTTAGATGTAAAGCAATGAGTAACTATATGCATACGATGTTAGAGAGAATAAATACATTTTTTCTTTTGAGAGAACTTACAAATGTGATGCAGCAAATTATTGAAAATAAAGTGAACAATGTATCATTCTACACAACCCATAATACATGGGCTAATGTAGAGCACGTGCCAGAAATGGAGCAAATCATGAATCATGTACGACATACGGGCGAGAGTCTACTATGGACACAACTGGTATCCCGTCTTGTGGATGATTCTGAAGAACTAGAAACAACTTTGTCTAAGATTTTACTTTATTTGTTTGAAACACCGTTTAATTGTAACATGTATCATATTTGTTGTTTATATACCTATATAGCGGATGTGTGTGTTTTAAAAATTCTGCAACACAAGCCTGTAAATGTAAACCAAATATACAGGGTGTTGCATGCTTGGATCGTTGAGAAAACGGGGACTAGTATCCTGCTACGAATCCTGAATTGTCTGTATACGTATTACTTGATGTTTGCAAAAATTGAAATTCGAAATGAAAATGAAATGTTGTCGTTATTTGAAAGGGGCCCATTAACGTTATTGTTAATACTTTTCAGACACTCATGAAGAAGCACAATATAGTATATTTTGCTACAGGCTCGGATTTGAAAGCTTCAGTTCTTGAACGCTTTAACAGAACTCTGGAGCAGATGTGACGATAGTTTACAGCTCACAACACGCATAGATATATCAATATAGTTCAAGATTTAGTAAAGGGGTACAACTACAGCTACCATAAGAGTATACGGATGAAGCCCTCCGAGGTCTCTTCTGAAAACTATTTTCAAGTCTTTAAAAATCTGTATGGTTTGTTCCCCCTTTCGCCTTAAGATTTTATTTAACTGTTATTTTACCAGGTAAGTTGACTGAGAACACATTCTCATTTGCAGCAACGACCTGGGGAATAGTTACAGGGGAGAGGAGGGGGATGAATGAGCCAATTGTAAATTGGGGATTATTAGGTGACRGTGATGGTTGAGGGCCAGATTGGGAATTTAGCCAGGACACCGGGGTTAACACCCCTACGACAAGTGCCATGGGATCTTTAATGACCTCAGAGAGTCAGGACACCCGTTTAATGTTCCATCCGAAAGACGGCACCCTACACAGAGCAGTGTCCCCAATCACTGCCCTGGGATATTGGGATAGTTTTTAGACCAGAGGAAAGAGTGCCTCCTACTGGCCCTCAAACACCACTTCCAGCAGCATCTGGTCTCCCATCCAGGGACTGACCAGGACCAACCCTGCTTAGCTTCAGAAGCAAGCCAGCAGTGGTATGCAGGGTGGTATGCTGCTGGCTTATAAGAGCATTTTAAATTCATAGTGGGAGACTTGGTACGTATATCCAAGTTGAGGGGTGTTTTCAACAAAAAATATGAGCAAGGTTACAGCGATGAGGTGTTCACCGTTACCGAATGTCTACCGTGCATACCCCCTGTCTACAAATTAACCTCTCTGGGATCGTTCGGGACGCTAGCGTCCCACCTCGCCAACAGCCAGTGAAATTGCAGGGCGCCAAATTCAAACAACAGAAATCTCATAATTAAAATTCCTCAAACATACAAGTATTTTACACCATTTTAAAGATACACTTCTCATTAATCCAACCACAGTGTCCGATTTCAAAAAGGCTTTACGGCTAAAGCACAACATATCATTATGTTAGGACAGCGCCTAGTCACAAAGCATTCAGCCATTTTCCAACCAAAGAGAGGTGTCACCAAAGGCAGAAATATAGATAAAAATGAATCACTAACCTTTGACGATCTTCATCAGATGACACTCCCAGGACTCAATGTTACACAATACATGTATGTTCTTTTTTATAAAGTTCAGATTTATATCCAAAAACCTCAGTTTACATTGGCGCCATGTTCAGAAATGCCTCCAAAACATCAAATAACATAAATACTCATTGTAAACTTTGATGAAAGATACATGTTTTACGTAGAATTAAAGATGAACTTGTTCTTAATGCAACCGCTGTGTCAGATTTCAAAAAAGCTTTACGGCAAAAGCACAATATTCAATAATCTGAGTACAGCGTTCAGCCACCAAAGCAAGCCATACAGTTACCCGCCAAATTGTGGAGTCAACAAAAATCAGAAATAGCATTATAAATCTTCACTTACCTTTGCTGATCTTCGTCGGAATGCACWCCCAGGACTCCCACTTCCACAAGAAATGTTTGTTTCGTTCGATTACGTCCATATTTATGTCCATTTTGTTTGCGCAAAGTTCACTATTTAGTTCACTATTCCAAAGGCACATTGTGCGAGCGCAAAATCCAGACGAAAAGTCAAAGGAGTTCCATTACAGTTTGTAGAAACATGTCAAACGATGTTTACATTCAATCCTTAGGGTCTTTTTATAATAAATCTTCAATAATATTCCAACCGGACAATAGCGTATTCATTACAATTCATTGGCCATTGAAACAGCTCTTATTCGACCCCTTCCACAATAGAAGCCTCAAACAACTTTCTAAAGACTGTTGACATCTGCTTGAAGCCTTGGGAAGTGCAATCTGGCCCCGTAGACACAGGATATTGGATAGGCAATAACTTAAATGAAACAACAAACCTCAGATTTCCCACTTTCTGGTTGGATTTGTCTCAGGTTTTTGCCTGCCATATGAGTTCTGTCATCCTCACAGACATTATTTTAACAGTTTTGGAAACTTTAGAGTGTTTTCTATCCAACTCGACTACTTATATGCATATCATAGCTTCTGGGCCTGGGTAACAAGCAGTTTACTCTGGGCTCCTTATTCATCCAAGCTACTCAATACTGCCCCCCTTTCCCAAAGAAGTTAAGACACACTGGGGCTTGTAACATAAGTCAGTAGCCAAAGGACAATGTGGTCCCATCAGGTAAAAGCAGTTTCTTGTCATAGACTACCCTGAATATTTTAGTAAGTGGGGCATTCCTTAGATGGAAGCCCTTTTTATCCCTAACTATTTTTTTGTGGGAGCTCAAAATCTCCAAGCCACTATTCCGGTCATTTATGAACCCCTAGACCAAGCGTGTGATTGATTCAAAGTTTACACTCGGGGCATTTTCATAGTTTTGAGTAACGCCTTTGGCTTTCAACACCACGTGATTGTCTTTAGTCCTAAAAGCATAGCTTTTGGGACCACAGGAGGACCATTCTGTGATATGGTCATCATCTTCGAGTTCACTCGTTAAACCACCCAGATAGTTGCTAAGTGGGGCGTTCCAATCACCCTGTTTGCTTACATAGACCAGCAAGAGTCAAGAGTCTGTGTCGTGGTAAAGAACCCGCCTCTGAAGCTGCTCCATGAGGGCGTACAGTTCCAGTCGGCCATAGGCCGTGGTAACTGCTGCAAGAAACACATTTACATTAACCGGGGGTAGAACCCACTTCTTGTTACGTCTCCATTGCACCAGGGCAATGTCTTGACTCAAGAATGAAAAATTTGAAATTTTGTATTGGTCCGAAAAAACWAATTCCCAAAATTCTTCGGGGTCTTTAATGATCGACGTTGTTAGCATGTTGCTTCTCTGGGAAAGCTTCCCCCAAAGAGAGTTTAAGTACAATTTCGACACATTTCTTTTGGTTTTGTTGACCTCTATTCTGTCTGGGTCAATACGTATGCCTTCTCTGTCGTGATAGTCTTGAATGTACTTGTCTTTGCTCTCTTGATCTGTGACCGATGCAGGATAGCCTGAAGCCATTTGCTTGCATCTCAAGAAGGTCTTGATGTACTCTTTAAAAAGAGTGTCTGATTTCCTGGAAAAGTTCCACACTTCAAAGATTTTGGCCACACGATACCCCATCTCTAGAGCCTTAGAAAATTCAACTGTGACCCATACACCGGTCAGGGCTCTTTCTTGATCTGAGTGATCACAAGGCTTTTCCTGGTTGTTGTTTTCACTGCAGGTGCGACAAAGGGAAAGAAACGTTTTCCTTTAGGTCCCTTGTAAGGCAACAKTGGTATAAACAAACCCCTAGGAGGGTAGACAGTTYCTTTGATCAGCCCAAAATAGTTTTGGGGTAAGTCAAAGTCGCGGTGAATAATTTCAGGATGCCCCATAGGATAGCATGAGGAACTCATTACATGAGGATAAAGGGATGTAAAATCTACATATCCTATCGTCTCGTCGGGTTGCGCTACATACCGCAATGTCAAAGCATTGGTACGGCCTCCATACAAGGCCTGTCGTGGTTCCAAGGGTTCTGGTGTGTGTGTCAAATGCTGGAAAGGAAGGCTCAAACATGTGGATCAGACTTTTCGATTGCGGTCCATTTATGCTCCCACATCACATTCACTTTCAACCCGTAAGTAGCCTGTAAAGATTCCAATTTGTCTTGGAACTCTTGGTAGATTTCCCCAAAAGTATTTGGGGTTAGGACACACATGGCCTGGGACACAAAGCAAGGTTTACAGCTGTGGAAGAAACAACTGTTGTACTCAAACATGGTTTCAACACCGTCAATCTGTGTGTATCTATCTACATGATAAGGCCCAACTGCCTTCTCACCCCTATTAAAAGCATGTTGAATAAAAATGTCTTTATGCTGGGCCAAGTACTCCAACCATTGAATGGACCCACTAGAGTATGACTTGAGTTGGTGTCGATAGTTGTCAGGCGAGGGGATAGCTATAGATGCTGTAGGTAGAAAGTGTGTACGATAGGTTTTCATGCATGCCGATGCAATAGTTGTACATCTCCAGGGGTCAATGCCGGRATCTTTGATTACCTCTTCTCGGAATCTGAGGCATCCGTCAAGGATAACCACGTCATTGTCACAGTATAATTCCATCTCTTTATGGAAATCAAAGGTGCTATGTCTTACTGTCTCATACCACGTCGTGAATCTCTCTCGCTCTTTGGGAGACATTTGATCACACCCGTACATTTCGGGGCTGGGATAAGATCCGATATAATGTAGATTCTCCTCAGATGTGAAGAAAT
>NC_036867.1:25216064-25226993 GCF_002910315.2 Salvelinus sp. IW2-2015 | reverse complement strand
GGGGAACCAACCCTTCACAGAGTTTTCAAAACCCAGGCCTCGGGCATTTGAGCCAATCTCATGGGTAAGAAACTTAAACTGTCAATGTATCTCTGGTTGAAGGCGGGGTCTACAAAACACAATATTTTACTACCTTGAGCTATGACACTGGGTGCAACGCCTTGCTGTATCAAGGGGTTCAAAAGAAGGTAGGCTCTAGAATGTGCGCTATGAACGTGAAGTTTCTGTACTGGGTTTTCTAAAGTGTTTTAGAAAGAGAAGTGCACAATTGGGTCCCTCTGCCGACCACTTTTCACCATTGAAAGTTAGGGTAGATACAAAAATAGGCAAATGAACCCCTGATTGCTGATTAGTCTCAAAATCATAAAAACATATTTCTCTGAATGTTAATTTTCAGCCAAGGGCTGAATATAAACACTCGTGTGGCACTTCTTGAGCCACTTCTGCGACTCTGCTTTTCAAAGGCCCTTTACAGATGGGGCAATGTATGATTTCACACACATGAGGTTTAGGGTTGTCTATTTAAGGTTGTAATGCAATGGCATTTTGGACATTTCACCACCTTCCGGAGACACCTGAAACCCCACCTCTTTAAGGAATACCTAGGATAGGATAAAGTAATCCTTCTAACCCCCCCCCCTTAGAGTTAGATGCACTATTGTAAAGTGGTTGTTCCACTGGACATCATAAGGTGAATGCACCAACTTGTAAGTCGCTCTGGATAAGAGCGTCTGCTAAATGACTTAAATGTAAAATGTAAATAGAAACTGCAATTTGAGTCCTAAGTCAATGGATACTGTAATGGCATTGAATAGAAAACTACAAAACACCCCCCAAAACATTCTGCATTATAATCAATCCTCGATAATATTTCCACCGGACGGTAAACTATTCAATACTACAGAGAAAGAAATTAAACTGCCTGTTTCTGGGGCCCAGAAGATATGATATGCATATAACTGGTAGATTAGGATTGAAAACACTCTAAAGTTTCCAAAACTGTCAAAATATTGTCTGTGAGTATAACAGAACTGATTTTGCAGGCGAAAACCTGAGGAACTCCAACCCGGAAGTGCCATTTATTTGGAAAAATCCCTGTTCCATTGCCTGCCCCTCCTCCATTTAAAGGGGTTTCAACCAGATTCATTTTCCAATGGCTTCCTCAGGCTGTGACCAGGCTTTAGACATAGTTTCAAGCTTTTATTTTTAAAAATGAGCGAGATTTATCAAAAACGCGTCAGGTGTCCTTTGATTAGTTCATGCGCCCGAGAGTTGTAGTTCGACATTTTCTTTCTCTGTAGCATTGAATAGTTTACCGTCTGTTTGAAATATTATTGATTATGTATGTTAAAAACAACCTGAGGATTGATTATAAAAAAAGTTTGACATGTTTCTACGAACATTACGGATACATTTTGGAATTTTCGTCCGCCCTTCAGGACCGGAACGAGCCTGTGGTTTTCTGAACATAACCCGCAAACCAAATGGTGGTTTTTGGTTATAAAAATAATCTTTATCGAAGAAAAATAACATTTATTGTGTAACTGGGAGTCTCGTGAGTGTAAACATCCGAAGATCATCAAAGGTAATTCATTTTATTGCTTTTCTGACTTTCGTGACCAAGCTAATTTGAGGCTAGCTGTTCTTACTGTTTTGTCTAGTGATTGATAAACTCACAAACGCTTAGATTGCTTTTGCTGCAAAGCATATTTTCAAAATCTGACACGATAGGTGGATTAACAACAAGCTAAGCTGTGTTTTGGTATATTTCACTTGTGATTTCATGATTATAAATATTTGCTTTTAAAAAAAAAATTATTTGGCGCTCTGCAATTCAGAGGTTGTTTACGAAAATGATCCCGCTAACGAGATCCGTGCGTCAAGAAGTTAATGATGTGTGTTCTTGTGGTATTCTGGAATTATCTATGTTACATATAGGTTTTTAGCGCCTGTATTTGTGTTTTTTAATCGGATTGTTGTTTAACCTGTCTAGGACTGGGGAACCCCGTTTCGCTAGCGGAACCCCTCGCCAACAGCCAATGAAATTGCAGGGCGCCAAATTCAATCAACAGAAATCTCATAATTCAATTTTCTCAAACATAGACACCATTTTAAAGATAAAATTCTCGTTAATCCAACCACAGTGTCCGATTTCAAAAAAGCTTTTCGGCGAAAGCAGAACATATCATTATGTTAGGTCAGCAACTAGTCACAGAAAGCATACAGCGATTTTCCAACCAAGGAGAGGAGTCACAAAAAGCAGAAATATTGATTAAATGAATCACTAACATTTGATATTCTTCATCAGATGACACTCCCGGGACTCAATGTTACACAATACATGTTGGTTTTGTTCGATCAAGTTCATATTTATATCCAAAAACCTCATTTTACATTTGTCTTTGCCTCCAAAACATCCCGTGAATTTGCACAGAGCCACATCAAATCACAGAAATACTCATAATAAACATTGATAAAAGATACAAGTGTAATTCATAGATTAAAAAAATAATTKTCCTTAACCCCCTGGCTTCCCTTTTGGTTTGTGCGTGATTGTGTTTGTCAAGTGGTTCCGTGTACGTMTRCTMGATTGTTTATTTGTTTATCCTTGTTGGATTATTGTTGATATTGWGTAAAGATCGTGGCTTTACTCATACCTGTGTCCTGCGCCTGACTCCGCTTCATCCCATTCACCTGGAACACTGACAGCTGGAATAGTACATTATAATCAATAACAAAAAACMAGTAAGATAGTCATATATGTAAGACATTTAGGAAGCATTGAAAGGGGGCRGGCAAACTGTGGCAATATATCCTCCAAACACTGGCTTCAAGAGCATTATCACTTTTACACAATGGTTTACCAACATATTCAAATAAGTATTGATATATTTTATTTTAAAAAATTCAATGAATTTATTCATACTATTTCATCCTTCCACAAGATATAGTCCCGACACAAACCTAGGGTTGCTACCCAAGCCGGCTGGTCGTTGTTCTATCGTTTCAGTTGCCAGAGACGCAACCCAGTCCGTCAGTCTTTTTGTTCTGTATCTATGGACGTGACCCAGTCGTTCCTTCTAAATGTTCCATTGCTGGCTGGAAACGTTCTTATCCCTGCTTGTTGTTCAGAGGAACTAGCCAACAACGCAGCTAACACAATCACTTCAAACTGAAGCTGGAAAGACTGCAAACTAGCTGCACTTTGTTTCATTTTACCTTTCTTCAATTGACATTTCTTTGTATATATCCTTAAAAATTGATGCCAGCTGATTCTTGAATTCGACTGGCTGAGAAACGCTGCCTGCCTGTCTGTCTCGTTCCAATTCTCGACACGTTCGCTACTATGYGACAGCTGGAGATCGAATTTGAATATTGAAACAATGTTGCAAATATTGGCGAGACAGACAACAAGGTTTATACAAATCTCTGCTTTTGAAAACTAAATGTCAGTCTAAAAGAAATGTGAGATAATGTCTGCTTTTTATAGTGGATATCAAGTTTATCAATTGCCTGGCTGGGCTGACAGTGGATTGCACAGTCAGATGGAACAGAGTAAATAGGCATTTTAATGTCAAAGATTTAGCCGGTGGTAACTTGTAGAATCGACACCTGCTGGAAAGCGCTTTTAACCAATCCGCATTCAGGATTAGAACCACCCGTTGTATAATTGTATAGTGGACAATAATGATGATGATGAAGATGATAAGGATGAGGAGGAGGAAGAGGAAGGAGCCCTGGTGTGATATGTGCATTAGAAGCCTTAGCTTCACACATCATGGGGGTCTGACATTAAGGAGGATGACAAAGAAAGAGTCCATGTGGACTGATGAAGAAGAGGGTGAGGAAGTGGAAGAGAGCCCTGGTGTCTGGTGTGAGACAAGCATTAGCTGCCAGCCTGTAGCTCTGCACAGCAGGGGGCCTGACATTAACGAGAATGATGACGAATATGACGAAGAAGGAGCCCAAGTGTCTCTGGTGTCAGACTTGCATTAGCAGCTCTGCACCACAGGGGGCGTGACATTAACACTGCCAGACAAATGTGAAAGAGCCCTGTCTGAGGTGTCTCTCACAGGAGATTAACATTTTAGAGTCCCCACTTCCCTCCCGCCCGCCCGCCGCACAACCCCAACGCTCCTTCTCCAGAATCTCACAGGAAAAACAAAAGCGTTTCTCCACCGGATAAAAAGCTGTGACCTTTTATTAGCTGCAGGAAATGCATTAGCCGCCTCATAATCCAATTTATAGCACCATGCAAAGTATGGGTCTGCATGGTGGATTGAGAGGGAAAGGAGCAGAGAAAAACACCTTGGTGAAGTAAGTGTTTCTGCCTCTGCAGGTGATGCTCCGTGGGCTCTCTCTCTGTGCTTTCTCTGTGCATGTCTCGCTGGAGCTGCAGACGTCTTCAAAAGCTTTCTACCATGAAAGCCCACCACATATCACTTTACACTAGCCCTGTCTCTCTCTTCCTCTCCTCCTCTCRGCATTTCTCACCCCGTCTTTAAAGGGCTTAGAAACTGTAGCCCGTAATAGGAGCAGCAGTCAATCAAATCAGTGCGTCAAAAACTTTAGTCTGACAGCATTGTCAAAACACCTGTCATTTACCCAGGCCCACTAACATGCATATACTATAAGCCTCATATCTGACTCAGTCTAGCTTTACTATTAAACTGACCTTCCAATCAGGGCACAATTAAGACCATGGTCCATTAAAGATAAGGGATAGAGTTTACACACACACACATATGCACAAATACTGTTTTTAAACATTTGGAACGATATAATTTCCTGATCTCAGGCCATCTAAAACAAATAGTAGAGTACTTATGGGTCTTGGACAGGAGGCCTGAAACGCTGCGTTGTGGTTCACTGTCACGCCCTGACCTTAGAGATCCTTTTTATGTCTCTATGTTGGTTTGGTCAGGGCGTGAGTTGGGGTGGGCATTCTATGTCTTGCATTCTATGTTAATTTTTTWATGCTTTTTATTTCTTTGTGTTTGGCCGTGTGTGGTTCTCAATCAGAGGCAGCTGTCTATCGTTGTCTCTGATTGAGAACCATACTTAGGTATCCTTTTTCCACCTGTGTGTTGTGGGTAGTTGTTTTCTGTTTTTTGTGTCTGCACCAGACAGAACTGTTTTGGTCGTTCTCGTTGTTGTTTTTTTTGTATTTCAGTGTTCAGTTTTTATTTAATAGATGATGAACACTTACCACGCTGCGCTTTGGTCACCTTCTTCTTCAGACGGCCGTGACATTCACACTGACAAACACACTCTTMTTGTGTGTCTGCCAAGCTACCCTGTCCAACCCTCCCCAAACTGCAGAGTAATTGGTATTATTGTGAGAGTGAAAGTGGGGAGACATCTGGTGATTATCATATGACCTCTGCTGCAGTGTGGATATACAACAGAACAGTGTTACTATGAGTAAGGAGAAAATAACTAGTTCAGTGTTAGGGGTGCTACAGTATGACATTGCCTTCTGTATCCAGCATGCTAAATGATTATCAAAGGAAGTTACTTAATATGGCACTGACCAGATATGCAGAGAAATATGACCTAATTTCACTCTCTCCAGGTTTAGAGGGTCTCTTTCCAAGACTGTACCAGTCATTTATGTGTTTGCTTCGCAGACCATGTATTATCAAGATATCCATTTGTATTCAGTCATCCATGATGGGTTCAAGTCTTGTTCACCCACTGCTGGTTGGTCAGATGAAAAAGAGCAAACAGCTGGATKAATATCCTCTGCATGCGTCTGTGTTTGAGTGTGTGCCTGCATGTGCATGTCTATCAGAACATCCGGTGATAAATCACTATATATTCAAAAGTAATTGGACACCCCTTCAAATGAGTGGATTGGCTATTTCAACTACACCCGTCGCTGACAGGTGTATAAAATCGAGCATACAGCCATGCAATCTCCATAGKAGGACAATGTCAGGAGAACGGAAGAGCTCAGTGACTTTCAAAGTGGCGTCGTCAGAGTATGCCACCTTTCCAACAAGAGAATTCATCAAATGTCTACCCTGCTAGGGCTGCCCCGGTCAACTGTAAGTGCTGTTATTGTGAAGTGGAAACGTCTAGGAGCAACAACGGCTCATCCGCGAAGTGGTAGGCCATATCGGTGTGGAAGAACTTGACTGGCCTGCACAGAGCCATGACCTCAACCCCATTGAACACCTTTGGGATGAATTGGAACACCGACTGCGAGCCAGGCTTAATCGCCCAACATCAGTGCCTGACCTCACTAATGCTCTTGTGACTGAATGGAAACAAGTCCCCGCAGCAATGTTCCAACATCTAGTGGAAAGCCTTCCCAGAACAGTAGAGGCTGTTATAACAGCAAAGCGGGGACCAACTCCAATATTAATGCCAATTATTTATTTATGAGATGTTCGACTAGCAGGTGTCCACATACCTTTGATCATGTAGTGTATCTTTATTTTTTGTTGAATATCATAGCTTTTTATTTATTCATACCCTCAACATTATATCCGCAACATGATGTCTCTTTGATCTAAGCGTAACACTTTATATTAAGGTCCCTTAATAAACCAAATTTTTCATCCAGTATGTCTATGCATGGTATCCATGTCTCTGCACAAATGGTATCCATGAGTTCATCTGACTCAAGTAGGTAAAGGGCTTCATTACTTATACTTCAGTTGATGATTAATGTAGATTGTAGCACTATTTATACTTTATAAACGTTCGTAAATGACTTGTTACTCCCCAAAAGCTGGCCACTTTAGTAAACAGTACCTGATGCTAAGATGTCTAAAAATAGGGAGGCAGGGAATACTTATGATAGGCACTGTATATATGATATATGATTCTGACATAACATGACATGACTTCAACCAATGTCCCTAGTTGAGGTCCTTTGTTGCGGTCGAAGCTAACTTAGCTGTCCTGTTGTAACTTTAATGGTAGCTGGCATGTACATAGCTACTGTAGCCACTGTAACATGTTGTTGCTAGCCATGTTACAGTGATAGCTACACGTATCTAAACATGCCAGGATGGGACAGGCTAGGTGATGCTAAAGCTACCCATTGGAATGGGCTGCTTTGGCATAAACTAGCCTAGCATGCTGATGAAAAGGCAGTTTAATGAAAAATTWGCAGTGTTTCAATCTTCTCGATTTCACAGCTGGGTAATGGGATAGTTAGGAGTACAGCAACACCACCTATCCCTGGATTGAGGTAAGTTGCCAAGCCATATCCCTCGTTCGTCACCGCAGTGAAAACATATTGGCATAGGACCGTACCATCTTGAAGTTTTGGCTAACTAAGCACAGTAACATAATTAAACTTAAAATATGATATTCTGTTCTTTTGAAATACATTTTCTTAATATCATAACGTTTCTTAAGACCTGCCTAAACGAAAAAAAGTATTATTAATTTGACTGTTAAAATGTACACGCACCAAGGGTGTCTATTTGTATTCGTCGAGGACCGGCTATTCTTGTGTTAAATGGAAATATWCCACATACAGTATGCTTTTGGTTGAAGTGCAAGTTGTAATTCATCAGGCCTTTGTTAATTACTGCAGTTATGAAGCTTATGAAATATTTAACTGAAATTATTCAAGCATGAAGTTCATGCAATAAATGTGATTATTTTTATCCATTGATGGATAAAATAAAATATCCCATTCATGACATGTTTAATAAATACATTTATAAATATGTAAATAAATGATGAGTCAAACCATTAATCAACCACTAACGAACCRGAAAGAGTTTACAATAACTCCTTTATAACTGGTTCGTAGTAAATTTGTTGTACAATATTTATAATTTTCAAATTGTGAAATTGTGAACTATGATCAAACACCACATGTATTATCTTATGAATCATTAATAAATCATTTTAAATAGTGTTTATAAATGCATACTGTTAAGAGATTGCTTATTTACATTTACAAATGTCGGCACAATTATGAATAAATGGTAAGTACACTCTTTACAAACTGTTTATAACTGGTTTATTAATGATAATACAAACATATTTTACATACATACATGGATTACCAACTGGGGTCATTTTGACCCCAAGAAGAAACGATTGGAAAAAGCGACAATCGTAGCAAAATATATACTTAATTCTTATCAAAACATCATTAGAACATGGGGATAATGATATGTAAAAATAAAATAATAAAACAGGCTGTTATTTTAACAAAGTTACAGTTAATTTGCATATTCTTAAAAAATGTATATACTTAAATATACTTAATTTTATTGACAAAAGGGGATTTATCCATTGATCCCGAGAGACAATGACCAAKAATATGGCTTAGTTTTCTTTATTTACTTACCCTATAGCCATCATTAGCATTGTTGCTACTGAAACAATGGGAATTGTAGGGCCTATGGCAGAAGGCTTTGTAAAGCATGCCCAAATCTTCAAAGTCACTTCAAACAAAATGTTATAGCAACCCAAATACCATAACAATTTGAACATATGGTATATTGGAGGATATTATAGGGATTCTGGTATTTATATAACATTTTCTGTAGAACATACATTTTTCGGAGAATGCACACCAATACAGCACCATGTGTACATTCAGAGGGTAGCTGATTTCTGTATCACATTTCAAACACTGACAGAAAAGTACATAAGGTGCTCAATCGCTACAGGTGATCTGTCTATCAGGTCAAGATCACTTCAACAGGTCCCCCTTCACCCCATGAGGATATGTACAATATGTATGTATTATTTATCCAGAGAAACCTGGATTCAAATAAATATTTTTTTAGTTTTGCCCTAGAATAACTACTTTACAGAGAATACACACCAATATAGCTCTCTGTGTAGATTCAGAGCGTATCTAAGTTCTGTATTGCAATTCTATCAAGTATTTATACCATTGGCAGATGTTGTATAACATATGCACAGCAATTGTGTAATTTAGGTCATGTACACAGTCATACAATACGTGGTATAGAAAAGTACAATCTTAGGTGAGTACATGGGGAGCTTTATCTCTGCACATGATGTGTCTATCTGGTCAAAATCAATGGTGGTATGAATAACTTGTTATTATGTCTCCAGAAAAATCTAGATTCAAATAGAGGTCCTATCTATCAAATTACTATAGGCAGAATTAGGTGGTTTTGGCTAAGGTCAAAATGACCCCAAGGGAAAATGACCACAACAGAAGTGTGCAACTGTATCCAACCTAAAGTTAAATGCCTAGTCGCCCGTGTCATTCATTATGAAATGTGACTGACAGCACAGAAGCAGTTCCTCTCCCTGGACAAACCTTATCCACTTCCTGACATGTGACCTTCAAACAGGATCAGTTCAGTCTCCCTGTTATGTCTTCAAAGACATCAATAWTATTTTGGTTAAATTCTGCGAGGCAAAGCTCAGCAGAGGGGAATGTTTTTCTAACCTGTATGAGAAATTGCAACTATTTTTTCCCTCTTTGTATTAAAATATAACAGTGAAATCCAATTAGAATGTTGTATTTGTGTCTATGAAAGTTCCATTGACTTTAATTTGGAAATTGAAATTTCTGTTTGTTTGTTTTGGCATGGAAAATAACGGCCATATTCAATCTGAATGGATTTCAAGCTGCATTGCTGTAGTCTTATAAATCCTGAGCCTTTGAGCTGAGTAAAAATGAAAAAAATATTATTAATCTGGCAGGCACTCAGACAAATATTACAGACATTTCACTGAGGCTGGCATACACAAGCTATGTAAAACAAAACCGCCACGTTTAAAACTTTTTAGGGCTTGGCGTCGACAACTTCCGGTGAAATTGGAGGGCGCGCAATTTAAATAAATAATCATAAATATTATGGTTATTAAACATTTAGGTACATACAAGTGTCTTATATCGGTTAAAAGCTTAGTCTTGTTCATCTAACTGCACTGTATGATTTACAATAGGCTTTAGAGCAAAAGCATGCCATGCAATTGTTTGAGGACGGCGCCACACATCAAAACATTTTTCAACAAGCACAGGCTTCATAAAATCACAAATAGTGATTAAATATTCACTTACTTTTTTGAAAATCTTCCTCTGATTTGCAATCCAAAGGGTTCCAGCTAAAACATGCATGGTCATTTTGTTAGATAAAATCCTTCTTTATTTACCAAAATGTTAGTTTAGATGGCACAATCGATTTGAGTAATTCACTCGTTCAACACGCAGAGAAAGGAATCCAAAATGCTACCTCTAAACATGTTAAAACAAGTCAAAATATGTTTCTATTTAATCCTCAGGTACCCTAAAATGTAATTAAACCATAATATTTCATACGGAAAGAAGTATGTTCAATAGAAAAGCAAACTAAGCAGGTGCGTGCGCACAGACTGACTTCCAACTCTGACTCCCAGTACCAAAACTCAAAAATGTTCCTCGTTTGGGAAGAAACAAGCCTGAAACCTTGAACAAAGACTTTTGACATCTAGTGGAAGCCATAGGAATTGCAATCTGGGAGCTGGAATTGCATATGACCCATAGCTTTCCATTGTAAGAGCATGGGCTGGTTGGTTTTACTTTGGATTTTCTCCTACCATATCAATTGTGCTATAGTCTCATACAATATTTTACAAACTTCAAATTGTTTTGTATCCATATCCTGGCTTCTAGGCCTGAGTAACAGGCAGTTTACTTTGGGTATGTCAGTCAGACAGGAAGTGGAGAAAAATAGACCCTAGCCTGAAGAAGTGGCATTTATTTTTACTTAGCATTAATTCCAACTCAGACACCCAGTCTCCATACTGTAAATAATGTATGTTTCAGATTTAATCTCATTATAATAAAATAAGCCTATATGCAGGTGGTTTTCCTTATTAAACATAACCCTCTGAAACAGGAGGCCCCAAATAAGAGGTCAACTTAATAAGAAAGTCTCAGTCTTAACTCCAGAGAAATCTACCGTCTAGCTAGGAAATACCTGTGCT